>NC_089504.1:153202156-153512692 GCF_036850995.1 Saccopteryx leptura
TACAATGAACAGGGTAGGGACCCTTTTCATTACTCAAAGGTAACCACCATTGAAAAAACCACCACAGAAGCACATGAGATAAAAAAGATAGCAACAGAGGAAAGATGTATGGAATACAACCAAATAAAAACAAAAGATAGAAAAACAAAAGAGAAGGATCAAGCAAGACACAAAACTAACAGAAAGCAAGATATAAAATGGCAATAGGGAACTCACAAGTATCAATAATTACACTAAATGTAAACGGATTAAACTCACCAATAAAAAGGCACAGAGTAGCAGAATGGATTAAAAAAGAAAATCCAACTGTATGCTGCCTACAGGAAACTCATCTAAGTAACAAGGATAAAAACAAATTCAAAGTGAAAGGCTGGAAAACAATACTCCAAGCAAATAACATGCAAAAAAAAGCAGGTGTAGCAATACTCATATCGGATAATGCTGACTACAAGACAGGAAAAGTACTCAGAGAAAAAAATGGCCATTTCATAATGGCTAAGGGGACACTGAATCAAGAAGACATAACAATTCTTAATATATATGCACCAAACCAAGGAGCACCAAAATATATAAGACAGCTACTTATTGATCTTAAAACAAAAACTGACAAAAATACAATCATACTTGGAGACCTCAATACACCACTGACGGCTCTAGATCGGTCATCCAAACAGAGAATCAACAAAGACATAGTGGCCTTAAACAAAACACTAGAGCACCTGGATATGATAGACATCTACAGGACATTTCATCCCAAAGTGACTGAGTATACATTTTTCTCCAGTGTACATGGATCATTCTCAAGAATTGACCATATGTTGGGCCACAAAAACAACATCAGCAAATTCAGAAAAATTGAAGTTGTACCAAGCATATTTTCTGATCATAAAGCCTTGAAACTAGAATTCAACTGCAAAAAAGAGGGAAAAAATCCCACAAAAATGTGGAAACTAAACAACATACTTTTAAAAAATGAATGGGTCAAAGAAGAAATAAGTGCAGAGATCAAAAGATATATACAGACTAATGAAAATGACAATACGACATATCAGAATCTATGGGATGCAGCAAAAGCAGTGATAAGAGGGAAGTTCATATCACTTCAGGCATATATGAACAAACAAGAGAGAGCCCAAGTGAACCACTTAACTTCCCACCTTAAGAAACTAGAAAAAGAAGAACAAAGACAACCCAAAACCAGCCGAAGAAAGGAGATAATAAAAATCAGAGCAGAAATAAATGAATTAGAGAACAGAAAAACTATAGAAAAAATTAATAGAACAAGGAGCTGGTTCTTTGAAAAGATCAACAAAATTGACAAACCCTTGGCAAGACTTACCAAGGAAAAAAGAGAAAGAACTCATATAAACAAAATCCAAAATGAAAGAGGAGAAATCACCACGGACACCGTAGATATACAAAGAATTATTGTAGAATACTATGAAAAACTTTATGCCACTAAATTCAACAACCTAGAAGAAATGGATAAATTCCTAGAAAAATACAACCTTCCTAGACTGAGTCAAGAAGAAGCAGAAAGCCTAAACAGACCTATCAGTAGAGAAGAAATAGAAAAAACCATTAAAAACCTCCCCAAAAATAAAAGTCCAGGCCCTGACGGCTATACCAGCGAATTTTATCAAACATTCAAAGAAGACTTGGTTCCTATTCTACTCAAAGTCTTCCAAAAAATTGAAGAAGAAGCAATACTTCCAAACACATTTTATGAGGCCAAAATAACCCTCATACCAAAACCAGGCAAGGATGGCACAAAAAAAGAAAACTACAGACCAATATCTCTAATGAATACAGATGCTAAAATACTAAACAAAATACTAGCAAATCGAATACAACAACATATTAAAAAAATAATACATCATGATCAAGTGGGATTCATCCCAGAATCTCAAGGATGGTTCAACATACGTAAAACGGTTAATGTAATACACCATATCAACAAAACAAAGAACAAAAACCACATGATCTTATCAATAGACGCAGAAAAGGCTTTCAATAAAATACAACACAATTTTATGTTCAAGACTCTCAACAAAATGGGTATAGAAGGAAAATATCTCAACATGATAAAGGCCATATATGATAAACCATCAGCTAACATCATATTAAATGGCACTAAACTGAAGGCTTTCCCCCTTAAATCAGGAACAAGACAGGGTTGTCCACTCTCTCCACTCTTATTTAATGTGGTACTAGAGGTTCTAGCCAGAGCAATCAGACAAGACAAAGAAATAAAAGGCATCCATATCGGAAAAGAAGAAGTAAAGGTATCACTTTTTGCAGATGATATGATACTATACATCGAAAACCCCAAAGAATCCACAAAAAGACTACTAGAAACAATAAGCCAATACAGTAAGGTCGCAGGATACAAAATTAACATACAGAAGTCAATAGCCTTTCTATATGCCAACAATGAAACAACTGAGAAGGAACTCAAAAGAATAATCCCCTTCACGATTGCAACAAAAAAAATAAAATACCTAGGAATAAACATAACAAAGAATGTAAAGGACTTATATAATGAAAACTATAAACCATTGTTAAGGGAAATCGAAAAAGATATAATGAGATGGAAGAATATACCTTGTTCTTGGCTAGGAAGAATAAATATAATCAAGATGGCTATATTACCCAAAGCAATATACAAATTTAATGCAATTCCCATCAAACTTCCAATGACATTTTTTAAAGAAATAGAGCAAAAAATCATCAGATTTATATGGAACTATAAAAAACCCCGAATAGCCAAAGCAATCCTAAAGAAAAAGAATGAAGCTGGGGGCATTTCAATACCTGACTTCAAACTCTATTATAGGGCCACGACAATCAAAACAGCATGGTATTGGCAGAAAAATAGACACTCAGACCAATGGAACAGAATAGAAAGTCCAGAAATAAAACCACATATATATAGTCAAATAATTTTTGATAAAGGGCCAACAACACACAATGGAGAAAAGAAAGCCTCTTCAATAAATGGTGCTGGGAAAACTGGAAAGCCACATGCAAAAGAATGAAACTGGACTACAGTCTCTCCCCCTGTACAAAAATTAACTCAAAATGGATCAAAGATCTAAACATAAGACCTGAAACAATTAAGTACATAGAAGAAGACATAGGTACTCAACTCAGGGACCTGGGTTTTAAAGAGCATTTTATGAATTTGACTCCAATGGCAAGAGAAGTGAAGGCAAAAATTAATGAATGGGACTACATCAGACTAAGAAGTTTTTGCTCAGCAAGAGAAACTGATAACAAAATAAACAGAAAGCCAACTAAATGGGAAATGATTTTTTCAAACAACAGCTCAGATAAGGGCCTAATATCCAAAATATACAAAGAACTCATAAAACTCAACAACAAACAAACAAACAATCCAATAAAAAAATGGGAAGAGGATATGAATAGACACTTCTCCCAGGAAGAAATACAAATGGCCAACAGATATATGAAAAGATGCTCATCTTCTTTAGCTATTAGAGAAATGCAAATCAAAACGGCAATGAGAAAGCACCTCACACCTGTTCGATTAGATGTTATTAGCAAGACAGGTAATAGCAAATGTTGGAGAGGCTGTGGAGAAAAAGGAACCCTCATACACTGTTGGTGGGAATGTAAAGTAGTACAACCATTATGGAAGAAAGTATGGTGGTTCCTCAAAAAACTGAAAATAGAACTACCTTATGACCCAGCAATCCCTCTACTGGGTATATATCCCAAAAACTCAGAAACATTGATACGTAAAGACACATGCAGCCCCATGTTTATTGCAGCATTGTTCACAGTGGCCAGGACATGGAAACAACCAAAAAGCCCATCAATAGATGACTGGATAAAGAAGATGTGGCACATATACACTATGGAATACTACTCAGCCATAAGAAATGATGACATCAGAACATTTACAGCAAAATGGTGGGATCTTGATAACATGATACGAAGCGAAATAAGTAAATCAGAGAAAAACAGGAACTGTATTATTCCATACGTAGGTGGGACATAATAGTGAAACTAAGAGACATTGATAAGAGTGTGGTGGTTACGGGGGGGAGGGGGGAATGGGAGAGGGATAGGGGGTGGGGTGGGGCACAAAGAAAACAAGATAGAAGGTGACAGAGGACAATCTGACTTTGGGTGGTGGGTATGCAACATAATTGAACGACAAGATAACCTGGACTTGTTATTTTTGAATATATGTATCCTGATTTATTGATGTCACCCCATTAAAAAAATAAAATTATTAAAAAAAAAAAATCTCAAAAGAACTTGGAAAGATGATACAAAGAATGGTATGCTAGTAAATGTGTGGTAATTGGCTCTCCAGAGCAGAACAGGCCTGACTTGTACCAACTCCCACAGGCTCCCCATCTGGTATCCACCCAGCAAGCCCTCTATAGGGTGATGCTTTGCCCATCTGGGGTTGGTTGCTCCATTGTTCAGCAACCAAGCTATCTTAGCACCTGAGGCAAGGCCATGGATCCATTCTCAGCACCCAGGCCAACTTGCTCCAACTGAGCCATGGCTGCGGGAGGAAGAAAGCAGTAGAGAGAGAGAAGGGAGCAGGGGAGGCGTGAAGAAGCAGATAGTTGCTTCTCCTGTGTGCCCTGACGGGGAATGGAACCTGAGACATCCCCACACTAGGCTGATGCTCTACTGCTGAGCCAAATAGCCAGGGCCCAGCATAGAGTTTTAAAGCATAATGTAAGGCCTTGTGAAATGTTCAACTAATTGCTCTATTTAGATAAATATACAGTGTGTTCGTAAAGTCATGGTGCACTTTTGACCAGTCACAGGAAAGCAACAAAAGATGATAGAAATGTGAAATCTGCCCCAAATAAAAGGAAAACCCTCCTAGTTACTGTAGGATGCTGTGGCAGCATGTGTGCATGCACAGATGATGATGTAACACTGTGTATACAGCGGAGCAGCCCACGGCCATGCTGGTTGACATGTGGACGGTACAGAGGAAAGTTCAGTGTGTTCTGTGGCTCGCTAAATTCAAATCCATGACCAAAGTGCAATGTGAATATCAGCGCGTTTTTAACGAAGCACCACCGCATACATAGGAATAACATTACGCGGTGGGATAGGCAGTTGAAGGAAACCTGCAGTTTGGTGGAGAAACCCCGTTCTGGTAGGCCATCAGTCAGTGACGAGTCTGTAGAGGCTATACGGGATAGCTACCTAAGGAGCCCTAAAAATCTGTGCATGAGCCCACATCGAACTGCACTGAATAGGTATGAAACTGAGAGAGTTTTCCTTTTATTTGGTGCAGATTTCACATTTCTATCGTCTTTTGTTGCTTTCCTGTGACCAGTCAAAAGTGCACCATGACTTTACGGACACATAGTACTTCTTGAAAATGCTATGTATACCATTCACAAAAATTAGGAGATATTTTATCATTTCATATTCATTTTGAAATATCTCCTAAGTTTTGTGAGCAATATAATTTAAGCTTAATCAAATACTTGACATTCAAGTTAGACATTTTGGAATCATGTCATATATGGAATGCTTATAAAAATATATTTTTATACTGTTACTTCATTTCTTTCTAAATTCCCTTTTTTGAGGGTTTCTTGGCTTGGCCTTTCAATTTAAACATTTATGTTATTCTTATATTATTCTGTGACAATATAGTTTAAAGTTTTTACATATGCAATTTAAAATTTAATCCAGAGGTAGTCAACCTTTTTATACCTACTGCCACTTTTGTATCTCTGTTAGTAGTAAAATTTTCTAACCACCCACCCACTGGTTCCACAGTAATGGTGATTTATAAAGTAGGGAAGTAACTTTACTTTATAAAATTTATAAAGCAGAGTCACAGCAAGTTAAAGCATATAGTAATAATTCCTTACCAAGTACTTTATGTCAGATTTTCGCTAAATTTGACAGAATAAATCTTTATAAAACAGCTTAGTATAGTTAAATCTACCTTTTTATTTATACTTGAGTTGCTCTGCTACCACCCACCATGAAAGCTGGAACGCCCACTAGTGGGCAGTAGGGACCAGGTTGACTACTAGTAATTTAATCCTTCAGAAAACTTAAAACCATTCATGGTATCCACTGTATTGTGTGTGTGTGTGTGTGTGTGTGTGTGTGTGTGTGTGTGTGTGTGTGACAGAGACAGAGAGAGGGATGGACAGGGTCAGACAGATTGGAAGAGAGAGAGATGAGAAGCATCAGTCCCTTGTTGCTGCACCTCAGTCATTCACCAATTGCTTTCTCATATGTGCCTTGACTGGGAGGCTACAGCAGACTGAGTGATCCCTTGCTCAAGCCAGAGACCTTGGGCTCAAGCTTTGAGCTTTGAGCTTTGCTCAAACCAGGTGAGCCCGCACTCAAGCTGGCAACCTCAGGGCCTTGAATCTGGGTCCTCTGCATCCCAGTCTGAGGCCCTATCTACTGTGCCACTGCCTGGTCAGGCCATTGTATTTTTTAAAACATGTATATAATTGCTTTAAAGACAGAATGGCTTTTGTTTTGGGTCACCCTCTAATATAAGACTGCAAAATTTTTCTATGTTTTTTTGTCCTGTGCTTTAGAAAGAGTTGTAATAGAGATTTGTCTACTTTTTTATGGTAAGAAACATGACTGGTTGGACATCTGCTATATAGTGTCATAGAATGTGATCGTAAAACTTTCATAATGTAATCTTTTCTCTTGAAAGAGTCGCTGTACTATTTGAAGGACTCAGGTTGCTGTAAGAGTACTGAACTGCACAATATATTTCTCACCATAATATGGATTAATTTATAGCTCAAGCTTCAAAATTATAATAGTATTTGCTTTACACGTTAAACATATATTTAATTAAATATATATTATTTAAATAAATATATATTATTTAAATATATATCAAATATATGTGCACATATATACAATATATATTACTTTTAAATATCTTAGAAGTTTTTATACAGCTACAGCCACATCTGTGAGAGTCCGAACATTGCTGTTTTTTGGTAAAAATATAAGTATTTATTATCAAACATTAATATGGTCAAAAATTTTTTATTTAGAGTTTTAATTTATATCATGAAATTTGAACAAAACTGATCTAGTTTTATCACATTAAGAAATGTGTGTGTTATTAAGGATAATAAATCTCTATTAATCAATATGGAAATCACTTGTGTACTTTACATACACTGTGGCATATAGGAAGATAAGGTAGAGTTGGAAAATTTTATGACATTTTAAAAAAATTAACAACTTACTTTGCAACTCATTTTGAAATTCTCTTTAAAAATTATAAAAATGTTGATCTTTCTACTTAGATAGAACTTTTCAGATTAAGTTTATTTTAACATGAGACAGCATACCCAAATAAAAATAAAAAGGTTATTTATTCTGATGTATAATTATAACATTTAATATATTTTAAATTCAGATATTTATTAGTTTATATAGAGATTAGCCTAATTCACTTAGAACAGTTTTTCTCTCACTTGATTAAAGTATGAGCCCCTAACTAAGCAAAAGTTTCTAAGACTGTTAATATAGAGAAAAATTGTTCATTATTATATTGTAATACTATAAACTTGTCATAAAAGCTTTAAATTTATAGAATGAAAAGTTAAAACACATGTATAAATTAAATAAATAGAAAACTACACAACCAATAAAGTTTTATATTAACAACATGTGACAGATGTTAGAATTAAAGTTTTCAATGAGGTCTCAAAATAGAATATCAGATACCAAAGCTTGAAACTGGAATCTTTAAACCTGATGTTCTCCTTAAAAGCCCTCTTATTCTCTTCAAAAATATGAGTCAGTTGAGAGAAAAGTTTGTGAAGACACTTGAGTTTGGTGGAGCAGAGTCCCCAAATGATGTGTCAATATTGATTACAAAGAAACCTCAGATTAATTCTAAAATAACCATTTCAAATTTACAACAGTTGAAATTGCATTTAAATTTATTTATATGTTCTCTGTGTATACTTCCTAAATTTAGTAATAATTATTTTACTACATAAAACTTTGCCTATAGCATTCACTCCCATGTTTTGTCTCCCTCAGTAATATTGCAATATTGTCAGTTCAAACTTAGTAAGGTAATCATAGGAGCATGCTATTAAATGATAAAATCAATTGTCTGACCTAATATGCAGACTTTCTCAGTTTAATAGGTTTTTTAAATATGTTAATTCTATATTTAGAGCCAATTAAATGATGAAAATAAGCCACTTTCAAATAATACCATTAATAAACAAAATGGGCCCTGGCCGGTTGGCTCAGCGGTAGAGCGTCGGCCTAGCGTGCGGAGGACCCGGGTTCGATTCCCGGCCAGGGCACACAGGAGAAGCGCCCATTTGCTTCTCCACCCCTCCGCCGCGCTTTCCTCTCTGTCTCTCTCTTCCCCTCCCGCAGCCGAGGCTCCATTGGAGCAAAGATGGCCCGGGCGCTGGGGATGGCTCTGTGGCCTCTGCCCCAGGCGCTAGAGTGGCTCTGGTCGCAATATGGCGACGCCCAGGATGGGCAGAGCATCGCCCCCTGGTGGGCAGAGCGTCGCCCCCTGGTGGGCGTGCCGGGTGGATCCCGGTCGGGCGCATGCGGGAGTCTGTCTGACTGTCTCTCCCTGTTTCCAGCTTCAGAAAAATGAAAAAAAAAAAAAAATTTAAAAAAAAAAAAAAAATAAACAAAATGGCAGCATATTAAGCTGCATTCATCCAGAAGATTATTAAATTTAAAAAATACTATTATGAATTGATGAGTTTATAGACATGAGTCATTGTAAACAGTTAAAAGCATAAGTTAGAATTCCTGAAGAGATGTGTTTGAAAGCATATTATATGTTCTGCAAAGATGGATGAAAAACTACTAGAGATAGAATTCAACTGCAAAAAAGAGGGGGAAAAACCCACAAAAATGTGGAAACTAAACAACATACTTCTAAAAAATGAATGGGTCAAAGAAGAAATAAGCGCAGAGATCAAAAGATATATACAGACTAATGAAAATGAAAATACGACATATCAGAATCTCTGGGATGCAGCAAAAGCAGTAATAAGAGGAAAGTTCATATCACTTCAGGCCTATATGAACAAACAAGAGAGAGCCGAAGTAAACCACTTAACTTCACACCTTAAGGAACTAGAAAAAGAAGAACAAAGACAACCCAAAACTAGCCGAAGAAAGGAGATAATAAAAATCAGAGCAGAAATAAATGAAATACAGAACAGAAAAACTATAGAAAAAATCAATAAAACAAGGAGCTGGTTCTTTGAAAAGATCAACAAAATTGACAAACCCTTGGCAAGACTCACCAAGGAAAAAAGGCACAGGACTCAAATAAATAAAATCCAAAATGAAAGAGGAGAGATCACCACAGACATCATAGATATACAAAGAATTATTGTAGAATACTATGAAAAATTATATGCCACCAAATACAACAATCTAGAAGAAATGGATAAATTCCTAGAACAATACAACCTTCCTAGACTGAGTCATGAAGAAGCAGAAAGCCTAAACAGACCAATCAGCAGGGAGGAAATAGAAAAAACTATTAAAAACCTCCCCAAAAATAAAAGTCCAGGCCCAGACGGTTATACTAGTGAATTCTATCAAACATTCAAAGAAAACTTGGTTGCTATTCTACTGAAAGTCTTCCAAAAAATTGAAGAAGAAGCAATACTTCCAAACACATTTTATGAGGCCAACATAACCCTCATACCAAAACCAGGCAAGGATGGCACAAAGAAAGAAAACTACAGACCAATATCTCTAATGAATACAGATGCTAAAATACTAAACAAAATACTGGCAAACCGAATACAACAACATATTAAAAAAATAATACATCATGATCAAGTGGGATTCATCCCAGAATCTCAAGGATGGTTCAACATACGCAAAACGGTTAACGTAATACACCATATCAACAAAACAAAGAACAAAAACCACATGATCTTATCAATAGATGCAGAAAAGGCTTTTGATAAAATACAACACAATTTTATGTTTAAGACTCTCAACAAAATGGGTATAGAAGGAAAATATCTCAACATGATAAAGGCCATATATGATAAACCATCAGCCAACATCATATTAAATGGCATAAAACTGAGGACTTTCTACCTTAAATCAGGAACAAGACAGGGTTGTCCACTCTCTCCACTCTTATTTAACGTGGTGCTAGAAGTTCTGGCCAGAGCAATCAGACAAGACAAAGAAATAAAAGGCATCCATATCGGAAAAGAAGAAGTAAAGGTATCACTTTTTGCTGATGATATGATCCTATACATCGAAAACCCGAAGGACTCCACAAAAAGATTATTAGAAACAATAAACCAATACAGTAAGGTCGCAGGATACAAAATTAACATACAAAAGTCCATAGCCTTTCTATATGCCAACAATGAAATATTAGAAAATGAACTCAAAAAAATAATCTCCTTCACGATTGCAACAAAAAAAATAAAATACCTAGGAATAAACATAACAAAGAATGTAAAGGGCCTTTATAATGAAAATTACAAAGCATTGTTAAGGGAAATCGAAAAAGATACAATGAGATGGAAAAATATTCCTTGTTCTTGGATAGGAAGAATAAATATAATCAAAATGGCCATATTACCCAAAGCAATATACAAATTTAATGCAATTCCCATCAAAATTCCTATGACATTTTTTAAAGAAATGGAACAAAAAATCATCAGATTTATATGGAACTATAAAAAACCCAGAATAGCCAAAACAATCCTAAGGAAAAAGAATGAAGCTGGGGGCATTACAATACCTGACTTTAAACTATATTATAGGGCCACGATAATCAAAACAGCATGGTATTGGCAGAAAAATAGACACTCAGACCAATGGAACAGAATAGAAAGCCCAGAAATAAAACCACATATATATGGTCAAATAATCTTTGATAAAGGGGCTAACAACACACAATGGAGAAAAGAAAGCCTCTTCAACAAATGGTGTTGGGAAAACTGGAAAGCCACATGCAAAAGAATGAAACTCGACTACAGCCTGTCCCCGTGTACTAAAATTAATTCAAAATGGATCAAAGACCTAAATATAAGACCTGAAACAATAAAGTACATAGAAGAAGACATAGGTACTAAAATCATGGACCTGGGTTTTAAAGAACATTTTATGAACTTGACTCCAATGGCAAGAGAAGTGAAGGCAAAGATAAATGAATGGGACTACATCAGAATAAAAAGTTTTTGCTCAGCAAGAGAAACTGATATCAAAATAAACAGACAGCCAACTAAATGGGAAATGACATTTTCAAACAACAGCTCAGATAAGGGCCTAATATCCAAAATTTACAAAGAACTCATAAAACTCAACAACAAACAAACAAACAATCCAATAAAAAAATGGGAAGAGGACATGAACAGACACTTCTCCCAAGAAGAAATACAAATGGCCAACAGATACATGAAAAGATGCTCAGCTTCATTAGTTATTAGAGAAATGCAAATCAAAACTACAATGAGATACCACCTCACCCCTGTTAGATTAGCTATTATCAACAAGACGGGTAATAGCAAATGTTGGAGAGGCTGCGGAGAAAAGGGAACTCTCATCCACTGTTGGTGGGACTGTAAAGTAGTACAACCATTATGGAGGAAAGTATGGTGGTTCCTCAAAAAACTGCAAATAGAACTACCTTATGACCCAGCAATCCCTCTACTGGGTATATACCCCAAAACCTCAGAAACATTGATACGTAAAGACACATGTAGCCCCATGTTCATTGCAGCACTGTTCACAGTGGCCAAGACATGGAAACAACCAAAAAACCCTTCAATAGAAGACTGGATAAAGAAGATGTGGCACATTTACACTATGGAATACTACTCAGCCATAAGAAATGATGACATCAGATCATTTACAGCAAAATGGTGGGATCTTGATAACATTATACGGAGTGAAATAAGTAAATCAGAAAAAAACAAGAACTATATGATTCCATACATTGGTGGAACATAAAAACGAGACTAAGAGACATGGACAAGAGTGTGGTGGTTACCAGGGGTGGGGGGAGGGAGGACATGGGAGGGAGGGAGGGAGAGAGTTAGGGGGAGGGGGAGGGGCACAGAGAACTAGATAGAGGGTGGCGGAGGACAATCTGACTTTGGGTGAGGGGTATGCAACATAATTTAATGACAAAATAACCTAGACATGTTTTCTTTGAATATATGTACCCTGATTTATTAATGGCATCCCATTACCATTAATAAAAATTTATTTTAAAAAAAAAAAACTACTAGAGATAAAGTATTAAAGTAGCTAATGAACACTCTTGAGCAAATAAGGTATTGTGTTAACACTGGGTAAGTCTGTAAACTGATGATGTGGTTGCAATGACAAGAATGTTTTACATCAAGAGCTAAAACCCCTGAAGCTTAAATACTGACTCACAGAAAAATACTCATATTTTAAAAGTTTGCCTATAAATCAAATTCCACATTGAATGTTATCAAAAATGGGAAATTTAATAAATTCAAAGTTTTAAAGTCCAATCTAACCTCAAATTTATTTATTTAAAAATATTTTAGTGAATTTATTGGGGTTACATCAGTTACTAAAATTATATAGGTTTCAAGTATACAATAGTATAATACCTCATTTGTATATTGTATTGTGAGTTCACCACTAAAAGTTTAGTCTCCTTCTATCACCATTTATTCATCCTTTACCTCTTCTTCCTGCCCCCAACTCCTTTCCCTCTGGTAATCACCATATTGATGTCTGTGTCTACATCTTTGAGTTGCTGTTGTTGTTTGCTTAATATCTTCATGTATTTTACCCAACCCCCTACCCCCACCACACACACACCAACAGTTGTCAGTCTGTTCTCTGTGTCTATGAGTCTGCTTTACTTTGTTTTGTTCACTAGATTCCACATATAAGTGAAATCATATCGTATTTGTCTTTCCTGACTGGCTTATTTTATTTAGTATAATACCTTCTAGGTTCATCCATATTGTTGCTAAAGGTAAGATTTCCTTCTTTTTTACAGCTGACTAGTATTCCATTGTATAAAATACCACAGCTTTTTTTATCCACTCATCTCTGATGGGTACCTGAGCTGCTTCCAGACCTTGACAATTGTAAATAATATGGCAATAAACATTGCTATATATATATACTGCTCACAAAAGTTAGGGGATATTTTAAAATAAATATGAAGCTATAAAATATCCCCTAATTTTTGTGAGCAGTGTATTTCAAATCAGTGATTCAGGTTTCTTGGAATATATTCCCAGATGTGAAATTTCTGGGTCATAAGGCAGTTCCAATTTTAATTTTTTGAAAAAACTCCGTATTGTTTTCCACAGGGGCTGCACCAATCTGCATTCCCACCAACAGTTCACAGTACTGTCATAAAAAACAGACATATAGATCAGTGAAACAGAATAAAAGCTCAGAGATAAAACTATGCCTTTATGGCCATTTAATATTTGACAAAAGAGACAAGAACATACAATTGGGTAAAGATAGTCTATTTAATAAATGGTTTTGGGAAAAATTGGGTAGATACATGCAAAAAAATGAAACTAGATCTTCCTACACCATACACAAGAATAAACTCAAAATGGATTAAAGTCTCAATTCCATAAAAATCCTGAAAGAAAACACAGGCAGTCTTGGACATTTCTTCTACCAATATTTTTCTGATGCATCTCATTGGGCAAAGGAAACAAAAGAAAAATAAACAAATGGGATTACATCAAATTTAAAACTTTTTTTCACAGCAAAGGAAACCATCAACATAGTGTAAAGACAATGCACTGAATGGGAGAACATATTTGCCATTAATTCATCTATCTGATAAGGGGTTAAACCCAAAATTCATTTAAAAAACTTATAAAACTCAACACCAAAAAAACAAACAATCCAATTAAACCTGGGCAAAGGATCTGAATAGACACTTCTTTAAAGAGGACATACAGATGGCCAATAGATATATGAAAAGATTATCGATGCCACTGATCATCAGAGAAATGCAAATTAAAATCACAGTGAGATATTTCATCATACCATCAGAATAGCTATCATCAACAACGTGTTGGCAAGGATGTGGAGAAAAGGGAACCCTCATGAACTCAACTTTAAGTGAAGAATGGAATCAGATACCTCTTTGCTGTCTCAGGCTGGAGTGTTTTGGCTGCCTAAAAAAAAAAAATAGTTTTTCAAGAGTTTACGAGCTTTAAAAAAAAAAAAAACTCTATAAGAGTGATTCTCACTTTATAGATTTATAGAGTAGTCATTGGTTTAAAAATAATAACTTATTTAACTGATTTCTTGAGCAACTAAATGAACTTAAAAATTTACGAGTTTGTGAATTTTTAAGAACTTTTGGAAAATGAGGTTAAAATTTTCTCTAGTGAAATGCACCCCCATGTTTATGGCAGCAATGTTCACAATAGCAAAGATCTGGAAACAGCCCAAGTGTTTGTCAGTGGATGAGTGGATTAAAAAGCTTTGATACATATATACTATGGAATACTACTCAGCCATAAGAAATGATGACATTGGATCATTTACAATAACATGGATGGACCTCGATAACATTATATGGAGTGAAATAAGTAAATCAGAAAAAACTAAGAACTATATGAATCCATACATAGGTGGAACATAAAAATGAGACTCAGTGACATGGACAATAATGAGAAGGTATTGGGGGGGTGAAAAAGGAGAGAGAGGGGGTGGTGGGAGGGAAGGGGCACAAAAAAAACCAGATAGAAGATGATAGAAGACAATTTGACTTTGGGTGAAGGGTATGCAACATAATCAAATGTCAAAATAATCTGGAGATGTTTTCTCTGAACATATGTACCCTGATTTATCAATGTCACTGCATTAAAATTAATAAAAAAATATAAAAAAAATTTCTCTAGTGATATTCAGTTAATAAGATAACTAAATCATAAGAAGTATTATACAATATAATAGAATGATATCATTATAAATTTGAATAATTGATATGAAAGTGTTTAGTTGGATTTAAATTCCCATTAAAATTTGAACAGTGAAAGAAAGGGAAGTGTAAAAAACGTTTAAACCCTTAAGATACAATAAAGAGATTGAATTACCCAAAATCCTGCTAATGATGAGAAAATAGTTTCTATTAATGAGAGAAAAAGCAATACAATCTCTTCTGCCATTTCTTATTGCTCACTGGTTTTCCCCCCCAGAGGTGTCCTTCAATGACTTTAAAGATCCTCATTAAAATTGTTGTTCAGGAATTGCATGTAGCCATTTCAAAATTAAAACTTGATGTTCAAAATTTATCTTTATAGAAGTGAGCTCAGGTTTTCACAATATTAATCTTATTAAAAGTTTTATACAAATTAGGCTACTACCATTTACCTAATTCTATTTGTCTTGATATAAAGACCTTAAATCCCTTCCAGTTTACTCCAACAGTCCACATAAGCATTATCCTTCTCTATGTTTGCCATTAAATAAAAAGACCTAGAACAGATTTTCAACCATTCTTATCCCATGGCACACATGAACTAATTACTAAAATTTTGCAGCACACCAAAACACACTTTTTGCTGATCTGACAAAAAAATAGGTATAATTTTGATTCATTTACAGTGAACGGCTATTGTGTTCACTGTTGCCATTTTTTTATTTAACACTCTGGGGAAAAGAGGTCAGTGCTCTTGACTAGATAGTCAGGTATGTATTACGTGTTTCAAAATTTCTTGTGGCACACTGGTTGAAAATCACTGAGGCAAAAGCTACTTCCATGTCTGGATTCCAATCCCCTCCCCTAACCATCATCAAAGTACTGCTGTCCTCTCCTTCACTTGATAAGCATTCCCTGCACTGAAGAACATCACAGACTGACCCCTGAAGGAAGCTAAAATCACCTTCACTGGCAGAGAGGATGAAGGGCTGAGCTCGGAAAGTAACCATTCTCACACTTGTAGGAAAAGAGATGATGAGGTACCCCCCCTCCCCCATAGAATAGATGTGGATCCTGTGGTAGGAGGAACACAACCAAAGGCATTTTAAATCCTGGTCAAGAGGACAAACTTGGGAGGGTAAGGGTAATCTATCACAGTCTACGTAAAGTGAAACTTTGTCCACCATGGGCAATGGAGAGACATTGTCCAGGCTAAGGAGGGGCCCCACAGAAGGTCTGAAAGAGCTCTGGGAGACCCAAGAAGGTCATGTTACATTTAAGCTAGGCTGCAAGTTCCCAAAGTCAGTTTATGACAGAAAGCCACCAGACAAGAACTTTCCTGAACTCGTTTTCCTCCTTTGTTTTCATGCCAATCTTAAAGTCACTAGAAAAGGGAAGTAAAACTCTCGTTTAATTTGACCTAAAAAGAGAATCATTTGAAAAGAAGAAAATTCTACCTGATTCATTATCTTGTTTCAAAGACATCCTGAATAGGCCCCAAATGCAACTTATTCATGGAGATACTCTATTACTCCACTAAACTGTCCATTGATGAGCACTTTTTCTTTCCTTCAACTGCTTAAAAACTGCTTAAGTGCTTCAGCTCCAATTGGAAATTCAAGAAAATTACCTCAGAGTAGGATGTATTTTCCTGTATTTAAATCAAAAAGGCTCAGATCTAGTTATAATTCTATGTAAAAGGGGAAAAAAGATGCTCTTTGTAGTTGTTTTAAGATCTATAATCCTATTTGATTATCCTGACAACCAGTTCATGTCTTCTTAGTCATATAATACTTGGTCAATTCAAGTCTTCTGAGTTGTGAAGATAAATGTTTTGGGCATTATCATATCTTTTCCTGTCTACAGTAAGTCTTATGAAAATTCACTCCAAAGCTCCCAAAAAGAAAAGGGAAATATAAAGTTCATTCTAAAACAAAGAGAAAAATTATCCTACTTTTTTTGATCCATATACTAAAATTTACTTTAAGCCAAGAAAAAAATGTGATGTTTTTATTATAGTATAAGTAGAAAGAGAATTTGTCATTTTGATCATAACTCCTTTTCTGAACACCAGTGACATTTAAAAATATATACTGATAGAATAAGAATTAAATATATTTGTGCTATATAGAAAGAGGGAAACATACTTTCTCTCAACAGCCTAGGCTAGGGAAACTTTTAGTGGTAATGTGGGTGTAATAGAGAAAAGAAATGCCAAAGTGTTTGCTCTGTTAGTGAAGAACTCTGCTGTGCTTCTGTGAAGGTGTCTGTGCTTAGGGGAAATGATATAGAAGAAAAATGTGGAAGGAAAACACATATTATAAAAAGTTGTTTTTAAAAATATTGCCTACCTCCTCTCCCACACTTTAATTGAAGAAAACTTTCTTCAGTGTCTCATGAGCTAGGTCATATAGCCATAAATTTCTAAGTTATTCTTTTGATAAGAGTATTCTTTCCCCAAATCTCTCTTCTGAACCCTGTCATTAAATCTACTGGGGTTTTGACTCTCTTTTCTAAATTATCACAAAAAATATTTAAAAACATTTTATTAACTCTAGATAACATGTACCAAAGATGGGAACATAGGATTTGATTCTCTTGTGACCATTAACTAGCTGGGTGGCCTCAGAAGTCAGTCTCCTTATCTGCATAAAGCCAGACAGCTGTGCCAAATAACCTCCCAAGTTCTTCCTAACTTTCTAACTCTAAGTCAGTGGTTCTCAAACTTTTTGAAGTCGGGGCGCATTTAAAATCCTACAAATAATTGTAGGCATACTATATACAAATTTATGACAAATATGTTATAATAATTAAGTCATATATTAAAGAAAAAAATAAAGTCCAAGCATGCATTTATGGTAATTAAACAAATAAATATGACAAAATTAAATTTATTCTGACATTAAAAAACATTTTTATGTTACATTTTTTGTTATGCTTTTTAGAATTCATAAAAAAAAGAGGGGTTAAAAATTTTAAAAATGACAAAACAGTTATCTTTTTATATATATAGATACAGTCTTAGTAAGACTTAGTAAATTCGGCAGGTCCCAGCACGAATGTGTTTTTTCATTCTTGTGTTTATGAGAAACATGAGCCTGATGTGTCCTAGAGATTTCTTCAATGTTTGGGCATATATTTGAAAGGCAAACTCTCATTTCCTTGTCAATACATTGAAGAATTCCTCTCTTTTTACTCTTAATTGTGTTGAGGGTAGAAAATCCTAATTCACATAATAAGATGTTGAAAATTATAGTAAAATGTTCAAAGCTTTTTTAGATATTGCCACATATTCTTCTTTTATAGAAATCCAAAAGGCTTCAAGAGACAATTCCTTATGTTTAATCATCAATCCATGATCAGTGGATATATTGTAGTTGCCAGTTTTTCTTCTTCTGTTCATGTTAAACCAAAATCACTTGAAGCTTCCATGAATGGGTTTCTAATCCAATCATACTGTTCAGTGTTAAGTGATGAAAAATGCTATAAATTAAATTCTACCCATCAGCCTTCAACTCCTATTTTATTTACACTTAACTTTTGCTCATTTCCAGAATCGGATTCTTCTATATCATGCTTTTTTTTTTTTTTGAGAAATCTATTTTATTTGGGTGTATTTATCTAAAAATAATATAATGATGTGTTAATAATAAATATAATAATGATGTGTTGACAAAAAGAGTGGTATTTCCATAATGAAATGGTATAGTAGAGTAACTATATTTATTTTTATATCTGGGCACATGCCACTAACCAGAGCAGCTAGCAATTCCAGGTTCCAAGTGGGAACAGTGCAGAATTAAGAAAATATGTGGAGTTAAGAAAATATGGGGTCTGGAGGGCCCTGAAATTGCTGCTGGCAAGAACAAAGCACATCCAAAAACCACATCTTGCTTTATTTATAGGGCAAAGTGAGGCCATTAGCAAATCAATGAGATCTTTGATCATGTTTCCAAGGCAATGCAAAAATTTTACCAAGTGATCAGCCAACATCATATTAAATGGCACAAAACTGAGGACTTTCCACCTTAAATCAGGAACAAGACAGGGTTGTCCACTCTCTCCACTCTTATTTAACGTGGTGCTAGAAGTTCTGGCCAGAGCAATCAGACAAGACAAAGAAATAAAAGGCATCCATATCAGAAAAGAAGAAGTAAAGGTATCACTTTTTGCTGATGATATGATCCTATACATCGAAAACCCGAAGGACTCCACAAAAAGATTACTAGAAACAATAAACCAATACAGTAAGATCACAGGATACAAAATTAACATACAAAAGTCCATAGCCTTTCTATATGCCAACAATGAAATATTAGAAAATGAACTAAAAAAAATAATCCCCTTCACGATTGCAACAAAAAAATAAAATACCTAGGAATAAACATAACAAAGAATGTAAAGGACCTATATAACAAAAACTACAAGGCATTGTTAAGAGAAATAGAAAAAGACACAATGAGATGGAAAAATATTCCTTGTTCTTGGATAGGAAGAATAAATATAATTAAAATGGCCATATTACCCAAAGCAATATATAAATTTAATGCAATTCCCATCAAAATTCCTATGAGATTTTTTAAAGAAATGGAACAAAAAATCATCAGATTTATATGGAACTATAAAAAACCCCGAATAGCCAAAGCAATCCTAAGGAAAAAGAATGAAGCTGGGGGTATTACAATACCTGACTTCAAACTATATTATAGGGCCACGATAATCAAAACGGCATGGTATTGGCAGAAAAATAGACACTCAGACCAATGGAACAGAATAGAAAGCCCAGAAATAAAACCACATATATATGGTCAAATAATCTTTGATAAAGGGGCCAACAACACACAATGGAGAAAAGAAAGCCTCTTCAACAAATGGTGTTGGGGAAATTGGAAAGCCACATATAAAAGAATGAAACTCGACTACAGCTTATCCCCGTGTACTAAAATTAATTCAAAATGGATCAAAGACCTAAATATAAGACCTGAAACAATAAAGTACATAGAAGAAGACATAGGTACTAAACTCATGGACCTGGGTTTTAAAGAACATTTTATGAACTTGACTCCAATGGCAAGAGAAGTGAAGGCAAAGATAAATGAATGGGACTACATCAGAATAAAAAGTTTTTGCTCAGCAAGAGAAACTGATATCAAAATAAACAGACAGCCAACTAAATGGGAAATGACATTTTCAAACAACAGCTCAGATAAGGGCCTAATATCCAAAATTTACAAAGAACTCATAAAACTCAACAACAAACAAACAAACAATCCAATAAAAAAATGGGAAGAGGACATGAACAGACACTTCTCCCAAGAAGAAATACAAATGACCAACAGATACATGAAAAGATGTTCAGCTTCATTAGTTATTAGAGAAATGCAAATCAAAACTACAATGAGATACCACCTCACCCCTGTTAGATTAGCTATTATCAACAAGACGGGTAATAGCAAATGTTGGAGAGGCTGCGGAGAAAAGGGAACTCTCATCCACTGTTGGTGGGACTGTAAAGTAGTACAACCATTATGGAGGAAAGTATGGTGGTTCCTCAAAAAACTGCAAATAGAACTACCTTATGACCCAGCAATCCCTCTACTGGGTATATACCCCAAAACCTCAGAAACATTGATACGTAAAGACACATGTAGCCCCATGTTCATTGCAGCACTGTTCACAGTGGCCAAGACATGGAAACAACCAAAAAACCCTTCAATAGAAGACTGGATAAAGAAGATGTGGCACATTTACACTATGGAATACTACTCAGCCATAAGAAATGATGACATCAGATCATTTACAGCAAAATGGTGGGATCTTGATAACATTATACGGAGTGAAATAAGTAAATCAGAAAAAAACAAGAACTACATGATTCCATACATTGGTGGAACATAAAAACAAGACTAAGAGACATGGACAAGAGTGTGGTGGTTACCAGGGGTGGGGGGAGGGAGGACATGGGAGGGAGGGAGGGAGAGAGTTAGGGGGAGGGGGAGGGGCACAGAGAAAACTAGATAGAGGGTGACGGAGGACAATCTGACTCTGGGCGAGGGGTATGCAACATAATTTAATGACAAGATAACCTAGACATGTTTTCTTTGAATATATGTACCCTGATTTATTAATGTCATCCCATTAACATTAATAAAAATTTATTTAAAAAAAAAATTTTACCAAGTGCAGAAAACCCCCCACCATACATATCATTTTAACTTTACATCAAACAAAGGATAGAAGAAACTTCCCTCCAGTCTTTCTGGGGAACATGGGGGGTAGTGTAAACAATCCAGCACCACAGTTTAACAGCCTTTTGCAACCTAATCAGGCAAGTGAGGTGGGGGGTTGGGCAAAATGTCAGCTTATAGCCAATTTCCCACACCTCTGTCACCCCAAAAATCTAAACTCCAAAAGGGTTTTTGGTCCCCAATAGGCACATATTACTCTGGAATACCATAGGACACACCTGGAAATCTTCTAGAGGCACCAGTGTGCCCTGGCACACACTTTGAGAACCACTGCTCTAAGTTATTTTTACCTGTAGTTTCAGGAGTCTTTATGATTCTTTCTAAGTATAAGATATTTACTGTACACTAAATTGGTTATACCAACTTTCAATGGGCAGATTTACTGTTTTGTTATGTACTGGAGGTAAGGTTATTCTTTTCTGGTATAAACCCTTCCACAATCTCCTTTTGTTTAGATCTTTGCATGCATTTTAATTCACCTAATTCAGTGCCTTAGCTAAGTTTTAAGCTTTCCTTAAAAGGATGCTCTGTAAGAGGTAGTTGTATCATGAGGCATGAGTATAAGAAACATGCAATATAATAGCTGTAATTAGTGTTTGTGGTTCCAAGTTGAGAGAATTAGGATGACTTCTAGAACTAATCTGAAATTTTTATCAATTCTAAAAGTGTTAGGAAAAATGCATGCACTAAATAAGAGGTGGTAGAATTAGTTAAATCTCCATTAAATACAACAAATTGAAGTAGCTTATTCCCCTACCTCTTATTCTTTATCTGTACAGCTCAGGGAAGTTCACTTAGAAATTATATGAAATTAGAAAAATGTTTTGATTTTTAAAATTTATTCACTTTGAGAGAGAGAGAGAAAAATAGGAAGAGAGAGAGAGAAAGGGAAAGAAGGAGCAGGTAGCATCAACTCCCATATGTGCCTTGACCGAGCAAGCCCAGGGTTTTGAACAAGTGACCTCAACTTTCCAGGTTGACACTTTATCCACTGCACCACCACAGGTCTAGAAAAATGTTTTGATAGCATATCTCAGCCACAGTATTTTCCAAGAAGAGATCTCCTTTAGTAGAACTAGATGAGTCAGAAATAGAGAATATCAAACAGATCACTGTTTGTTTTCTTGCAGGACTGGTACTACATAAAAAGCCCTGCAGTGATTTTTATTTGCCCAAATGACCATCATGTCAACTCTGATCTTATTCAGAGAAATGTATTGTCCCTAAGACTTTTTTAGACCTGAGAAGTTTCTGAGCTGATTAGATTTTATCTGAGCTCTTCAAGACTGTGCTAATAAGCTGCTCTCCCTCTCTCCCCTCATCTCTCCTCTCCTCTCCTCTCCACTCCTCTCCTCTCCTCTCCCTCCCACCTTCCCTCTTTCTCTCTCTCCCTTCAGCCCTCCTTGTCTTGTCCCCCTTCCCTGTTTCTCTCTCTCCCTCTCAGCCATTCAAAATACCACTAACCATTAGCATTATTGTTTGTCTCCTTGGTTTCTACCCTTTTACTTTTACTTCTCAATTTCCATTCTACTCTGTCTCAAAAACCTCCAACTCAAACCTTTCAAAAGAGTGCATATTTTTTGTCTTTACCTACAATGACTATATGAACTCTTCTTGCTGTCTTACTCTCTACCCCAGACAGCAAAAGTGTTTCCAAACCCAGTCCCCAGTTCTTTTTTTTTCTTTTCTTTATTATTAATTTTAATGGGGTGACATTGATTAATTAGGGTATATAGTTTCAGAGAAAATATCTCCAGGTTATTTTTACATTTGATTATGTTGTATACCCATCACCCAAAATCAAATTGTCTTTTGTCACCTTCTATCTGGTTTTCTTTGTGCCTCTCCCTAACTCCTCCCCCTCCCTCTCCTGCCCCCCACCCCGGTAACCACCACACTCTTGTCCATGTCCCTGAGTCTCATTTTTGTGTCCCATCTATGTATGGAATCATATAGTTCTTAGTTTTTTCTGATTTATTTATTTCACTCAGCATAATGTTATCAAGGTCCATTCATGTTGTAAATGATCCAATGTCATCATTTCTTATGGCTGAGTAGTATTCCATAGTATATATGTACCACATCTTCTTTATCCAATCTTCTATTGAAGGACTTTTTGGTTGTTTCCATGTCTTGGTCACTGTGAACAATGCTGCAATGAATATAGGACTGCATGTGTCTTTACATATCAGTGTTTTTGAATTTTGGGGGTGTACACCCAGTAGAGGGATTGCTGGGTCATATGGGAGTTCTATTTTTAATTTTTTGAGGAACCACCATACTTTCTTCTATAATGGTTGTACTACTTTACATTCCCACCAACAGTGGATGAGGGTTCCTTTTTCTCCACAGCCTCTCCAACACTTGTTATTACCTGTATTGTTGATAATAGCTAATCTAACAAGTGTGAGGTGGTATCTCATTGTAGTTTTGATTTGCATTTCTCTAATAGCTAATGAAAATGAGCATCTTTTCATATATACATCTGTTGGTCATTTGTATTTCTTCCTGGGAGGAGTGTCTGTTCATGTCCTCTTCCCATTTTTTTTATTGGATTGTTTGGTTGTTTGTTGTTGAGTTCTATGAGTTCTTTGTATATTTTGGAAATTAGGCCCTTATCTGTGCTCTTGTTTGAAAATATCAATATCATCTTCCATTTAGTTGGCTGTCTGTTTGTTTTATTGTCAGTTTCTTTTGCTGTGCAAAAACTTTTTAGTCTGATATAGTCCCATTAATTTATCTTTGCCTTCACTTCCCTTGCCTTTGGAGTCAAATTCATAAAGTGCTTTTTATAACCAAGGTCCATGAGTTTAGTACCTATGTTTTTGTCTATGTAATTTATTGTTTCAGGTCTTATATTTAGGTCTTTAATCCATTTTGTATTTTTCTGAAGCTGGAAACTGGGAGAGACAGTCAGACAGACTCCCGCACGCGCCCGACCGGGATCCACCCGGCACGCCCACCAGGGGCGACGCTCTGCCCACCAGGGGGCGATGCTCTGCTGCGACCAGAGCCACTCTAGCGCCTGGGGCAGAGGCCAAGGAGCCATCCCCAGCGCCCGGGCCATCTTTGCTCCAATGGAGCCTTGGCTGCGGGAGGGGAAGAGAGAGACAGAGAGGAAGGAGGGGGTGGGGGTGGTGAAGCACATGGGCGCTTCTCCTATGTGCCCTGGCTGGGAATCGAACCCGGGTCCCCCGCATGCCAGGCCGATGCTCTACCACTGAGCCAACTGGCCAGGGCCCTTTAATCCATTTTGAATTAATTTTAGTACAAGGGGACAAACTGTTGTCGAGTTTCATTCTTTTGCATGTGGCTTTCCAGTTCTCCCAGCACCATTTGTTGAAGAGGCTTTCTTTTCTCCATTGTGTGTTGTTGACCCCTTTATCAAAGATTATTTGACCATAGTCCCCAGTTTGTGTGTTACTTCCAGGGTGCTCATGCTTTAAGTTAATGAAGCTTCAGGACCCAGGCAAAACAGGGAATAAAGATAATCACTCACTCTCCTTTCCCCCCCTCTGAGGATCTAGCTCCATCTTTTATAACATTCTTGAGCCTCTTGCCTAGCAGAAACTCCACTAAGGGTCTGATGTTTCTGCTGCTCTAGCCCCCCAGAGGGCTTGCTGTGGGGCATCTCCACATCTGTCTTCTCTGGAAAAACACTAGGCTTTGAGTCTTTTGATCTTCTTTTATTCTGTTCCTCAGCAAAGGGTACCCTTGTCCATTCCAGTCCTTCAGACTCCTAATTACATCCTGATTGACTCTGATAAACCCACTTACTACTGAGGTTTTAGTAATTGTTAATGAGTTGAGAATTCATTTTTTTCTATTTCAATAGTGACTTATACTGTCTTAGCCCTAAAGATGATGGGCCAGCTGCAAAGGCAGGAAGGACCCTGAGGGGATACTGATGATGAGATGAGAAACCACATAGGCACATGAGAAGATGTGCATATGAGGCTTCTCATAGCATTCTTTATGTCCCATTGGGATATATGAACTCTATTATTCTGGTCTAGGGGAGGTTTTATATGATATTGATGATGGCACAATGCACTTGCATAGACTATTAGTAAAATTCATTATTATAAGAATGTGATTAACATACAATTTGTTAATACCAGAGACACCTAGAGGAAACATTGTCCTTATTACTAAGCATTACCAAAACTTTGTTTAAAAAAGGAAGACAGAGCAATTGTGGAAAATAATGTTTCTTTCTTCTCTGAATGGGCCTTAGGAGGAAAAAGATAATTAGGCATAATTATATATCATCCCTAATTCGTTGCTTTCCCTCTTTCTGTTTAGTATAGGCTTGGGAAGTAGACACCATCAAGGTTTCTGGAGGGCATTTTATTTTCCTGTCAGTAAGAAGTGGTCACTAATGGTGGAAATTTCAGGCACAGTAAGAGATTATCCAGGAAATACCTGGGGTCAGTAGAGTACATTAAGGCACCCTGAAAGACAAGCTATTTAGTTACCAGTGTAGCTGAAGGGGGCTGCACTGAGTCCCATTTCTTAGAGCGATGAACTCTGATGGGAAGAAGAGAGTTGCTGCAGGCAAACTGAGAAACAAGACATGGTGGTCAGTAGGTGTAAGGTATGGACACCAGAAGGGGGCTTCCTCCACCCTGGAACATTTAAGCAGGGAAGCAAATTACTAGAGGGCTTTGTTTAAGAAAGCATGAAGAAGGACTTTCTCTTAACACCCCTGAACTTGATGTTCAGAGAAGAAGGTTCAACGGTTTTTGAACCGCCTGTTAGACTTAGGTCCTGCTGCACTGCAGGTCCTGTGCTGAGAGGGGTGGTCTCAGTCCTGTGGCTTCTAGAGCTGACCTGAAGAGGCAGACAGGAGCTCTTTCCTGAAGTGCAAGTAGCATCTAGACTGCATATTCTCTGGAATTTTTCCCAGCTCTCCTGGTGTTTGCAGTTTCCAATATGAAGAATAATTATTTTAATATCATGGGCTTCTCATCATGTAGACTTCTTAGTCATGTATTGACACTTATTTCAAAGATTTAATAGGCCACCTTCTGAAGTTTTTGCGTTTTGCTCTCTGTATCCCCTGCTGCTTTGTAAATAAACTCTCCTGAATCCTAAATCTCTTGAGAATTGCACACACACACACACACACACACACACACACACACACACACAGAAAGAGAGGGAGATAAATATATTATAAGAATTGGCTCATGTAATTATAGAACCTGGCAAATGTAACATCTGCAGTATGGGCTGTCAGGATGCAGCCCCAGGAGAGCCAGTGGTACAGGTAATGTGCAGTGGCAGTCTGCTGAAGAAGTTACTCTAACTTTGGGAGGCTGGTCCTTTTGTTCTATTTAGGCTTTTAACTGACTGGATGAGTCCCACTAACAACATGGAGGGCAATCTGCTGTACTCAAAGTTCACTGATATAAATGCTAATATTATCTAAAAACACCCTCTGAGTCGACACATAAAATTAACCATCACAATGAAGAAAACCAATAGTTTTATTTTTAATATTTTCTTTCATTTCTTACCTTAATGGGACCTGTTTTTCCCATAATGAAACTGCTTTCCTCCAATATACCATAGCCATGGGACTCAGAACAATGTTGTCATTCTCTTGGGAGCCTAGTGTCACTTCCAGACCATTCCCCCCACCCCCACTTTGTGCAGAAAGCTATCTTACTTCAAGCTTGTGCTAATAGGTTATGACCTCTGTTACTTCTTCATCTCACTGTCAATTTCCAGCTGGTCAGTCCTTCACATTCATTTAAGGTTCTTGTGCCTAACTTGCAGTATTTACTTCTTAACTCAATTTACTATTCCCATGGGTGCCCTAAGTGCCCATGGTGCTGACTCGCCTTTAAATAGTTTCTTCATCTCCTTGATTCCTAAGACTTCATTCCACCTCCTCTTTAGCCATCCAGTCTACATCCTAGTCCAGATCTTTAAATGGAATCATTATCTTTCCTTCATCTACATTGCCTAAACTATAGAAGTCATTTTCTGTTGTCAAGTCCTAAATAAAAGCATCAGTAAGTAGAACACTTAGCCATAGAGTCTGAAGCAGGTTGGCCCTAGAAGAGAGCAAGAATGGAGTAAGCAAGAAAACTTCTGTTCAATCTTCTCCTCATCAATCAGTCTTCCTTAGTCCCTCCAAAATACCGACCCAAAATTATTTCCTTACACAAAATAATTTAGTGGTTTAGTAGATAAGTACTAAATCCTTCTTATGGCATGCAAGCGGTTTCATGATCAAAATTCTTTCTCAGACTTCAACATTCAGTGCCTACATGCATACTCTGCTGCCTGTGTAGTGAAAGACTTTCTGATCCCATAATTAAATACACTTTCTCAGATGTCATTCTTTTGCACATGATTCTCTGTCTGGAAACTCTTTGGATATACTTTTATATATATATATCCTCTAAAAACTAAGACAGCAGTTACTTCCTTGGACAAATTTTTCTTGACTATCCTCCCCCCCAACCAGAGATGATATTCCCCTGTACTTGTTATACTTCCCACAAAGTTTCTATCACTTATCATTGCAATTTACTTGTTTCTCTCTGTGTCTATATTCTCTCCTATATTCTGAGTTTCTTGAGGGTGAGATTCATGTACAATTCAACACTCAGTACCCTGCACAATGAGTGAATATAAGCCTATTTATGATCTGTGTATTATTCAACCCTCTAAACACTGTGTAATGAATGAACATAAGCCTACTTATGACCTCTGTTCTATTCAACCTTCAGCACCTTGTATAATGAATGAATATAAGCTTGCTTATTTAAGTCTACTTAGAGCAAGATGACCACCAACATGGCCAGGAGACTGAGACACTCCCGGACCATTCGAAGAAGTTCTTCTGGGTCCTCTAACCTTGTTCCACCTTACTCTGGTCTGGCATCTAATTTTTTTGGTTCCATCTCTCATCTCACAATTTGTGTTTTCCCTTTAAACAAGATAACAAAATGCAGACTTTAAAACTGCTTAAGGCAGCACTTTTAAACCTCTGTGTCCCAAATGTGTTGAGTCATAAAGCAAAAAGAGAGAAAGGGATGGAGGAACAGTGAGCTTGCTAGGAATGCAAAATTAATACCACATGCCATAACACGCATGAATCTAAAAGCCATTATACTGAGGCAAGCAGCCAGCTATACACACAAAAAAAGTACATACACAAACTTATTTATGCTGATAGGAGTCAGGATAGTGGCTCTTTAGAGGTGGAGTGAATGAAAAAAAGCATGGGGTGCTTATAATACTCTGTTTCTTGATCTGACTGTGTATTTTGTGAAAATTAATCTAACTGTACACTTATAATCTGTGCAATTTTCTGTATTATATAATACACAATGAGGAATATATAGTTAAAAAAATAATGCCACAATGAGGAACCTTTTTATACCCAGGAAACTTTTAAAATTTTAAAGCTTGTATATGCAAAGTTTTATCAAGAATGTGGAAAATGGGAAGTGTAAATTGGCAAATGATTTAGCATTATTTTGAAAGGCTGAGCATGTTACAATTTAGTAATTCCATTTCTAAGCCAGAAACATTCTTATCTATCTGTAGCAAAAGTCATATAAAAGAATAGTCATGGAAACATTTTTTATGGATTTATTTTAAAAAGAGAAATTAAAAAATCATTTGGCATGACCTAACATCAGGGAAACAGATAAATAAATGGCAGCATATCTACACTATACAGCAGTGAAAAATGTAAGGATACAACTACTCAGGTCACCAAAGATGATTTTAGAAACAAAGTGTTTAAGGTAAAAAAGTAAGTCACAAAAAATTATATATGATTCAGACCTGCAAATTAGAAAATGAATATATATACATATGTGATAAAGCATTAAAGAAAGCAAAAGTAGAGTCAAGACACAATCTAGGAGAAAGGTTGCCTCTGGAGTGGAGGGAGACACCTTAAGGAGGGATGTCTGGGAGTTTCCCTGGAACTGACCATGTTCTCATTCTCAGGTCAGGGGCAGGGTTAAACATTGTGCTTTGTAATTTGCATATGTGGTATCAATATTCATTTGCATGTACATATATTAACCAAGAAAAAAATGTATCTCATTCTGCTCAGAATGAGCATGTGCTCTTACCTGATCTCTTTCTAAACCCTCATTAAATGAAAATTACTGATAAAAAAACAAATAATAATAATATTTAGAAAAACACAAAGCAAAACAAAAAGCCATTAACTAACAAAATCTACCCACTTCTGAAATAGAAAGCAGGTATAGGGGGTGGCTGATGAAGCATGGAGGTGAGAGGAAGCTGCAGCCAAATGTGTGGGGCATAGAGCTGAAGAGAGATAACCCCGCTGAACTACAGAGACATGTGGCCAGGGAAATGTCAGCTGTGGTAGGGCGACAATGAGAAATGGAGTATAAAATAGAGAGATTCTTTGGACATCTCTATAATAAACTGTCTGATTCATTTTGTGCCCTTCCCCCAACTGGGTAGAAAATTCCCAGATGGAAAAGTCACACACTTCAGGCAAAAGCAGCTCCCTTGGTAAAGGTTGTCAGGTCTATATTTTAATGCTTTTTTTCCACACACAGCTCCAAACTCCATTTCCAGGGTTTTTCTGAGATTTTGTGGCAGAAAACATTCAGCTTCTGGGTTTTTCAGGGGAAAGCTTCCAGCTAAATTTGTTATAACTTGTTCATCTACTATCCAGCTTTTAAATTGTTGTTGTATTTTTCCTTTTCATCCTTGAGTTTTGCCTTTTTACTTAAATTTCTTTATCATGATGTGGAGTGGGAGCAAGGTTGCTAGGGAACTCCTGAAATTTTAAGTATTCAGTCCTATGTTCAACAAAAAGCTCTATAAGGAATGATGTCAACATAATAGTAGTGTGAGAGATATTCTTGATCTTTCCCCTTGAAGTTTCAACAAACTGAACAACTATAACACAGTGGAGAAACCCCAGCTGGGCTCACAAGCATGCCTGGAAGATCCATGTAAGGAATGGACTAAAGGTGGGATGGGGTGAAGAGTGAGTGAAAGATAAAATGCATTTGTGTCTCTGGAGAAGAGACAAACCCAGAGTGACTAAGTTTGTTTTTTTTTCTCTGCCCAACTATGGGGAGAAGGAAAGCTCAGGCTGTCTGGATTTTGCCTGAGGGGTATGGAGAGAGAAACCCAAAGTGACTGGGCCTTCTTCTGCCAGAGGAGTGGTGAGATAGAAGGGCAGAGGGAGAGATAAACCAAAGTGGCCAAAGTGCAGAGTCACAGCCAGTGTTCTGTGATCTGCCTATAGCCCACATTTGGCAGAGGCAAAGAAAGCTAAAGTGCAGCCCTCAGCCTCCAAAATGCCACCTCTATCACCCTGTGGTACCAAGAGTCAAACACCAAAACTATTTCTCCAGTGCCATCCACTCCTCTGAAGAACAGAGGTGTTCTGCATCTGAACCTCCATCTGTTGAGACATGGGGGGGAGCACCCAGAAACCTAAGATTGCTAGAGTAGTAAAGCTGTAAACCTGAAGCTGTAAAGCCCTCATAACACGCCCCATCTACCAACATGCCTGGAGTCCTACCTACATCATTGCAACAACAATATCTCAGCAGAGGATAGCCCAGGAAATTCACAAAGCTAAAACTTGTAATACAGTGATACACCTACTGGAAGAAACCTCTCAAAATTAAAATTTTATTTCTCTTTATTTTTTTCTTCTTTTTTTTCTTATTCTTTTTTCTACTTTTGAATTTCATTTTCTTTAATTTTATATATTTTATTCTTATCATTTTCTGGTTTTTTGTTTTTATATATTTTATTTGGGTTTTTTTCCCTGTGGTTGTTCTTTTTAACTTGTCATAATTAATTAAACCTTTACATTTTTTATTTTACCTTTCTACATTTATCACTTCTTTAGTTGTTTTTTAGTTAGGGCTTTTAAAACACCATTCTCAAATGCCATCAAGGAAGAATAAATTGAATACAATGGCTATACAAGACAGCAACATACTTCAGAAAGAAAATTTAAAATCTCCGGAAGAACATCTCAATTACATGGAAACCTTGAAGTTGATAGAGAATTCAAAATTGATGTTCTAAAAATACTCAATGAGATATAAGAAGACACCAATAGGCAATTTAATGAGCTCAGAAAACAAAACAAACACCCCAGCAAGGAGATTGAAATGTTAAAACAGAGATACCTCAATATATGAACTGAAAAATGAGGTAGCAACTTTGGCTAATAGAGCAAGCCAGATAGAGGAAAAAAATAGTAATATCAAAGAGAGACAACTAGAGATGCTATAGAGAGAAGAAGAGAGAGATTCATGAATTTAAAAAACTGAGAGAGCTCTACAAGAATCCGTTGACCCCATCAGAAAGCACAATATAAGAATAATAGATATATAAAAAGAAGAAGAAAGGAGAAGAGAATGGAGAGTCTATTCAAACAAATAACTGATGAGAATTTCTCAAGCCCATGGAAAGAGTTAGAACCTCAAATCCAAGAAGCAAACAGAATGCCAAGTTACCTCAAACCAAACAGACCTACTCCAAGGCACATCATAATAAAATTGTCAAAAATCAATGATAAAGAATCCTCGAGGCAGCAAGGAAAAAGAAGAACATAACAGATCAAAGAAAGCCCAATGGATAATTATCAAACTTCTCAGCAGAAACTCTCCAAGCCAGTAGAGAGTGAACCCAAACATTTAAAGTATTAAAAGAGAGGAATTACCAGCCAAGAATACTATACCCATCAAAGATATCCTTCAAATATGAAGGAGAAATAAAAAATTTTAAACTTACAGAAGCTGAGAGATCTTATCACCAGAAATACCCCACTGCAAGAAATACTCAAGGTGGTTATTCAACCAGACATAACAAACAAAACAACAAATAAAAGCTCCAACAAGGTCACAATAAAATCAAGAATAATCTATGACAACAATAACATAAAAGGGGAGAGGATAAAGATCTGCAGTAGCAAAAGAGGATGGAGTGCAAGAGCACTCATAAGACAAAGGACTCTTGTACATATGAATATTTTTCTCTTAATAACTTAATGGTAACCACTCATGAAAAAGTCATTACTGAAATACACAAATTAAAATAAAAAGAAGTATGGAATATCACCAAAAAAAAAACAACTGACAGAAACAAAAAAGAGAAGAATCAAACAAGACAAAGAGCTACCAAAACATAAAATGGCAATAGGAAATCCTCAGGTATCAATAATTATCCTAAATTTGAATGGAATGAACTCACCAATGAAGAGACACAAAGCAGAAGATTAGATCAAAAAGCAAAACCCAGCTGTATGCTGCCTTCAGAAGACACATCTAAGCTGCAAGAAACAAAGTATTATAGACTCAAAGCAAAATGTTGGAAAATGATTCTCCATGTGAATAATATCCAAAGAAAGGCAGGTGTAGCCATAGTTATATATGACAATGCTGAATTTAAGACAACAAAGGTAACCAGAGACAAAGATGGGTATTTTGTAATGATAAAATGAACATTGTATCAAGAAGACATAATACTTCTTAATATATATGCAACAAATCATGGAGGACCAAAATATATGACATCTACTAACAGATCTAAAAATAAAAGCAGTAAAAAATATAACCATACTTGAAGATTTCAACACACCATGATAAATTATCCAAAGAGAAAATTAATAAAGAAATATCAGCCTTAAATAACACACTGGACCAAATGGACCTAATACACATTTATGGGACATTTCATCCTAATACGTCAGATTATACATTCTTCTTTAGTGTGCATGGAATATTCTCAAGGATAGATCATATGTTGGGCCACAAAACTAACATCAACAAATTTGGGAACTTTGAAATTATACCAAGCATATTCTCAGACCATAAGCCTATGAAATTAGGATTCAACCGCAATAAGGAAGTAAAGAAACCCACAAAAATGTGAAAATTAAACAATATAGTTCTAAAAAATGACTGGGTCAAAGAAAAACAAAAGCAGAGTTCAAAAGATATATACAGACAAATAAAAATGACAAAACAACATATCAAAATTTCTGGGTTGCAGTAAAAGCAGTAATAAGAGGAAAGTTTATATTATTAAAGACTTATATGGAGAAACAAGAGAGAGCTTAAGTAAACAACTTAATATCACATTATAAAAAACTAGAAAAAGAAGAACAAAGGCAACCCAAATCAGTAGAAGAAAGGAAATAGTAAAAATTAGAGCACAACTAAATGAAACAAAGAACAAAAAGTCTATAGATAAATCAATACAACAAAGAGCTGGTTCTTTAAAAAGATCAATAAAATAAACAAATCACTGGCTACATTCATTAAGGAGAAAAGGGAAAGGACTCATATAAACAAAATCTAAAATAAAAGAGGAGAAATTACCACAGACATCATAGATATACAAAGAATCATAGTAGAATATTATGAAAGATTATATGCCACAAAATTCAACAACCTATAGGAAATGGAAAAATTCCTAGAACTGTACAATCTTCCTGAACTGAATTATGAAGAATGGAAAACCTAAATAAACCTATAAGCAGGAAAGAAATAGAAACAACTATCAAGAACCTCAAAAAAAAAAATTCAGGACCAGATGAATATGGTAGTGAATGCTACCAAGTATTCAAAGATTTGGTACCTATTCTTCTTAAAGTCTTCCAAAAAATAGCAGAAGAAGTAACACTGCCTAACACATTTTATGAGTACAACAAAACCCTCATACCAAAACCCGGCAAGAACACACAAAAATAAAACAACAGACCAGTATTTTTAATGAATACAGATGCAAAAATTTTGACAAAATACTAGCAAATTGAATATAAAAACACATTAAAAAATAATACATTTCAGCGGTAGAGCGTTGGCCTGGCGTGCGGGGGACCCGGGTTCGATTCCCGGCCAGGGCACATAGGAGAAGCGCCCATTTGCTTCTCCACCCCCCCCCCTTCCTCTCTGTCTCTCTCTTCCCCTCCCGCAGCCAAGGCTCCATTGGAGCAAAGATGGCCCGGGCACTGGGGATGGCTCCTTGACCTCTGCCCCAGGCGCTAGAGTGGCTCTGGTCACGGCAGAGCGATGCCCCAGAGGGGCAGAGCATCACCCCCTGGTGGGCAGAGCATCGAGCATCGCCCCTGGTGGGCGTGCCGGGTGGATCCTGGTCGGGCGCATGCGGGAGTCTGTCTGACTGTCTCTCCCCGTTTCCAGCTTCAGAAAAAAAAAAAATAATAATAATAATAATAATAATACATCACAATCAATTGGGTTTCATTCCAGGAGCATAAGGATGGTTGAACATATGAAAATCAATCAACATAATACACCACATCAACAAAACAAGGAATAAAATTTATATGATCCTATCAATAGATGCAGAAAATACATTCAATAAGATACAGCATAAATTTATATTTAAAGCACTCAATAAAATCAGAATAAAAGAAAAGTACCTCTACATAATAAAGGCCATATATGACAAACCATCAGTTAACATCATCCTAACTGGTGAAAAAATGAAGGCTTTTACTCTAAAATTAAGATCAAGACAAGACGGCCCACTCTGTTTATTCTTATTCAACACAGTCTGGAAGTTTTAGCCAAAGCAATCAGGAAAGAGAAAGAAATACAAGGCATCCATATTGGGAAAGAAGTAAAGGTATCACTTTTTGCAGATGACATGATCCTGTATATAGAAAACCCCAAAGACTTGACTAAAAAACTATTAGAAACAAGAAAGCAATACAGTGAAGTCTCTGGATATACATTAAAATACAAAAGTCTATTGTTTTCCTATATACCAACAATGAAACTTCAAAAAAATGAACTAAAAAAATTCTTTTTGCATTTGCAACAACAACAAAAATATGTAAGAATAAACTTAACAAAGGATGTGAGCAATGCATATACTGAAAACTACAAAACATTATTGAAATAAATTGAAAAAGACAAAATGAAATAAAAAAATATTCCATGTTCATGGATTGGAAGAATCAACATAGTTATAATGGCCATATTACTCAAAGTGATAAACAAATTTTATTCAACCCCCATCAAAATCCTGATACCATTTTTTAAAGAAATAGAACAAAAATTTCCAGGTTTGCATCAAACCAAAAAAAAAACCCCAAATCGCTAAAGCAATCCTGAGGAAAAAGATTGAAGACATAGGTATCACACTACCTCATTTCAAATTATACTATAGAGCCACAATAATCAAAACAGCATGATATTGGCAGAAAAACAGACATAGAGACCAATGGAACAGAATCAAGAGCCCAGAAATAAAACCACATATAAATAAACAAGTTATCTTCAACAGAGGAGCCAAAAACACACAATAGAGAAAAGAAAGCCTCTTCAATAAATAGTGCTGGGAAAATTCAAAAGTCACATGCAAAAGAATAAAACTTAACTATTGTTTGTCCCCCTGCACAAAAACTAATTCAAAATGGATAAAAGACTTAAATATAAGATCTGAAACAATAAATTACATAGATGAAAACATAGGTACTAAACTCATAAACCTTGGCCTTAGAGAGCAATTTATGAATTTGACTACAAAGGGAAGGGAAATATAGACAAAAATAAATGAATATGACTATATCAAATTTAAAAGCTTCACAGCAAGAGAAATTGACAACAAAACAAAGAAACAGCTAACTAAATGGGAGATGATATTTGCAAACATCAGCTCTGATAAGAAGTTAATATCCAAAACATATAAAGAACTCACAAAGCTCGGCAACAAACAAGCAAACAGTCCAGTTAAAAACTGAGCAGAGGACCTGACCACACACTTTTCCCAAGAGGACAAATGGCCAACAGATATATGAAAAAATGCTCATCTTCACAGCTATTCGAGAAGTGCAAATCAAAACTACAATGAGATACCACCTCACACCTGTTAGACTGGCTATTATCAACAGGACAGGTAATAAGTGTTGAAGAGGCTGTGGAGAAAAGGAACTCTCATTCACTGCTGTTGGTGATGCAAATTAGTCAACCATTATGAAAAAAACACATGGTGGTTCCTCAAAAATGTAAGAATAGAATCACCACATAACCCAGCAATCCCTCTACTGGTTATCTACCCCCCAAACTCAAAGACATTGGTACATAAAGACACATGCACCCACATTTTCATCACAGCATTATTCACAGTAGCCAATACATGAAAATAACCACTGTCCTTCAATACAGAATTGGATAAAGAAAATGCAGTACATATATACAATGAAATACTACTCAGCCTTAAGAAATGATGACATATTGGCATTTATGACAACATGCATGAACCTTGAGAACATTATACTGAGAGAAATAAGTAAGTCAGAAAAAACTAAGAACTGTATGATTTCATACATAGGTAAGATATAAAACTGAGACTCATTGACATAGATAAAAGTGAAGTAGTTGCCAGGGGGCAGGGGATATGGAGGAGAAAATTGTTGGGGAAGGGGAGGAAAGGGTGTAAAGAGAGAAAAATATAAGGTGATGAAAAATGATTTGACTTTAGGTGATGGGTATACAACATAATCAACAGTTCAAATGCTATAGAAATGTTTACCTGAAATGTACTCTTATTGATCAATGTCACCCTGTTATATTTAATTTTCTAAATAAAATTTTTTAAAGTTTCTATAAACTTTTACAACAATAAAAAATACTCTTTTTAATTTTTTATTGAATGTATTGAGATAAAATTATATGGGTTTCAGGTGTACAATTCTGTAATACATTATATGTATACTGTATTGTGTGTTCACCACTCAAAGTGAGGTCTTCTTCCATCTCCATTTATCCCCTCTTCTACTTCCCCTTACCCCACATTTCCTGCAGTAATCACCATACTGTTGTCTGTGTCTGAGTTTGTTTTAATATTTTTCTTTGCTTGCTACCTTTACCTTTTTTACCCAGCCTCCCAATTACCCTCCTCTCTGACAGCTGTCAGTCTGTTCTCTATGATTCTGTTTCTATTCCGTTTATTAGTTTATTTTATTCATTAGATTGCGCATATAAGTGAAATAATGTTGTATTTGTATTTCTCTGACTGACTTATTCCACTTAGAATAATACTCTCTCAGTCCATTTATGCTGTCACAGGGTAAGATTTCCTACTTTTTTTTTTTACAGCCAAGTAGTTTTCCATTGTGTATGTGTACCACACCTTTTTTATCCACTCATCCACTGATGGACACTTGGGCGGCTTCCAAATCTTGGCTATTATTAATAATGCTGCAATGAACATAGGGATGCATATATTCTTTCAAATAGTGTTTTGGGATTCTTTGGACACATTCCCAGAAGTGGATGTGCTGGGCCATAAGGCAGTTTCATTGTTAATTTTTTTTAGGTAAATCCATATTGTTTTCCATGGTGGCTGCACCAAATCTCCATTCCCACCAACAGTGCACAAGGCTTCCCTTTCCTCACATCCTTGACACTATTGTTTTTTGATTTATTGATGATAGTCATTCTGATAGGTGTGAGGTGATATCTTATTGTGGTTTTAGTTGGCATTTTCTGCTGATTACTGACATTGAACCTCTTTTCACATGTCTGTTGGCATCTATATGTCCTCTTTAGAGAAGTGTCTATTCAGGTCCTTTGCCCATTTTTTAATTTGATTGTTTGGGTTTTCCTGGTATTGAGTTTTATAAGTTCTTTATAAATTTTGGATATTGACCCCTTATCAGATGAATTATTGGCAAATATATTCTCTCATTCAATGAGTTCTCTATTTATTTTGTTGATGGTTTCCTTTGTTATACAAAAATATTTTTAAATATATTCCCATTGTTTATTTTTTCTTTTGCTTTCCTTGCCCAAGGTGATATATCAGAAAAATATTGTTTTGAGAAATGTCTGAGAATTTACTGCCTATATTTTCTTCTAGGATTTTTTATGATTTTGAGTCTAACATTTGAGTCTTTAACATATTTGAGTTTATTCTTGTGAATGGTATGAGAAAGTGGTTTAGTTTCGTGTTTTTGCATGTATCTGTCCAAGTTTTCCCAACACTACTTTTTGAATAAACTATCTTTACTGTATTGTATGTTCTTACATCTTTTGTCAAATATTAGTTAACCATCAAGGTGTGGTTTTATTTCTGGGTTCTCTATTCTGTTCCATTGATCTATATGTTTGTTTTAAGGACAGTACCTTGCTGTTTTGATTACTATGGCCTTGTAATATAGTTTGATATTATGTAACATAATTTCGCCAACTTTGTTCTTCTTCCTTAAGATTTCTGTGGCTATTCAGGGTCCTTTGTGGTTTCAAATAGAATATTTGTTCCAGTTCTATAAAATACACCATTGATTTTTTTTTTTTTTTTTACAGAGACAGAGGGAGAGTCAGAGAGAGGAATAGATAGGGACAGACAGAAACGGAGAGAGATGAAAAGCATCAATCATTAGTTTTTTGTTGCAACACCTTAGTTGTTCATTGATTGCTTTCTCATATGTGCCTTGACCATAGGGCTACAGCAGACCGAGTAACCCCTTACTCAAGCCAGCGACCTTGGGTCCAAGCTGGTGAGATTTGCTCAAACCAGATGAGCCAGCGCTCAAACCGGCAACCTCAGGGTCTCGAATCTGGGTCCTCCACATCCCAATTCAACTCTGCGCCATCGCCTGGTCAGACCACCATTGATATTTTGATAAGAATTGTGTTAGAAGTGTATATTGCTTTGCATAGTATGGACATTTTAATAATGTTAATTCTACCTATCCATGAACACAGTATGTTTCCACTTATTTGTATCTTCTTTAGTTTCTTTTTTTAGTGTTTTATAATTTTCTGAGTACAAGTATTACATTCTTGGTTAAATTTATTTTTAGGTATTTAACTTTATTTATTTTTTATGCAAATGTAAATGGGATTGTTTTCTTAGTTTTCCTTTCTAACAATTTATTGCTGGTGTTATAAAAATGCAACTTATTTATAAACATTTATTTTGTATGCTGCTACTTTACTGAGTCATTTATCAGTTGTAGTAGTTTTTTGGTAAAATCTTTGGGGTCCTCTACATACAGTACCATGTCATCTGCAAATAATGATAGTTTTATTTTTCCTTTCTAATTTGGATGTATTTTAAAAATTTTTATTTAGAAATTAAATTTAATGGGGTGACTGATCAGTAAGAGTACATAGGTTTCAGGTAAACATTTCTATAGCATTAGAACTGTTGGGTTTGTGTATACCCATCACCAAAGTCAAATTGGACACTTTTTATTTCTTCTTCTTATCAGATTGCTTTGGCTAGAAATTCCAGTACTATGTTGAATAAGAGTGATAAAAGCGGACATCCCTGTCTTGTTTCTAATATTAAGAAAGTGCTTGTAGTTTTTTCTCACTGAATATGATGTTGGTTGTGTGTTTCTCATATATGGCCTTTATTATGTTGAGATATGTTTCCTCTATTCCCACTTTGGTGAGAGTTTATATCATAAACAAGTGCTGGATTTTAGCAAATGCTTTTTGTGCATCTGTTGATCTCAACATGTGTTTTAATCTTTCATTTTGTTTATGACTTATCTTACATTTATTAATTTGTGAATATTGTACAACCTGCATCCCCAGAATAAATGCCACTTGGTCATGGTGTACTGTCTTTTTAGTGTAATGCTGAATTCAGTTGACTAGTAATTTGTTGAGGATTTTAGCAACAATATTCATCAGGGATATTGGCCTATAATTTTTTTGTACTGTATCTGGTTTTGGAATTATGATAATGCTGGCCTCATAAAATAAGCTTGGTAGTCTTCCCTCCCCTTGAATTTTTTGGAATAGTTTAAGAAGGGTAGGTGTTAGTTATTATTTGAAAATTTGTTAAAATTTACCTGTGAAGCCATCAGTCCAGGACTTTTGTTTGTTGGGAGTTTTTTGATTACTTCTTCAGTTCCACTAGTTATAATCTGTCTGCCCAGGTTTTCTGATTTTTCTTGATTCAGTAATGGAAGAACATATGTTTCTAGGAATTTGCCCATTTCATCCAGATTTCCCAATTTGTTGGCATATAGTTGTTCATAATATCTTTTTACAATCCTTTGTATTGCTAGGGCGTCAGCTGTTACTCCTCTTTCACTTCTGATTTTATTTATTTGGGTCCTCTTTTTTTTTTTTTTTTTTTTTTTGATGAGTCTGCTTAAAGATTCATTAATCTTATTTACCTCTTCAAAAAATTAGCTCTTGGTTTCATTGATGTTTTGCATTGTATTTTTAGGTTCTATTTTGTTTATTTCTACTCTGATCTTTATTATTTCTTTCTTCTCCATGTTGGATTTGTTTATTTTTCCTAGTTCATTTAAGTGTAAAGTTAGATTATTTATTTGACATTATTCTTGTTTTTCTGAGGTAAGGCTGTATGTAATGCTATAAATTTCTCTCTTAGGACTGCTTTCACTGTATCTCATAGATTTGGGATTGTTCTGTTCTTATTTTTATTTGTTTCAAAGTATCTCCTGATTTCTTCTTTGATCTTATTGTTACCCCTTTTATTGTTTAGTAACATGTTATATAGCTTCTATGGTTTGTATTTTTCAGTTTTTTCTTATGATTGATTTCTAGTTTTATACCATTATGGTCAAAGAAGTTTCTTGATGTGATTTCAATCTTAAATTTTTGAAATTTGTTTTGGGTCCTAACATGTCTTTCATGTGTACTTGAAAAGAATGTATATTCTGCTGCTTTGGGGTGATCTGCTCTGGAGATATCAATTAAATCCATCTGATCTAATGTGTCATTTAAGGTTGACATTTTTTGTTGATATCTCTCTGGAAGATTTATCCATTGATGTCAATGGGTTGTTAAAATCCCCTACTATATCTGTATTACTGTCAATATCTCCCTTTTGGTCCATGATTTGCTTTACATATTTAGGTGCTCCTATGTTAGGTACACAATTGTTTACAAGGGTTGTATCCTCTTGTTGGGTTGCTCCCTTTATTGTTAGGTAGAATCTTGTTTTGTCTCTTACTATAGCCTTTGTTTTAAAGTCTATTTTATCAGATATAAGTATTACTATCTTAGCTTTTTTTTCTTTTCTATTTATATGAAATATCTTTTATCCATCCCTTTACTTTTAGTCTGTATGTATCTTTTGTTCTCTTGTAGACAGCATACATATTGGTCTTATTTTCTTATCCATTCATCTACCCCATGTCTTTTGATTGAAACATTTAAGCCATTTACACTTCAAGTGATTATTAATAGGTACATATTTATTGCCTTTTTATTTCTTAACTATGTTCCTATGTTTCTCTTTCTCTTTCTTCTACTTCTTGTTTTGTTCAAGAAGGCACTTTAACATTTCTTATAATACTGGTTTAGTGGTAACAAATTTCTTTAGGTTTTTCAGGTCTGGGTAGCTCTTTATTTCTCTTTCAAATTAAATTATAGCCTTTCTGGATAAATTTGACTTAATTGTAGGCCCTTGCTTTTCATTACTTTGAATGTTTCATGCCAATCTCTTCTATCCTGAAATGTTTCTCTTGGGAAATCAGCTGACAGTCTTATGGAAGCTCCCTTGTAGGTAACTAACTGCTTTTCTCTTTTAGTCTTTAACCCTTTCTGTTTTATGTATAATGTGTCTTGCTGTGGTTCTCTTTGGGTTCATCTTGTTTGGGACTTTCTGTGCTTCCTGAACTTGTGTGACTTTATTTTTTCACCAGGTTAGGAAAGTTTTTAGTCATTTCTTCAAATAGGTTTTCGATTTCTTGCTCTCTCTTTTTTATTCTGCTACCCATGTGATATAAATGTTGTTACATTTCATGTTGTCCCAAAGGTCTCTTACATTATCCTAATATTTTAAACTGTTTTTTTTCTTTTTGGTGCTCTGATAGTTTTTCTCTCCCCTGTTGTCCAAAATGCTGATTCACTCCTCTGCTTCATCTAACCTACTGTTTATTCCTTCCAGTGTATTCTTTTTTCCTTCTTCTTCTTTTTCCAAGTGAAAGGAGAGGAGACAAAAGGACAGACTGCTGCATTCACCTTGACTGGGATCCATCCAGCAACCCCCACCTGGGGTCAATGTTCTGCCCATCTGGAGCCATGCTTGCAACCAAGCACCCTGGGCTGTTGCACTCAAACCAATCAAGCCATGGCTGTGGGAGGGGAAGAGAGAAAGAGAGAAGAGGGGGAGGGGTAGAAGAAGCAGATGGTTGTTTCTCCTGTGTGCTCTGTCCAGGAATCAAGCCCAAGACATTCACATACTTGAGTCTACACTCTACTGCTGAGCCAACTGACAGGATCCAGTGTATTTTTCATTTCAAATAATATATTCTTCATTTCTGATATTTTTTATGGTTTCTATGTCTTTTTCATGCTGTTGAGAATTTTTATAACTATTCCTTTGAACTTTGTATCTGATAAGTCATTTGCCTCCCTTTTATTAAGGTAGTCTTGTGGCTATTTTTCCTATTCTTTCATTTGGGGCCTGTTTCTTTGCCACCCCATTTTGGCTGCCTCTTTGTTTTTGTTTTTTTTTCTATGTATTACATGTATCTACTATGAATCCCAATCTTTCTGGAGTGGCCTTATATAATAGTTATCCTGTTGGATCCAGTAGTGCAGTCTCCTGTGAGGGGGAAATGACAATCAGGCTCATGAAAAAGTAGGTGGAATGGCCCCTGTATTGAAGCCACACAACTTAGTTACTGACACCCCTGAGTCTGTCCAGACCTCGACACCTGGCCAAAGCTGCTGATTCTTCAGTAAGATATAAGTGCCACAGGCTGGGGAAAGAGGAAGTTTAGAGTGTGGAGCTACTGCTTTGCCCCAGGCTGGTGCCACATGAAGTGGAGTGCTCCACCCAAGAAAGATGGTGTCTGTGGTGTGAAAAGTAGAATCAGCACAAGGTGGCTGTCTCTTTGCTCTCTTCCCAAAACTCTCCTCATGTAACTCTTACCTGCTCTGCCCTCCCTTTGCTGAAGCCCAAGGTAAATGGCTACAGACAAAATTTTGTGTGTTGGTCCTTAAAGAGGGTTCCTGTGTCTCTAGCAGGGTCTAGTCTCTCCTTGACATACAGAAACCATGCTGCTTTTCACAGCTAGAGAGTATGTGGGCACCTCTTCGTGACTCTGGAGCTCTGGGTTCGAGAGCCCCGCTTAGTGTTGAGACCCCACACATCTTAAGGTTAAAACCTCACACCTGAGATATTCTGCCAGAACCTCAGCAGCTGTGTATGGAGTTGGAGCCCACCCTTTCCATATCTTCACCCTTCCTACCCATCTCTATATGACTTCTTCTATAAATCTTTGGGTATAAAACTTCTCTTTGGCTAGTCTTCAGTTGGTTCTTCAGGATAATTATTCTATAACATAGTTGTAATTCCAATTTGGTCCTGGGAGGCAGTAATGTAGCTTCCACCTATTTTGCCACCATTTTGGATTCTCCAAAAAATATTCTTAAATTAAATTGGGTTGAGGAGATGAAATATAAATGTATATGAAATATAAATGTAAATAGTTTAAAAAAATTAAATGAAACAGACTGACAAGTAGTGGCACAGTGGATAAAGCATTAACCCGGGAGGCTGATGTCCCCTGTTTGAAACCCCAAGGTCGGCACCTTGAGCATAGACTTGCCAGCTTCATCACTGGCTTGAGCATGAGATCATGTACATGATCCAAGGCTGCTAGCTTGAGCCCAAGGTCACTGGCATGAGCAAGAAATCACTGTCTTAGCTTGAGCTCCCAGATTAATGCATGTATTAGAAGCAAGTGATGAACAACTAAAGTGAAGCAACTAAGAATTGATGCTTCTCGTCTCTCTCCTCCTTTTATTTCACCCTTTCTGTCTGTCTCTCTCTTTCTCTCTCTAAAAAGAAGGTAAACAAAACAGAAAACATTAAGGTATGTCTTATATAGTAAGAATGAATATCATTTCCTGAAATAAATTATGTTATTTAAAACATATGTGTTTTAATGTGCTTGTGATTTTTTTAAAAAGTTTAAAAAACAGTTAAATAACCATTGATTAGCTCCCAAAATCTAGAATGGAGTTCTGAGGTACAGGGACTGATAATTTCATGGATCACAGAGCTGGAAAAGTGCCAGGCACACACTAGTTCTAAATCAGCTGCTAGGTGCCTATCTGGGAGTATCCCTGTGGAAGGAGAACTGAGTGGTATGAGAAAGATGATTTTGAGAGAGAGATAGACAGACAGAAAGGGTGAGAGATAAGAATCTTCAACTTGTAGTTGTAGCAGTTTAGTTGTTCATTGATTGCTTCTCAAACATGCCTTTACTGGGAGGCTCCAGCTGACCAGTGACCCCTTGCTCAAACCAGTAACCTTGGGCTTAAGCCAGAAATCTTGGGCTTAAGCCAGCAACCTTGGGCTTCAAGCCAGAGACCTTTGGGCTTAAGCCAGTGACCATGGGATCTTTTTTTTTTTTTTTTGTATTTTTCTGAAGCTGGAAATGGGGAGGCAGTCAGACACTGACTCCCGCATGCGCCCGACCGGGATCCACCCAGCACGCCCACTGGGGGAGATGCTCTGCCCATCTGGGGCATCGCTCTGTCGTGACCAGAGCCATTCTAGCGCCTGAGGCAGAGGCCATAGAGCCATCCCCAGCGCCCGGGCAAACCTTGCTCCAATGGAGCCTTGGCTGTGGGAGGGGAAGAGAGAGACAGAGAGGAAGGAGAGGGGGAGGGGTGGGCGCTTCTCTTGTGTGCCCTGGCCGAGAATCGAACCCCGGACTCCTGCATGACAGGCCAATGCTCTATCACTGAGCCAACTGGCCAGGGCCCCAATGGGATCATTTTGATGATCCCACACTCAAGCTAGCAACACCGTGTTCAGGCCAGATGAACCAGTGTTCAAGCCAGCAACCTCAGATTTTTTAACCTGAGACCTCATTGTCCCAGGTTGATGTTCTATCCACTGTGCCACCACCAGTCAGGCAAGGGCAACTTTTTACAATATACCCTTTTGTAAAACTATCACTTATTCATAAATAAATAAATAAACACATTTATTAAAGGGCAAACATATCTTTCTTAAAGTTTACTGATTTCTTCCTGCGTGCCAGGCACTGCCATAGGGTTTTACTGAGAAAACCAACAAACTGCCTGAGGGAAGAAGATACTGCATCATTAAAAGGCTAAGGTGGTAGGATAGTGAAAATGCAGTACTATGTAGTGGCCATAATATGTACTGGTGATACATCCCCAACCAGAAGATGTTATTTATTTGTTTGTTTATATTCATTTTAATTTTGAGGCATATTAAAGTAAATATCAATGAAATCACACAGGAAAAAGCATTTTGAAAATGAGAATAAGTAATACAATTTTAATGTTAAGGTAAAATCTTAGAGATCTGGGGTCTTTTAGGGCAGTGTTTTTCAACTGCTAGTCCATGGACTGGTGCTGGTCTACCAGAAATTTTGTGGGGGTCTGCGAAAGAGTTAATGACCCTGATGCTGTGTGAATATTATAGACCCAATGATCTTAGTTGACTTGGCTTAGGCTCAGGGTGATTTCTGCCTTAGTGGTCTCCAAATAATTCTATTTTCACCAGCCCCCAAGTATAAAAATATTAAAAACCACTGCTTTAGGGTATGAGAAAAAATGAGGACTTTTCTATCACAAAATGAGTTCATGGGAGCATTTACAGGATTATATTTGCTTTTTCATATTTTGGGACTCTAAATAACCTCAAAAGGTTGAAATATTTCCTGAATGTCAGAAATGTTAAAAGGTCAGCACGGCAAGCCACAGAGTTTGTTGCTAAGCCTAACAAAGCTCTCTGTTTACCCCATCATCGGTACAATATTCTTATCATTGTCCTTCCAGCTTGGAGATCTTAGACAACTGATGCTTTTTTACCTCAGTTTCCTCTTAATTATAGACATATAGAATTATAGACATTGAACCAAACAAAAAGATTCCTTCCAGTGCTAACAGTTGGTGAAATACTGCACCAGCTGAGGTATTTAGGCCCATTTTTCCTTGAAATTATTAATCAAATCATTTTCATGAACCCATCCTCAGAGTGGTTTAACCATGAGAGCTACCCTGAGACATGATCCTTCCCACGGTTCCCAATTCAAAAGAGGACAATTTCTATTGGAAAATATTTCTGGCCCTTCCAGAAAGCAATCATTGGCACACTGTTATGCTTAAATAATGTGAGAAAAAACAACCCACATACCATTATATTTTACTTGCTGATTTTAGAAGAGCTAAACTCTGTGCCTGCGGCCAAAGAGGGACTCTTGTGTACACATAAATTGAGAGTCTCAGTACCACCACATAATCTCATGTTGAGGTCTGAAAGGGAATGCTTACATTGGTCTCTAACACACTATCAGACTACATGACTGGGCTCCACCTCACCAAGAAATATCTGTAAATGGGGGGAAAATTGAATTTTTAAAATATTTAAAGAAAATATTGAAGTTCTAAAAAATAATCCACGGTAGTGAAAGTTCTTCTAAACAAACTCCAACATTTTAAAAGAAAAGATTAATGGATTTAACCCTTTAGAAAATTATGGACAAAAAATAAGAAAAGTGTGTGTTTATATATTAAAAAACTAAAATATACTTTAAATATCTTGTTATAATAGTTGTCATTTATACTTCAATAAAGCTTAAAAAGATGAAAAGACCAACAACTGATTTGAAGAAATATTGGCAACATATTAAAAAAATACACATTTAATAGCTAGAAAATATAAGTTTCTATAAATAAGAGTGAAAAAAATAATAGAAAAATTGGCAAATGATTTTAAAAGGTATAAAGATAGAAGAGGAACAGACAATAACATCTAAAAAGATATTCAACTAAAAAAATTATGTAGCAATAGTATGATATTGGCCATTAGATGAGCACATTGAAAAATAGGTAATAACAAGTGTTGACATAAGGGAGAATAGGCATTCAAACATGATTGGTGTGCTTTCAATTGCTACTGCCTTGATAGGTAATTAGTAGTTTCAATTAAAATTTGCAATTGTACTCTTAGACCCAGCAACTTTACTCCTAAGTATCTATTTAAAAGAATAATTTATATAAACACCAAAAAAAGTTATACCAGTTTATTTCAGAACTCACTGAAATATAAAAAGTATAGCATCTAAAAATAATATATATGGAACATGTTAAATAAAGAAATATGAAATATATAAATATACAATATAAAGTTTATTTGATACATAAAATTTTTATTTTTGTATAGGGATGACTAATAAATATATTAATAAATACATTTATATATACTTTAATGATATATATAATTTATAAAAATTATATATAATTTATAAATACATTTATATTTGGATATGCAGAGTAGTCAAAAGGAATAAGGAAGATGAATATAACCTACATGGAAAGAGTCTGAAGTTAGGTGAGGCTCTTGCAAAAAGCAAGTCATATTATATGCATGTTGTATGGTTACATTATGCTAATATAAGCATACCAAAAGAGAAACCAAAGTGTGTAACTGAATGAGTCTATGCATTCCTAGAAGAAGTTCTGAATGGAGCCTCCTCCCTGGGTGAGGTATGAGGTAGAGGGAGTGTTAACTCTTTAGGTACTTTTGTAAGAATCAATGTTTATGTGGAGGCATTGGTGTGTTATTTGCAGGATTTTCAAATCTGAGAATAAAATTAAACAGTTCAGAAAATAAAAGAGAAAGAAAGTAGAACTTCTGCATAAATTGGCTGTTAGAATATCAGGGTAGAATACATCTGGTCTCTTTCACAGTGATTTGTGTCTGAGAAGCTTCATTGCTTTCATCTAGATATCTTTTTTTTTTTTTTTAATAATTTTATTTTTTTAATGGGGCGACATCAATAAATCAGGATACATGTATTCAGAGATAACAAGTCCAGGTTATCTTGTCGTTCAATTATGTTCCATACCCATCACCCAAAGTCAGATTGTCCTCTGTCACCCTCTATCTAGTTTTCTTTGTGCCCCTCCCCCTTCCCCTCTCCCCCCACCCCCCCCCCCGTAACCACCACACTCTTATCAATGTCTCCTAGTTTCACTTTTATGTCCCACCTACGTATGGAATAATGCAGTTCCTGGTTTTTTCTGATTTACTTATTTCGCTTCGTATCATGTTATCAAGATCCTACCATTTTGCTGTAAATGTTCCGATGTCATCATTTCTTATGGCTGAGTAGTATTCCATAGTGTATATGTGCCACATCTTCTTTATCCAGTCATCTATTGACAGGCTTTTTGGTTGTTTCCATGTCCTGGCCACTGTGAACAATGCTGCAATGAACATGGGGCTGCATGTGTCTTTACGTATCAATGTTTCTGAGTTTTTGGGGTATATACCCAGTAGAGGGATTGCTGGGTCATAAGGTAGTTCTATTTTCAGTTTTTTGAGGAACCACCATACTTTCTTCCATAATGGTTGTACTACTTTACATTCCCACCAACAGTGTATGAGGGTTCCTTTTTCTCCACAGCCTCTCCAACATTTGCTATTACCTGTCTTGCTAATAATAGCTCATCGAACAGGTGTGAAGTGGTATCTCATTGCAGTTTTGATTTGCATTTCTCTAATAACTAAAGAAGATGAGCATCTTTTCATATTAGATTTCTTTTGCTAAGACAAACAGAGCAGAAGTACAGCAATCAATAGAACCAGGCTGTTAGATTCAAATGCTACTCTACTTTACCAGATGTATAATCTTAGTCCAGTTACTAGATATCTATAAGCTTCAATGTCCTCATATGAAAGGGGGGGTTATTAAATTCTTGGAATAATAATTACACATGGCAGATAATAAATTTTAGTGTTTGTTTGTTTGTTTGTTTTTTAGAAAAAGAAAGAGAGAGAGAGAGAGGGACAGACAGGAAGGGAGAGAGATGAAAAGCACCAACTCAGAGTTGCAATACTTTAGTTGGTCATTGATTGCTTTCTCATATGTGCCTTGACTAGGAGGCTTCAGCTGAGCCAGTGACCCCTTGCTCAAGCCAGAGACCTTGGGATCAGGTCATCAATCTTTGGGCTCAAAGCAGTGACCATGGGGTAGTGTCTATGATCCCACGCTTAAGCCAGAGACCCCGTGATTATGCTGATGAGCCCATGCTCAAGCCAGATAAGCCCACGCTGAAGCTGGCGACCTCAGTGTTTCAAATCTGTGTCCTCTGCATCCCAGGCTGATGTTCTATCCACTGCACCACCACCTGGTCAGGCAATAAATGTTAGTTCTAACTGTTAATACCAATGAGCATCATCTGTATGTTCTGGCTGAGAATAACATGAAAGAGCATTGCTCTCTTTCCTCACTTAGTAAACAGGGAGAAAAGGCTGTGTGTATGAGTCAATGCAGGGGACAGACAGCACAGTGCCTGGCCTCATACAGCTTACAGTCCCAATAGGTAAGGTTCTAACCCATAGAGCAAGCAATGCTTGCACTGCTGTGAAAGGTTTGTCAGTATGCATGTAACTTTCAAGTGCCTTCAATATAGTTGGATCTCAATAAATGTGTATTGATCAGCTTAGTAGCAATGTTATAGTGTAGCATGTCTATTTGGGCTCAAGTTCTATAACAAGCCATGTGATATTAGACAAAAAATATAATCCTCCATTTTCTTATGTGAAAAAATATGGACTGGAATGCCTCCTTTGCACCGTTGTAAGTTAAAAATAGTGTTTGCATGGAGCTCAGTAGGAAAGTAGGTGTGGAATAGATGGTAGCTCAGTCTATCTAAGCTAGTTCATTATAAAATTTGGAAAACAATTCAGCTATATGCATCTCACTATTTTGCAAACAAACCTTATAACAAAATATATATAAACATAGGGCTAAGACATAAGAGTTTTTTCTAATTTTGGCTCTGTTGTAGGCTTAAGTGCCCTATAAAACATCAATTAAAAAATATTTATTAATGATAATAAAGTCTGTAGCCAGAGCACAATCACTGGCAGAACCACTCACTGTAATTATGCATGAACTTCATTTAAAATTTTTAGACTTCTGTTTGATGTTCTATGAAGTCTTTAAGCTGTAAATGTTCTCAAAACTTCCACCTATAAATTTTGGTGGTGATGGATAAAAGGGGACAGATATACAATGATGGAAGATGGTGTGACCTTTGGTGGTGGGCACACAATACAATATACAGATCATATATTATAGAAATGTACACTTGAAGCCAATATAATCCTATTAACAAATGTCATCCAAATAAACAAATAAGTAAATAAATTTTGATTTGGTTTTTTTCCCTCAAAGTACTTCATGCGTATTTGCTAGCATATCTTGGTCAGCCCACACATTTTCTAGTCCCCTCCTTTTTTAACCTCCTTTAACAGTTTCAGAGAGGTTAGACAAGGAGTTTTTATTGAAAAATTGCATTGATTGACTGACAGGAATAGGATTATAGTGATTCCTTCCCTAATATTCTGTAATTATTTATTTGTCTTATGTTAACTCCAGTTGATTTACCAACCTTCCTTTGGCAAGTGACTATAGAGACATATCCACTCCATACTTCCAAAGGGAAATGTCTCTACCCAGTCTGAACAGCCAGAGCATTTTCTCTCTAACCACTTACAGCATGTGTGATTTTCTACCCCACATTATAATGACATATCTTTCCTCTTAGATTATGGATTCCTTGAGGGAACAAAACTTATAGACTCATAGGCCTAATAAAGTTCATAAAATTTAACTTTTATTTCAATATAATGAGTTAGATAAAAATCTAAAAAATAACCTATTTTATAAAGAAGTCTAAGATACTAAATGGTCTTATATGGTATGAATTCATGTATATACAAGTCTGGCCCTGGGTAATACTTTAAAATACAACACAATCTCTTTTAATCTATTTTAAAATTAATTTTAATGAGGTGACATTGATAAATTAGGGTACATATGTTTAGAGAAAACATCTCTAGGTTATTTTGACATTTGATTATGCTGCATTCCCATCACCCAAAGTCCAATTGTCTTCCATCACCTTCTAACTGGTTTTCTTTGTGCCCCTCCCCCCCAACCCCCTCCTTCTCCTCCCTCCCACCCCGTAACACTCACACTTTTGTCCATGTCTCTGAGTTTCATTTTTATGTCCCACCTATGTATGAAATCATATCGTTCTTAGTTTTTTCTGATTTACCTATTTCACTCAGTAAGATGTTATCAAGGTCCATCCATGTTGTTGTAAATGATCCGATGTCATCATTTCTTATGGCTGAGTAGTATTAAATAGTATATATGTACCAAAGCTTTTTAATCCACTCGTCCACTGATGGATATTTTGGCTGTTTCCAGATCTTCACTATTGTGAAAAATGCTGCCATAAATATGGGGGTGCATTTCTTCTTTTGAAACAGTGCTATGGTGTTCTTGGGGTATATTCCTAAAAGTGGGATAGCTGGGTCAAATATTTAATTTCTTGAGGAATCTCCATACTGTTTTCCAAAGTGGCTGCACCAGTCTACATTCCCACCAGCAGTGCAGAAGGATTCCCTTTTTTCCACATCCTCACCAGCACTTATTCTGTGTTGTTTTATTGATGAGCGCCATTCTGACCAGTGTGAGGTGATATCTCATTGTGGTTTTAATTTGCATTTCTCTAATGATTAGTGATGTTGAGCATTTTTTCATCTGCCTATTGGCCATCTGCATGTCCTCTTTGAAAAAGTGTCTATTCATTTCTTTTGCCCATTTTTTGATTGGGTTGTTTGTCTTCCTGGTATTGAGTTTTACAAGTTCTTTATAAATTTTGGTTATTAACCCCTTATCAGACGTACTGTCAAATATGTTCTCCCATTGTGTAGTATGTCTTTTTATTCTGTTCTTATTGTCTTTAGCTGCGCAAAAGCTTTTTAGTTTGATATAGTCCCATTTGTTTATCCTGTCTTTCATTTCACTTGCCCGTGGAGATAAATCAGCAAATATATTGCTTGCTGCAAGAGATGTCGAGGAGCTTACTGCCTATGTTTTCTTCTAAGATGCTTATGGTTTTACGGCTTACATTTAAGTCTTTTATCCATTTTGAGTTTATTTTTGTGAATGGTGTAAGTTGGTGGTCTAGTTTCATTTTCTTGCAGGTAGCTGTCCAATTTTCCAAACACCATTTGTTGAAGAGGCTGTCTTTACTCCATTGTATGCTCTTACCTCCTTTGTCAAATATCAGTTGTCCATAAAGGTGTGGGTTTAATTCTGGGTTCTCTGTTCTGTTCCATTGATCTATATGCCTGTTCTTATGACAGTACCAGACTGTTTTGAGTATAGTGGCCTTGTATAATAGTATAACTTGATACCCAGAAGTGTGATAGTTCCCACTTTATTCTTCCTTTTCAAGATTGCTGAGGCTATTCGTGTTCTCTTTTGGTTCCATATAAATTTTTGGAATATGTGTTCTATATCTTTGGGGTAAGTCATTGGTATTGCATTGAATTTATAAATTGCTTTGGGTAATATAGACATTTTAATGATGTTTATTCTTCCTAACCATGAGCACGGTATATGCTTCCACTTGTTTGTATCTTCCCTGATTTTTTTTTTATCAATGTTTTATAATTTTTTGAGTACAAGTCTTTAATTTCCCTGGTTAAATTTATTCCGAGGTACTTTATTTTTTTGATTGCAGTGGTGAAGGGGATTGCTTCCTTAATTTCTTTTTCTGACAGTTCATTGTTAGTGTATAAAAATGACTCTGATTTCTGAGTATTAATTTTATATCCTGCCACCGTGCTGAATTCATTTATCAGGCCCAGTAGTTTTTTGACTGAGACTTTAGAGTTTTCTATATACAATATCATATCATCTGCAAATAATGATAGTTTTACTTCTTCTTTTCCCATTTGGATGCCTTTTATTTCTTTTTCTTGTCTGATTGCTGTGGCTAGGACTTCTAGAACTATGTTGAATAAGAGTGGTGAAAGGCGGTACCCCTGCCTTGTTCCTGATCTTAAGTGCATTGCTTTTCATTTTTGCCCATTTAGTAAAATAATTTTTATCTTAAGAGAAAAACAAGTTATTATAGTGAGGTATTTTAGTTTGCATTTATGAACAGAAATACAGTAAATTGATTTGAGTAACAAGTTTAGGATTCTTGTGTGATAGGCTGTTAAATCTTCATTGCCAACTTAAAATTCCAGCAAAACTCCCTTATCCATTTGTACCTAAGTTCATCCTTAATTAAGAACACTATTTTTGAAGTACAACATGCTTGGTTTTTTATGTTAATTCTGACAGTGCTAGCTGAATAGACTTTCACACACTTTTTTTTTTTTTTTGTATTTTTCTGAAGCTGGAAACAGGGAGAGACAGTCAGACAGACTCCCGCATGCACCCGACCGGGATCCACCCAGCACGCCCACCAGGGGGCGATGCTCTGCCCCTCCGGAGGGTCGCTCTGCCACGACCAGAGCCACTCTAGCGCCTGGGGCAGAGGCCAAGGAGCCATCCCCAGCGCCCGGGCCATCTTTGCTCCAATGGAGCCTTGGCTGTGGGAGGGGAAGAGAGAGACAGAGAGGAAGGGGGGGTTGGAGAAGCAAATGGGCGCTTCTCCTATGTGCCCTGGCCGGGAATCAAACCCAGGTCCCCCGCACGCCAGGCCGACGCTCTACCGCTGAGCCAACCGGCCAGGGCCACTTTCACACACTTTTAACCCTTCTTAAGCTTCACTTTCCTTATCTGTAAATTAGAATAATATATCATCTCCCCAAGTTGTTAAGGATAGAGCACTTAGCAGTGAGTGTTTAACAAATAACAGCTTTTACTACTATTGTTAGCCTGTATCAGGCTTTATGCAATACTGAACAAGTCTGTCCTCAAGTGTTTGCAGTATAATAGAAGAGAAGGGAATTTAAATAGGTTGTTATACAGCAGTGAGTTAATTACTACAATTGGATGAGCACAGTGCTATGTGAGGATGCATTGTAATCCTGGGGTAGAAGAAAAATAAGGAAGAATATGTGCCTCTGTGAGCTTATCCTAAGTAACAAGAAGAAGAGCAAGACATGTACATAATAAGTATACTGGGAGGCATAACGTGTATAAGGCATTAAGTACCTTAAGGAAGACCAATATGTTGTAGAGGTTTCTTATAATAGAAAACTATCTCACATACGGTTTGTGAACCAGTCCATACTTCTAAGAAACATTGTCTATAACACCTCAAAACAAATGTAAATTATTTTTTGTGAACACTCCATTGTGTCTCTAACAAGAGATAGGTAGCCCCTATTATGTACATATTGTCCTGTGTTGTGCTCACAGATATAAAACTCCATTGAAAAGATACTTGAAGCTAGTGTACAATGATTAGATCCTAATTTTCAATACAGTGGTACCTTGAGATACGAGTTTAATTTGTTCTGTAACCGAGCTCGTAAGTCAGTCAACTCGTATATCAAACAAATTTCCCCCATTTAAAATAACTGAAATAGATTTAATTCGTTCCAGCTCTGTGAAACAACCCCAAATCATCCTAAATTATGAAAAAGAGACATGTTTTTAATTAAAAAACACATTTATACTTTACCAGTGCATAAGAAAATATATGAAATAAAAGAAAAAAGTGTTACTTAATACTGTATTCTTACTTTGGAGACAGACAAGTGCGGCTAACAGGTGAATGGCGAAGGAGGAGGGAGGGAGGAAGGGATGCAGGCACTGCAGACACGTAAACTAAAACTGCACTTTCTTAACACTAAATGTAAACTAAAACTCCATTTTCTTTACTTTAAACAAAACTAAAACTGCACTTTTTTAACTTAAAATAAAACCACAAAAACTTAATTGTAAAAAAATGCACTTTCTTTTTTTTTTTTTTTTTTTTTTTTAATTTATTCATTTTAGAGAGGAGAGGGAGAGACAGAGAGAGAAAGAGAGAGAGGAGAGACAGAGAGAGAGAGGAGGGGGGGAGGAGCTGGAAGCATCAACTCCCATATGTGCCTTGACCAGGCAAGCCCAGGGTTTTGAACCAGCGACCTCAGCATTTCCAGGTCGACGCTTTATCCACTGCGCCACCACAGGTCAGGCGAAAAATGCACTTTCTTAACTTTAAACTTAACCTAAGCTTAACATTAGGAATTTTTCATTTAATCATCACCTGTTTTTGCCTTTTTGGCTGCACTTTCGGCACTTTCACTTGCAGGACTTTTGAATTAAAATCTATCCAAAGAGGTTTGCTTTTGCCAGCCTTTTAAAATGTTACGGAAATGTGACAAACAAGTGTCATTAAAAAGTGCTGAAGCATGACCAATTGAAACCTTTTCTGGGTGTTTCTTTTCAATGAAACTTGAAAGATTCTCCCACATTGCCAGCATGTCTTTAATTTCACTTGTAGAAATCACTTCCTCCAACTCACCTCCTCCTCACTAATAATCTCTTGCAGAAGCTCTGTATGCTGCATCATCTCTAGCTCCTTCAACATGATGTTGCATCCTATAGATCCTCTCTGGTTTTAATCCTTGGCTCTGGGACGCACCTCTCTGGGACCCCGATACTTGGGCCTGAGCTCTGGAGTGTCCATTCAGGCGAAGTACATGAAGGACAAACCTTCCCTCTTGGCCTCATTCCTGCCCTTGCTAGTGATACATGCCTGCCTGACCAGTGCTCCTCCTGGGCTCCCTCTGCCAGTGCCAAAGATATTGCAGGCTGCCTCTCTCTCTGGGGAGCTCCTACCTTCCTATTCGCCCCCCTCCACTGAGGAGGAAAGTAGTTTAGCCACCGAGTTTGATGGACTTGCAGCTGAGCGCAAAGAAACAAAACCAACCGAATTGCTAACTGCGCCATCAGCTCTGCCACTGGAAAAAGTGGAAGTCGCTACTTCCACATTCCCTGCTGGGAATCAATAGCCCACACCAGCCTCTCAGAACCATTTTCTACCTCAGCTTTAACTCCAACACGTGCTTCTGCTGCAGACCCATGGGCCAGCCTATATGCCCCCATGTGTCTTTTTTCTTTCTGTCTGTCTTGTCTATTTTTCTGAATCACTCGATCACTCTCTCCCCTACCCCTCTCTCTGAAATGACACTGAAAGGACCCAGCCACGGCACAGTGGCAGGGATCACACCCTCTTCTAATGCAAGGGAGAGGTTATGCTTGTGTTGTGTTTTTCAGCCAATTTGGATCCCAGGAACCCCCCAACCTGCTTGACAGGGTTTCTTGGGCACCCACTAAGTGATTCAGTCTTCACCTGTCCAAAGCCACAGCCCTGGCCTTCTCCACACCGACTATGCCTGAGGAGAGGAAGTCCTCAGTGCTCCAAAAGAAGACTTCATGGCCAGCGGGCGTGCCCCATCACCTGGGGGGATATGGAGGCTTTGGCGGGGTGGGCCCAGAGAATTGCCCATGATGGGCCCCCAGGCCCTGCTGCTCTGTTCTTGCTTATGTGTGCTATAGTAACCACTGACTCCCAGACGCAGGTGGCGGCAGCCCAGGGCTTGAGCCCAGCAGTGCGAGCTGATGTTTTCAGTTCATCTTTGGAGGATGAGGAGAATTGGGCTGGAGTTGTGATTCATAGACTCCAGAAGGTAAATGGTGGCAGCTGCAGAGGGAGGATGAACGGAAGCCAGGCTTGCATCGCCGAGGGGCCACTGGAATGGCGAGTGTCTGCTAAACTGCTGGTGGGTTCGCTGACATTTTGGGTCATAGGGGTAGATCCCATCATGCTCTCCAGAGCAGAGATGGAAATGCTGACTGCCATTGCCACGTGCTCCTCTTTGGGACAATGTAAGACCTGCCAGAACAGCAGGGATGAGGGAGGTGTCTGAGTCCTCATGTGCACGGACTGATTTCCTGGACTAGGACCCGAGTGAGCACTGGTTCCTTTGTTGGATGGACTTACGGATTTCGGACAATGTGAAATACTCTGATGGGGATGGGGGACAGCTCTGCTGGAGGCCCTTCCCCTGCCCCAGGAAGCTTTTCTCATGGCTAGAAAGTAGGCTGAGGACATTTTGTGCTTTTGGCAAAGTGCTGTGAGACTGGTGAAATGTACCTTTGTAATTGTTGAAATTGTATGATTTGTCATGTTGCTGTAATTTGTGCAATGTGCTTTGCAACCATATGCAGTACGCAGCACATGGCAAGCCATCTGTTTTTTGTTTGGACACTGGGACCTTTGCGGTAAGGTGGCATGCATGGACCCACGTGCATTTTTTACAATCAAAACAGAACTGTGTTTAACAGCACCTGGAAGGTCTCTGTAACACAATGGGAGGGAAATGACATCCCAACCCCTAGTAGGAATCTCCTGTTTAAGACCCTGTTCTATTTCCTAACTAGTCAAACATTACAGAAGCTAGCCTCATTGTTTAATCCAGCTAATCTATTAGCATATAGTATAATAGGTATTATAGTTGTTTTAGTACTACTAGGGTTTCGTTGCATAATGCGTAACATTCAGAAGCTACAACAACAGCAAGTTGTCATTCATCAAGTCCAATTGGCCTTAATTAAAAGAGAAGGGGATATGTGAGTGGAGCGCAGAGCACATTCCTAGCAGCTGTGGCTGGTGCAATGCTGTGAGAATACTCCAGCTCCCAGAACCCTCCTCAGCATACCCAGGAAGGGAGCTTGCCCGCTATAAGGAAGTGACTTAGCGCCAACCATGCAGCTCCCTGATCTTTTCAGCCATTGGCTATGAAGAACACGCTGTAACACCCTATAGGCTGAACCTGTGTATATAAGCTAGCTTACTTCCAGAATAAAGTGGATCTGCATCACTGAACCTGGTCCCCGGAGTTGTGTCTTTGTGTCTCCATTGTCCTCACCCCTGGCAGAAATTGCCCATACAGCTCTACAAACAATACACCTGAACACACAGACATAATGACAAGACAGAGAAGTGCAACCATAAGAGAAACCTCCAGGAAATGAACTGAGTGATATGGAAATAACCAACCTTTCAGATGCAGAGTTTAAAATAATGATTGTTAGGATGCTTAGGAATCTTAGAACAACAATGAATGGTCATTAAAAACACCTAAATAAAGAAATACCAAGTATAAAAAAGAACATTAAAATATTAAAAAAGAATCAGTCAAGGATGACAAATACAGTATCAGAAATGAAGACCACAATGGAAGGAATTAAAAACAGGATGGATGAAGCAGAGGATCAAATCAGCGAGTTGCAGGACAAGTTGAACAAAGGCATGGAAGCAAAGCAGAAAAAAAAAGAGATTCAAAAATACTGAGGAAACTCTAAGAGAGCTCTGTGACAACATGAAGAGAAATAATATCGGCATCATAGGGGTTTCTAAAGAAGAAGAGAAAGAACAAGGGACAGGGACTTTGATCAATCATATCATAGCTGAAACCTTCCCTAAATTAATGCAGGAGAAACTCTCACAAGTTCAAGAAGCATAGAGAACTCCATTAAAGAGAAACCCAAAGAAATCTACACCAGGACACATCTTAATTAAAATACCAAAGCTAAGTGATAAAGAAAAATATTAAAAGCTGATAGAGAAAGAAAGAATATCACCTAAACAGGAGCCCCCATAATATGACATTTGACTTCTCAACAGAAACACTTCAGGCCAGAAGGGAATGGCAAGAAATATTCAAAGTAATGCAGAATAAGAACCTCCAACCAAGACTACTTTATGCAGCAAGGCTATCATTTAAAATTGAAGAAGAAATAAAAAGCTTCACAGACAAAAAAAACTCAGGGAATTCAATACAACCAAACCAATGCTGCAGGAAATGTTAAGGGGCCTGTTGTAAACAGATCAAAGTGGGAAAAGAATATAGTAAAAGAGTAATAGAGCTTTAAAGAATAAAATGGCAATAAACAACTACATGTCAATAATAACCTTAAATGTAAATTAATTAAATGATCTAATCAAAGACATATCCATAGCTGCATGGATAAGAAAACAGAACCCATACATATGCTGTCTACAAGAGACACACCTTAAAACAAACGATGCACATTGACTGAAGGTAAAAGGCTGAAAAAAATATTTCATGCAAATGGAAATGAAAAAAAATGCTGGGGTAGCAATACTTATATCAGACAAAATGGACTTTAAAACAAAGGCTATACTAAGAGATAAAGGACGACACTACATAATGATAAAGGGAGAAATCCAACAAGAAGATATAACCATTATAAATATCTACACACCTAATATAGGAGCACCTAAATATATAAAGCAGACTTTAATGGATATAAAGGGCAAAATCAACTGCAATATTATAATAGTAGGGGATTTCAATACCCCACTAACATCACTAGATAGATCCTCAAGAAAGAAAATTAACAAAGAAATAGCAGACTTAAAAAACACACTAGATCAACTGGATTTAATGGATATCTTCAGAACCTTTCACCCTAAAGCACCAGAATATACATTCCTTTCAAGTGCTCATGCTACACTCCCTAGGAGAGACCACATGTTAGGGCACAAAAGCAGTCTCAACAATTTTAAGAAGATTGAAATCATATCAAGCACATTATCTGATCACAACAGCATGAAACTAGAAATCAACCACAACAGAAAAACTGAAAAATATTCAAACACCTGGATACTAAATAGCATGTTATTAAATAACAAATGGGTTAACAATGAGATCAAAGAAGAAATTAAAAAATTCCTAGAAACAAATAATGAGCATACAACAACTCAAAATTTATAGGACACAGCAAAAGCAGTACTGAGAGGGAAGTTCATAGCATTACAGGCATACCTTAAGAAGCTACAAAAAGTTCAAATAACAACCTGACCCTGCATCTAAAAGAACTAGGAAAAGAACAGCAAGTAAAGCCCAGATGTAGTAGAAGGAAGGAAATAATAAAGATCAGAGTGGAAATAAATGACATAGAGGCTAAAGAAACAATACAGAGGATCAACAAAACCAAGAGCTGGTTCTTTGAAAGGGTAAATAAGATTGATGAACCTTTAACCAGACTCACCAAAAAAAAAGAGAGAGGACTCAAATAAATAAAGTTAAAAATGAGAGTGGAGAAATAACAATTGACACACAGAAAATACAAAATATTGTAAGAAAATACTATGAAGAATTGTATGCCAAAAAATTAGACAACCTGGTGAAATGGACAAATTCCTTGAAACATATAATCTTTCAAAAATCAATCTGAAAGGATCAGAAAACCTAAACAGACCAATGACACCAAATGAGATCGAAACAGTTATCTAAAAACTTCCAACAAAGAAAAGTCCTTGGCCTGATGGTTTCACAAGTGAATTCTACCAAATATTTGAAGAACTAACTCCTATCCTTCTCAAGCTATTTCAAAAAATTCAAGAGGAAGGAAGACTTCCAAGCTCCTTTTATGAGGCGAGCATAAATCTGATTCCAAAACCAGGCAAAGACAACACAAAGAAAGAAAATTATAGGCCAATATCCCTGGTGAATATAGATGCTAAAATCCTCAGCAAAATATTAGCAAACCAGATCCAGCAATATATGAAAAAAGTCATACACCATGATCAAGTGGAATTTATTCTTGGGAGGCAAGGCTGGTACAATATTCGCAAATCAATTAATGTGATTCATCACATAAACAAAAGGAAGGAGAAAAACTCACATGATAATTTCAATAGATGTAGAAAAAGCATTTGATAAAATCCAGCATCCATTCATGATCAAACTCTCAGCAAAGTGAGAATACAGGGAACATACCTCAACATTATAAAGGGTGTCTATGACAAACCCACAGCCAACATCATACTCAATGAGCAGAAATTAAAAGCAATCCCCTTAAGATCAGGACAAAGCAGGGGTACCCCCTTTCACCACTCTTATTCAACATAGTCCTGGAAGTCCTAGCCATAGCAATCAGATAAGAAGAAAAAATAAAAGGCATCCAAATTGAAAAGAAGAAGTAAAACTATTATTATTTCCAGATGATATGATCTTGTATATAAAAAACCCTAAAGTGTTGGTCAAAAAACTACTGTACCTGATAAGTGAATTCAGCAAGGTGGCAGGATATAAAATTAATACTCAGAAATCAGAGGCATTTTTATATACCAACAATGAACTGTCAGAAAGAGAAATTAAGGAAACAATCCCCTTCACTATTGCAACCAAAAAAATAAGGTACCTAGGAGTAAATTTAACCAAGGAAATAAAAGACTTGTACTTGGAAAATTATAAAACATTGATTTAAAAAAATCAAGGAAGATACAAACAAGTGGAAGCATATACAGTGCTCATGGTTAGGAAGAATAAACATCATTAAAATGTCTATATTACCCAAAGCAATTTATAAATTCAATGCAATACCAATTAAAATACCAATGACATACTTTAAAGATATAGAACACATATTCCAAAAATTTATATGGAACCAAAAGAGAACATGAATAGCCTTAGCAATCTTGAAAAGGAAGAATAAAGCAGGTGGTATCAATCTTCCCAGATATCAAGTTATACTACAAAGCCATTGTACTCAAAACAGCCTGGTACTGGCATAATTACAGGCATATAGGTAAGTGGAACAGAACAGAGAACCCAGAAATAAACCCACAGCTCTACAGACAACTGATATTTGACAAAGGAGGTAAGAGCATACAATGGAGTAAGGACAGTCTATTTAATAAATGGTGTTTGGAAAATTGGACAGCTACCTGCAAAAAAATGAAACTAGACCACCAACTTACACCATTCACAAAAATAAACTCAAAATGGATAAAAGACTTAAATATAAGCCGTGAAACCATAAGTATCTTAGAAGAAAACATAGGCAGTAAGCTCTTTGACATCTCTTGCAGCAAGCAATATATTTGCTGATTTATCTCCACAGGCAAGTGAAATAAAAGACAGGATAAACAAATGGGACTATATCAAACTAAAGAGCTTTTGCACAGCTAAAGATAATAAGAACAGAATAAAAAGACAAATTACACAATGGGATAACATATTCGACAATACATCTGATAAGGGGTTAATAACCAAAATTTATGAAGAACTTGTAAAACTCAACACCAGGAAACAAAAAATCCAATCAAAAAATGGGCAAAAAAAAATGAATAGACACTTCTCCAAAGAAGACATACAGATGGCGAATAGGCATATGAAAAAATGCTCAACATCACTAATCATTAGAGAAATGCAAATTAAAACCACAATGAGATATCACCTCACACCAGTCAGAATGGCGCTTATCAACAAAACAACACAGAGTAAGTGCTGGCGAAGATGTGGAGAAAAGGGAACCCTCCTGCGCTGCTGGTGAGAATGCAGTCTGGTGCAGCCACTGTGGAAAACAGTATGGAGATTCCTCAAAAAATTAAAAATTGAACTGTCTTTTGGCCCAGCTATCCCACTTTTAGGAATATACCCTAAGAACAGCATAGCACTGCTCCAAAAGGACAAATGCACCCCCATGTTTATGGCAGCATTGTTCACAATAGCGAAGATCTGGAAACAGCCCAAGTGTCCATCAGTGGACAAGTGGATTAAAAAAGCTTTAGTACATATATACTATGGAATACTACTCAGTCATAAGAAATGATGACATCAGATCATTTACAGTTGGGGGCGAGGAGGGGCACATAGAAAACCAGATAGAAGATGATGGAAGACAATTTGACTTTGGGTGAGGGGTATGCAACATAATCAATGTCAAAATATACTGGAGATGTTTTCTCTGAACATATGTACCCTGATTTATCAATGTTATCCCATTAAAATTAATAATAATTTTTCAAAAGCTGGAGTTATAAGGTGGCATAATGCTGCCAACAAATGTCCTTAAAAGTCGTAGCTGTGTTTTATGTTCTTTTTAATTTTGGATATTAAGCACTTACCAGAAGTATCATCGGCAAATATATTCTCCCATTCAGTGAGATGTTTTTTCATTTTGTTGATTGTTTATATTTCTTTGCTGTGCAAAAACTTTTTAGTGTGATGTAGTTCCATTTGTTTATTATTTTAGTTTGTTTCTTTTGCCTAAGGAGATATATCAGAAAATATATTGCTATGAGAAATGTCTGAGCCTGACCAGGTGGTGGCACAGTGGATAGAGCAATGGGCTGGGATGCAGAAAATCCGGGTTTGAAACTCCGAGGTCACAGGCTTGAGCACGGGCTTATCTGGTTTGAGCACAGCTCACCAGCTGGAACCCAAGGTCTTTGGCTTGAGCAAGGGGTCACTTGGTCTGCTGTAACCCCCTGGTCAAGGCACACATGAGAAAGCAATCAATGAACAACTAAGGTGCCACAATGAAGAATTGATGCTTCTTATCTCTCTCCCTTCCTGTCTGTCTGTCCCTATCTGTCCCTCTCTCTATCTCTCTCTCTGACTCTCACACACAAAAAAAAGAAAGAAATGTCAAGACCTTACTGATTTTGTTTTCTTCTAGGATTTTTATGGACTTGAAACTTACATTTAAGTATTTAATTCATTTTGAGTTTATTCTTGTGTAAGAAGGTAATCTAGTTCCATTTTTTTTGCATGTATCCTTCCAGTTTCCCCAAACCATTTATTGAATAGACTGACTTTACCCCATTGTATGTTCTTGTCTCCTTTGTCAAATATTAATTGACTATAAAGGTGTAGCTTAATTTCTGGGCTCTTTATTCTGTTCCATTGATCTGTAGGTCTGTATTTATACCAGTACTCACTCGTGCACTGTTGGTGGGAATGCAACTACTGTGGGAAACAGTAGGGAGTTACCTCAAAAAAAATTAAAAATAAAACTGCCTATGACCCAGCAATTCCATTACTGGAATATATCTGAAGTAACTGAAAACACTAGTTCAGAAGAAGATATGCACCCCTATGTTCATTGCAGCATTATTTACAATAGCCAAGGTTTGGAAACAGCCCAATTGCCCATCAGTAGATGAGTGAATAAAAAAGCTGTGGTACATATACACAATGGAATACTACTGGGCTGTAAAAAACAAAACAGGAAATCTTGCCCTTTTCAACAGTATGGATTGACCTGAGGTGTATTATGCTAAGTCAAAAAAGTCAGTCACAAAAAGAAAGTATGATATGATTTCTCTCATGTGTGGAATCTAATGAACAAAATAAACTAGGAAGCAGAATAAAAACAGACTCAAGATATAGAGAATAGGCTCAAAGCTGTCAGAAGGGAGTGAGTAGAGGGGCTGGGTAAAAAAGGTGAAAGGATTAAAAAAAAACCCCACAGACACAGACAATATGGTGATTACCAGAGGGAAAGGGGAGCGGGAGAGAGGTAGGAAAGTTTAAAGGAGAAACAAATAGTGATGGAAGGAGACTTGACATGGGATGGTGAACCCTCCATACAATATACAGATGATGTGTTATAGAATTGTACCCCTGAAACCTATATAATTTTATTAACCAATGTAATACCAATAAATTTAATTTTTAAAAAGTTCCAGCTGTGAACTGATACATAGCTAACACAAAAAAGTACAACTATGACACAAAAACATGATGTGATTCATTAAAAATAACACTGAAAACGAACATATCACTAAGAGCAAATACAGGCTCTGAAATATTTCTAACATCATGAACTCTCATGATTGCTATTTGGACAATTGCATTTATTTCAGAATATACACTCACTGTTCCAGGAGCAGTTTGCAGACATTCTGCTGTTTTATTTTACAATTTCTTCATTTTGAAAGAATGTGATCTGTGTTCTCCAACACTGAACTGACAGTTCTCATTTCATTTTATAGCTTTATGTGCAGGAGGCACCTTACTCAGGGATGGTCCATGTCCTACTTCTGGCATCCTCTCCACACAGAGCTCTGTGTGGACAAACTCTAGGGAATCGACATATTTTCTGTTCTTCCTCTTCTCTCACATCATGAACCCTCTTGCTCAATGCCTGTCCCATTCCTCTGACCTGGATTCGGACTCCCTGCCTAGCATCTTTGCATGAATACAATATTCAGACAAGCTCTTGGTTTTATACTCCAAACTCTGGCCCTTGGATTAGCCTGCATTGTGATTTATAACTGGGGATTTCTGTGACATAAGTCAAGTCAAACAGCCCAAATCTTATCTGAAAAGAAGTTTAGAAATCATATTTTCCAAGGTCTACAAGGGAACCTTCTCTTCCCTTCAACTACTTTCTTCATCCATTTGCCAGTACCTATAATCAAATTATAAGGATAATGTCATGACATTTTCTCATCATTCTATAATCTTTGATACTTGCTAAAGTTTGTATCATCTCAGGATTGGCATTTTTAGTAACCTGGGAACCTGTTTTGATAAAGAGACAGAATCTCAGGACTGAGCTGGAGGACCTATGTCTAGGACACCAGATATGTGTGCACATGCATGTGCACACACTCAGACACAGGCTGCTGTTTCCATGTCCAAGTCACAAAGTCATCCGTATTTTGCTGAAATATTTTATTCTTAAAAGGGTACAAAGTTAAGTGAGTACATTTTTTCTATAGAAATGCTTTGTACAAAGCAGAGGATGGTTTAATTTAATTGCTAGTTAAATAGACTATATGATTTCTCAGGAAAGGAGCTAGAAACTAACACTGCTTGGGCACCTGACCATGTCAGGAACATCACAAACATTATCTTAATTCTTCCAACAACTAAAAGAGGTGGTTATTTTTATTTTTCAATTTAGTGAGAAGGAAGTTAGACAAGGTCACAGATCTAATAGTGGCACAGGCAAGACACAAATCTTTCTGATGCGCGATCTCTCATGTATTTTTCACATTCTACACATATTATGTACATATTCTGTACACAAGGGGATCTAGTATAGGTAAGAGCTCAAATTTTGAACTTAAACAGACATGGGTTTGAATCTTCCTTCTGACTTTGTGAGGTCTGAGACCTAGGATGAAATAATTTACCTGTGAGCCTTGGCTGCTTCCAGTTTTATATTCTTTTAGCTTGTACCCTAACTTTCATTTCTGTTGATTAGTTTCCATTATTGTTTCCATTCCTTGTTGTCCATAAGTCATCATAAACCTTGTGTTTCCCCTCTTCATCTGCAATTTGTATTACTTTTTTAAATTCAGACTTAATTGCTGACATCTCTTAGTGCTTCCATAATTGAACAGCTGGACATTTTGATATTGCCTCAACTGTCATTTTTATTTATGCTAAAGAGTATTAAGTCAATAATTATTTTTTAAAGAAACTATCAAGTGATGAGGGGAGGGGCATAAAGAAAACCAAATAGAAGGTGATGGTAGACAATTTGACTTTGGGTGATGGGTATGCAACATAAGCAAATGTCAAAATGATCTCGAGATGTTTTCTCTTGAATCTATGTACTCTAACTGATCAATGTCACCTCGTTAAAACTAATTGTCTAAATAAAATTTTAAATAAAGAAATTAATATGTTTACTGTGTTTCTGTACAAAAAAATATGTTTATATAGTTTATGCCTATTACCCATATCAAATACAATTTATTTCAAATGAGCAGAGCAAGTCTAAAGTGGCTGGTCTCTTGAAAGGACCAGCTCTTATTTGGACTAATAGATTATGAAAATATGTACTGCCCATCAAATTATATACTTTTCATTTAAAAATTTTTGTTACATGTTTACTTCCAAAAAATATTATTGGTATAACATGATATAATAATAGCTAATAAATACATAGCACTAATAACCAAATGCCAGTTGTCATTCCAAGATCTATATATATTATTAAAATAACTCTATAAAGAAATTATTACTATTATTCCCATTTTACAGTGACATGAAGTATCTTGCCCAAATTACAGAGCTAGAAGGTGGGAGGGATAACATTACAAATAGACAAAAAGAAGAGTCTTTAATAATGACATTGTAACTGTTAATTTATTACATGGGAAAAAAATAAAATTAGACATCTACCTTAATAAGTTCCATATAAATTGAAGCCTAGAATGAAACAATTTAAACATTAGAATAAAATGTAAAAATGAATTTGTAAAACTGGTGCTAAGAAAGATTGTCTTATATTTAAAAAAAGAAAAAGAATAAAAACATGAATAAATTTTACATCAAAAATAAAAATGCATGTCCAACAAAAACACATAATAAAAGTTGAAAGTGAGGGGCACAAAAAGATGAAAAATAAGCAAATTCAAACACAAATTTTTTTTTAATAATTTTATTTTTTTTAATGGGGTGACATCAATAAATCAGGATACATATATTCAAAGATAACAAGTCCAGGTTATCTTGTCGTTCAATTATGTTGCATACCCATCACCCAAAGTCAGATTGTCCTCTGTCACCTTCTATCTTGTTTTTTTTTGTGCCCCTCCCCCTCCCCCTTTCCCTCTCCCATTCCCCCCTCCCCCCTGTAACCACCACACTCTTATCAATGTCTCTTAGTTTCACTTTTATGTCCCACCTATGTATGGAATAATGCAGTTCCTGGTTTTTTCTGATTTACTTATTTCACTTCGTATCATGTTATCAAGATCCCACCATTTTGCTGTAAATGTTCCGATGTCATCATTTCTTATGGCTCTGAGTAGTATTCCATAGTGTATATGTGCTACATCTTCTTTATTCAGTCATCTATTGACGGGCTTTTTGGCTGTTTCCATGTCCTGGCCACTGTGAACAATGCTGCAATAAACATGGGGCTGCATGTGTCTTTACGTATCAATGTTTCTGAGTTTTTGGGGTATATACCCAGTAGAGGGATTGCTGGGTCATAAGGTAGTTCTATTTTCAGTTTTTTGAGGAACCACCATACTTCCTTCCATAACGGTTGTACTACTTTACATTCCCACCAACAGTAGATGAGGGTTCCTTTTTCTCCACAGCCTCTCCAACATTTGCTATTACCTGTCTTGCTAATAATAGCTCATCGAACAGGTGTGAGGTGGTATCTCATTGCCGTTTTGATTTGCATTTCTCTAATAGCTAAAGAAGATGAGCATCTTTTCATATATCTGTTGGCCATTTGTATTTCTTCCTGGGAGAAGTGTCTGTTCATATCCTCTTCCCATTTTTTTATTGGATTGTTTGTTTGTTTGTTGTTGAGTTTTATGAGTTCTTTGTATATTTTGGATATTAGGCCTTTATCTGAGCTGTTGTTTGAAAATATCATTTCCCATTTAGTTGGCTTTCTGTTTATTTTGTTATCAGTTTCTCTTGCTGAGCAAAAACTTCTTAGTCTGATGTAGTCCCATTCATTAATTTTTGCCTTCACTTCTCTTGCCTGTGGAGTCAAATTCATAAAATGCTCTTTAAAACCCAGGTCCATGACTTGAGTACCTATGTCTTCTTCTATGTACTTAATTGTTTCAGGTCTTATGTTTAGATCTTTGATCCATTTTGAGTTAATTTTTGTACAGGGGGAGAGACTGTAGTCCAGTTTCATTCTTTTGCATGTGGCTTTCCAGTTTTCCCAGCATCATTTAATGAAGAGGCTTTCTTTTCTCCATTGTGTGTTGTTGGCCCTTTTATCAAAAATTATTTGACTATATATATGTGGTTTTATTTCTGGACTTTCTATTCTGTTCCATTGGTCTGAGTGTCTATTTTTCTGCCAATACCATGCTGTTTTGATTGTCGTGGCCCTATAATAGAGTTTGAAGTCAGGTATTGTAATGCCCCCAGCTTCATTCTTTTTCTTTAGGATTGCTTTGGCTATTCGGGGTTTTTTATAGTTCCATATAAATCTGATGATTTTTTGCTCTATTTCTTTAAAAAACATCATTGGAAGTTTGATGGGAATTGCATTAAATTTGTATATTGCTTTGGGTAATATAGCCATCTTGATTATATTTATTCTTCCTAGCCAAGAACAAGGTATATTCTTCCATCTCATTATATCTTTTTCGATTTCCCTTAACAATGGTTTATACTTTTCATTATATAAGTCCTTTACATTCTTTGTTATGTTTATTCCTAAGTATTTTATTTTTTTTGTTGCAATCCTGAAGGGGATTATTCTTTTGAGTTCATTCTCAATTGTTTCATTGTTGGCATATAGAAAGGCTATTGACTTCTGTATGTTAATTTTGTATCCTGCGACCTTACTGTATTGGCTTATTGTTTCTAGTAGTCTTTTTGTGGATTCTTTGGGGTTTTCGATGTATAGTATCATATCATCTGCAGAAAGTGATACCTTTACTTCTTCTTTTCCGATATGGATGCCTTTTATTTCTTTATCTTGTCTGATTGCTCTGACTAGAACCTCTAGTACCACATTAAATAAGAGTGGAGAGAGTGGACAACCCTGTCTTGTTCCTGATTTAAGGGGGAAAGCCTTCAGTTTAGTGCCATTTAATATGATGTTAGCTGATGGTTTATCATATATGGCCTTTATCATGTTGAGATATTTTCCTTCTATACCCATTTTGTTGAGAGTCTTAAACATAAAATTGTGTTGTATTTTATCGAAAGCCTTTTCTGCATCTATTGATAAGATCATGTGGTTTTTGTTCTTTGTTTTGTTGACATGGTGTATTACATTAACCGTTTTACGTATGTTGAACCATCCTTGAGATTCTGGGATGAATCCCACTTGATCATGATGTATTATTTTTTTAATATGTTGTTGTATTCTATTTGCTAGTATTTTGTTTAGTATTTTAGCATCTGTATTCATTAGAGATATTGGTCTGTAGTTTTCTTTTTTTGTGCCATCCTTGCCTGGTTTTGGTATGAGGGTTATGTTGGCCTCATAAAATGTGTTTGGAAGTATTGTTTCTTCTTCAATTTTTTGGAAGACTTTGAGTAGAATAGGAACCAAGTCTTCTTTGAATGTTTGATAAAATTCGCTGGTATAGCCGTCAGGGCCTGGACTTTTATTTTTGGGGAGGTTTTTAATGATTTTTTCTATTTCTTCTCTACTGATAGGTCTGTTTAGGCTTTCTGCTTCTTCTTGACTCAGTCTAGGAAGGTTGTATTGTTCTGGGAATTTATCCATTTCTTCTAGGTTGTTGAATTTAGTGGCATATAGTTTTTCATAGTATTCTACAATAATTCTTTGTATATCTACAGTGTCTGTTGTGATTTCTCCTCTTTCATTTTGGATTTTGTTTATATGAGTTCTTTCTCTTTTTCCTTGGTAAGTCTTGCCAAGGGTTTGTCAATTTTGTTGATCTTTTCAAAGAACCAGCTCCTTGTTCTATTAATTTTTTCTATACTTTTTTTGTTCTCTAATTCATTTATTTCTGCTCTGATTTTTATTATCTCCTTTCTTCAGCTGTTTTTGGGTTGTCTTTGTTCTTCTTTTTCTAGTTCCTTAAGGTGGGAAGTTAAGTGGTTCACTTGGGCTCTCTCTTGTTTGTTCATATATGCCTGAAGTAATATGAACTTCCCTCTTATCACTGCTTTTGCTGCATCCCATAGATTCTGATATGTCGTATTGTCATTTTCATTAGTCTGTATATATCTTTTGATCTCTGCACTTATTTCTTCTTTGACCCATTCATTTTTTAAAAGTATGTTGTTTAGTTTCCACATTTTTGTGGGATTTTTTTTCCTCTTTTTTGCAGTTGAATTCTAGTTTCAAGGCTTTATGATCAGAAAATATGCTTGGTACAACTTCAATTTTTCTGAATTTGCTGATGTTGTTTTTGTGGCCCAACATATGGTCAATTCTTGAGAATGATCCATGTACACTGGAGAAAAATGTATACTCAGTCACTTTGGGATGAAATGTCCTGTAGATGTCTATCATATCCAGATCCAGGTGCTCTAGTGTTTTGTTTAAGACCACTATGTCTTTGTTGATTCTCTGTTTGGATGACCAATCTAGAGCCGTCAGCGGTGTATTGAGGTCTCCAAGTATGATTGTATTTTTGTCAGTTTTTGTTTTAAGATCAATAAGTAGCTGTCTTATATATTTTGGTGCTCCTTGGTTTGGTGCATATATATTAAGAATTGTTATGTCTTCTTGATTCAGTGTCCCCTTAGCCATTATGAAATGGCCATTTTTGTCTCTGAGTACTTTTCCTGTCTTGTAGTCAGCATTATCCGATATGAGTATTGCTACACCTGCTTTTTTTTGGATGTTATTTGCTTGGAGTATTATTTTCCAGCCTTTCACTTTGAATTTGTTTTTATCCTTGTTACTTAGATGAGTTTCCTGTAGGCAGCATACAGTTGGATTTTCTTTTTTAATCCATTCTGCTACTCTGTGCCTTTTTATTGGTGAGTTTAATCCGTTTACAGTTAGTGTAATTATTGATACTTGTGAGTTCCCTATTGCCATTTTATATCTTGCTTTCTGTTAGTTTTGTGTCTTGTTTGATCCTTCTTTTTGTTTTTCTATCTTTTGTTTTTATTTGGTTGTATTCCATACATCTTTCCTCTGTTGCTATCTTTTTTATCTCATGTGCCTCTGTGGTGGTTTTTTCAATGGTGGTTACCTTTGAGTAATGAAAAGGGTCCCTACCCTGTTCATTGTAGCGAACTATTTTGTGAGTGCTTTTGCACTCCATCGTCCTTTGCTACTGTTAATCTCCATCTTCTCCCCCCCTTTCTTTTTCTTGTTGTCACAGTTTAAATTTGGTTTTATTGTGTTCTTCTTGGAGCTTTTACTTGTGGCTCTGTTTTTTTTTTTTTTGTTCTTTGTATCTGATTGGAGAACCCCCTTTAGTAATTCCTGGAGTGGGGGTTTTCTGATGATAAATTCCCTCATCTTTTCTGTATCTGTGAATGTTTTTATTTCTCCTTCATATTTGAAGAATAGCTTTGATGGGTATTGTATTCGTGGCTGAAAGTTCCTCTCTTTCAGGACTTTAAATATTGGGGTCCACTCTCTTCTAGTTTGTTGAGTTTCTGCTGAGAAATCTGATGATAATCTAATGGGCCTTCCTTTATATGTTGTATTCTTCTTTTCCTTGGCTGCCTTTAGAATTTTTTCTTTGCTGTTGGTTTGTGTCAATTTCATTATGATATGCCTTGGAGTAGGTTTGTTGGGGTTAAGAAAACTCGGAGTTCTGTTTGCTTCTTGAACTTGAGGCTTTAGTTCTTTCCACAGGCTTGGGAAGTTCTCATCTATTATTTGTTTGAGTATGTTCTCCATTCCATTTTCTCTCTCTTCTCCCTCTGATATACCTATTATTCTTATGTTATTCTTTTTGATGGAGTCAGATAATTCTTGTAGGGATATCTCATTTTTTTTAATTTTTGAGTCTCTTTCTTCTTCTCTCTGTTGTGCCTCAAGTTGCTTGTCTTCTATTTCACTAATCCTCTCTTCTATCTGACCTGTTCTATTAGCTAAGCTTGTTACTTCGTTTTTCAGCTCGTGAATTGAGTTTTTCATCTCTGTTTGATTTGTTTTTATAGTTTCAATTTCCTTGGACATATATTCTTTGTGTTCATTGAGTTGTTTTCTGAGCTCCCTAAATTGCCTTTCTGTGTTTTCTTGTATATCTCGGAGTATTTTTAGGATTTCTATCTTGAATTCTCTGTCATTTAGCTCCAAGGTTTCCAATATATTAAATTTTTTCTCCATAGATTTTCCTCATCTAGCTGTGTTACCTCTCTTTCTTTTGTATCCATGATATTCGATTTTCTCTTCCTTAATGGCATCTGAGGGTGGTTTTGTTGATAGTATTAATGAGATTTAATAAAGAATAAAAAGTTTAAAAAAATAAATAAATAAAAAATTGAAGAGTTGTTTTTTTTAAAAAAAAATTAATAGTGAAATAAAAAAAAATAAAATAAAATAAAAATTTTTAAAAAAGGAAATTATTCCCCCCCCTCCTTTTTTCCTCTCCTCTCCTCTCCCCTCTTTCTTGAGAAAATCTTGTGGTGAACTGTGAATTATAACAAACAATGCCTGTGATGGAGGGCCTGAATTGGGAAAAAGTAATAAAGGGGCAAAAAAAAAAAAAAAAAAGAAAAAGAAAAAAAAGAGGGGTATGGACCCACAAAAAGCAAATAAGGAAAAAATTTGGGTCAAGAATAAAATGATTTGCTTTTAGGTGTTGGTTGTCTAAGAGTTATGATGAGAGGAATAAGAGGAAAACAGAAAAATGGGGGGACAAATTAAAAAAATTACTATTGTATTTAGTGGAACAAGAACTAGATAAAATGGAGAGCCAGGGATGGGAGCACTGCTAGTGAGTTAAAAAGGTGAAGTAAAAACCCCCCAAAATGCCACAAACATAAGTTTGAGTCCCAGATAAGATAATTTGTTTGTTATTGAGGTTTGAATGAGAGGAGATGTAAAGGAGAAAGGAAGAAACTAATATAGAGGGAGAAAAGAAAGAGAGAGAGAGAAAAAAAGAGGGAACCACTAAAAGAAGAAAAAAGAAAGGATAGAGAGAGAGAGAGAGAGAGAGAGAGTTAAGGGTTTTGGAGTGCAACCCTCATAGAGAGAAAGAAGAGGAGATAAAAGATAATGGGAGATGTAACACTTATGGGTAGTGTAGTTCAAGGAGAGGAGAGAGTAAGACCAGCAGAGAGTTAATCAGCCAAATTGGAGGAGGAAAAAAAGTGTCAAGAATGAAGATAAGAGAAACAAACGAACAAATATAATAAAATGGGATAGGTTATAAAGTCTGCAGATTATTCTTGATTTTGAGAGGTTATCTTCTTGCTTTTTCTTTTCTCTCCCTCTTCCTGGTCGGTGACTCTGTATCCCGGGGTTCTGCCCCTTCGGCACGCTCAGGTAGAGGTTTGTAGTTGATAAGTCTCTATGGCAATGTCATGTATTGTGCTTTAGTCTCATTGGCAGTTGAGGCTCATAAGCATTTATAGGCTCCGACAGTGAGAGAGTCCGTGTTCCTGGAGCCTTTCTCCTAGTCTTTCCTTCCTCAATTAGTAACCTGATAATCCAGCTATGGGGTTGCTGCTGCCTCTGCCTGGATAGTAAGAGGCTCAAAGAGCTGGCAACTCCCCACTCTATTTCCACTCAGCACAGGGCTCTGGGTAAGGCTCAGTCAGTCAGAGCTGCTAGCATAATCAGGCGGGCTTTCCGCCCACTCAAAGACCTCTGGCTCTGCCACTCTGTCCGGTAACACAGGTGGGCGCCCACTTCCGGGGCGCTTGGAGGAAACTCTCGCTCACTATCTGCATGCGCAGACCAGGATATCCGGCCAGCAGTCTCACGCTCTGAGTGAAACCCCCAACCGCATGGAAAAGTTGCAGCGTTGGAATTGGCTCTCGCTCCGTCCCCGTGCGCGGCTTTTGCAAGGTGCTGGGGCAGCCCGAGATTCCGCTTTGGCCCACACAAAGGCCCTTGACTCTGCCCCTCTGTGTGATAACACGGGCACACACTGCCGAGGCACTCAGAGGAATCTCTCACTCACTATCTGCGCGCGCAGACCAGGATATGAGGCCGGCCGCGTTTCCCTCTGAGTGAAACCCCCACCAGCACGGAAAATTTCTACCGTTGGAATTAGTTCTCGCTCCCTCCCGTGAGCAGCTTTCCCAGGGTGCTGGGGCTGCCCAGAGATTCTGCTTTCGGCCCACAGAAAGGCCTCTGACTCTGCCTCTCTGTGGGGTAACACGGGCACCCACTCCCGGGGCTTAGGAAGAAATCTCTCGCCCACTAACTGTGCACCGACCAGGAGATCGGGTAAAATGGCTGCCCCGCTTGTCTTTTTTTGTTTGGGTTTGGCACAAGTGTTAGCTTGTATTGCCCGGGTTGCCACAGGATCAGTTTTTCCTCGGCTTGGATCTCCGTGCCACAGCCTGGTTTGGCCGTTTGTGCCGCGGCCTGGATCTATTCACCCCCTTTGCCCACCTCAGTTTCTATATTCACAGTTACCAGAGAAAGCCGCCTTGTTCAGGTTAGTGAGGAAGGCGGAGCATTTCTTACTCCCTATTTCCTTCGGGGTTTGGTTATATATTTAGCCAATTTTTTCACTCGACCATACCTTCGGGTGTATTCCGAAGCATCTGGAGGCTCCAAGTATAGGTTTTTCTGTTTCTGGTTGAAGATCTTGTTGATTTTTGGGGGAGATTTATCGGTATTGCTTCCTACCCCGCCATTACTCTGACGTCATCTCCCACAAATTTTTTTGAGAGAGAGAAAAAGTGAGTGAGAGAGACAGACAGGAAGGGAGAGAGATGAGAAGCATCAACTTGTAGTTGCATTGCTTTATTTGTTCATTGATTGTGTTCTCATATGTGCCTCAACCGAAGAACTCAAGCTGAACTAATGATCCCTTGCTCAAGCCAGCAACCTTGCGGTCATGTCAGTGATCTTGCATTCAAGCCAGATGAGCCTGTACTCAAGCTGGTGACCTAAGGGCTTCAAACTTGGGATCTCAATGTCCCAGGTCAACACTCTATATACTGTACCACCACTGGTCAGGCAAAACACAGAATATTTTTTAAAACCTTCAAAAATCTATTAGAAAAAGAAAACTTCATAGTAAATGGACAAAGAATATGAACAAGTAATAATCATAAGAGGAAATGGCCTGACAAAATGTTCAGACATTTGAAAATTTCAACAAGGTATTGTTTCTCATCATCAAAACGTCAAAAATGTTATAAAGTGTTGGCAAGGATGCAGGGAAATGGGAGCACTTGCATGACTTAGAAATGTAGACATTGTAACAACTGTTTTGGAGAGCAATTTGGCAATATCTTATAAAATATTCAAATATATTTTAACTATAAGCTTATATTCTAGAATGGTTCTTATAAACTTATGCTAAAAAAACTATAGAAAGCTATTTACTGCGGCAATGTTTATAATAGCAAAACAGAAGGAAAAAAGAGAAAACAACCTAACTGCTTGTCAGAGGTGAACAGATAAATTTGACCTATATTTAAAAACAGAATTTATGCTGCAGTTAAGAGAAATGATCTATTTTTATGCAATGTATTTCCTTATATCAACATAGAAAGATTTCAAAATCTACTCTTACATGAAAAGAAATTTACAGCTCACCTAATTTCTATAAATCGAAGTGGGTAAGGCAGTGGGAGAATGAAAGAGAGGGGAAAATGATTTAAACTTAATCCTTATTATTTGGTAGGAAAAATGATGTAAATAAAATATGCTAGTTCTAATTATTAGTTCTGTTAACTACATAAGTATTGTTACAATATTCATATACCTTTCTCAATTTTAAAATTTTCTTTTAAGGAAAAAAAATGTTCTGTAACTGCCAATGTAACCACATCGTTACTAGGAACGTCACTTTAACTGTATCTCTGGATTCAATGCAGTGGCACCAAAACATAGAAGAGATTTCCCATAATGAGGTTTTCTGAAAGATCCTGACAGTAGCACAATAAAACAAATGAATTAAATTGGAGGTCATATTGGGTTTGAATCCTGGCTCTGTTACTGTACCACATAACCTAAGCCATTATTTGATCACCCTGAGCCAACAAGAATAATACTTATCTCATAAGCTGTTGGGAGGACTCAGTGAGATAGTTTCTGTAAATTGCCTGCCACTGTGTAGAGATTTTAAAATGTCAATCCCTTCCTTTTTGGTTTGTCTAGTAATTACTGTCTCAAAAAAAAAGTAGCAATAAAGGAGGATAATAACATTTCTTAATTTCTTTTTATATACCACAGTACTATGGGTACAGGCTCATTTGCACAAACTGTTCCTGTTAAATTGCTCATGCTTTGCCAGTTCTGGAAATCCAATTTTCTTAATATTTGTGTTGTGTAGTTTAGTTCCTCTTGAATTTTCTTCATGTGGATTAATTGTCTTCATACTTCATATTTTGATTTCATATGACTGAGTTTTCCTCAGTTGTGTGGTCTGATGTCTCCTTTGCTATTCAGGATTATGGCTTTATAAATTTTCCCTTGACACATTTTTTTATTGCTTAAAATTGTCTGGTGTCCCATTACCCAATATTCCTCTCTTGCATGTCTCTATTTACAATTCAATACCTTCCAGGCAAAAAATATATACATCTTAGATGTTTTTAGACTCTAATGACTTAAAGGGCATGTGGGTCACTTATCCCAGGTAAGCTCTGCCTTTTATAATTGGCTTCCCAGAAACTATCCAGTCACCAGGGGAAATATAAGAAAATGCACAGTAAGGTCTATACAAAAAAGCTATCCCAGCTTCCTTTTAGTCATTTAAGTATATAATCACTTAGAAACAAAGACCAAAATGGCCTTATGTAACCAACAGCACAGTGTGATGGACTGTGCTGATGATCACAGGACACTCACAGAACAAGCCAGCCCAGTGGAATATTCCATATGAAAACACAAGGGAGTGATGAAATACAGTGTGTCCGTAAAGTCATGGTGCACTTTTGACCAATCTCAGGAAAGCAACAAAAGATGGTAGAAATGTGAAATCTGCACCAAATAAAAGGAAAACTCTCCTAGTTTCATACCTATTTAGTGCAGTTCGATGTGGGCTCACACACAGATTTTTTAGGGCTCCTTAGGTAGCTATCCCGTATAGACTCTACAGACTCATCACTGACTGATGGCCTACCAGAACGGGGTTTCTCCACCAAACTGCCTGTTTCCTTCAACTGCTTATCCCACCAAGTAATGTTATTCCTATGTATGTGGTGGCGCTTGGTTATAAACATGCCGATATTCACGTTGCACTTTGGCCATGGATTCAAATTTAGCGAGCCACAGAACACACTAAACTTTCCTCTGTACCATCCACATCTCAACTGGCATGGCCGTGGGCTGATGCACTGTATACACAATGTTATGTCATCATCTGCACATGTCACATGCTGCCACATCATCCTACAGTAACTGGGAGGGTTTTCCTTTTATTTGGTGCAGATTTCATAGTTCTATTCTTTTGTTGCTTTCCTGTGATTGGTCAAAAGTGCACCATGACTTTATGAACACACTGTACTCTTCCCAACTCTCATTTCTTCTCTCAACTTCAAAAGCCTTTAAATACATATTTTTCACTCATTCTTTCATTAATTCATTTATTGTTCTTTTATGAAACACAGTAAGTACCAATCATATACCAGATCTTAGGGGTTTGAAAGTTAGGAAACTCTAATCTGTGTCTTGGAGAAATTCAGTCAACTGGAAAGATAAACAAATAATGGTCTTCCAATCATGTAAGCTTGAAAAGGTATGGTAGAAGGTGGAGAAGCAACAGAGAGCAGGGAGATATTAAAATAACTTGGCAGAGGAGATGGCAATGGCATTTAGGTTCAAAAGATGGGGAAACCTGGAGGAAAGGGAGAAAATCAAAGACAAAGGAATGTAGGAGAAAATTCATTACATATTCAGAGACAATAAGTGGTCTGCTGTGAATAGAGACAAAAATTGGTTCATGAGGTTGAAGAAGGAGGCTTCAGATAGATGATATCAGAGCAATGGTAGTGTAAGAGATACTCCTGATTGTTATCCTTGACATTTCAACAAATTGAACAACTATAATGCAATAAAGGAACCCTAGCTGGGCTCACAGGTGCACCTGAAAGATCCATGCTCCAAATGGACTAAAGGTGGGACTGGTTTAAAAGGGAGACAGAAGAGAAATCACATTCACAGTGGACTCTAGGGAGGACAGAAACCAGGAGTGACAGGTTTGGTTTTTTTCTCTGCTGGACTACAGGGAGGAGAAAAGCTTGGGCTCTCTGGATTTTGTCTGAGGGATACTGATAGACAAACTCTGAGAGACTGGGTCTCCTGCCAGGAGGAGCAGTGAGATAGAGGGGCAGAATGTGGGATAAACCAAAGCAGCCAGAGCATAGGGGTCACAGTCAGTGTTCCTGCAGTCTTCCTGCAGCCAGCACTCAGCAGAGACAGAAAACTAAAATGCAGCCCTGAGCTTCCCAGATCCAGCCTCTTTCATCTTGTGGTACAGAGTGGGGCAGAGACAAATGCCACATAGCTCTCCTGAGATACTCTCTCCCTTAAGAACAGAGGTGCTCTGCGTTTGGTCCCCAGTTTGGTCATGCTGGGAGGCATGAGATTGCAATTGCTAGAACCAGAAAGCCATAAAGCTGAAGCTTTAACCAGAAGCCATAAAGCCCTCACAACACACCCCACCCACCAACATGACTGTGGCCACACCTACAGCATTGAGACAGCAAATCCTAGTGGAGAACAGCCCTGGAATTTCACAGAGCTATAACTTGTAATACAAGGACACCTATTGGAAAAAAACTCTCAAAACCAAAATTTATTATTCCTCTTTTTTTATTCTTTCCTTTTTTACTTCTTATATTTTTTTCTCTTTTGAATTTCATTTTCTTTAATTTTTATATTTTCATTCTTATTTTTTGTGGGTGGTTTTTGAATTTTTTTGTTTTCATTCTTTGTTTCAGGTGGGGTTCTATATTTATCATTCTTCTTAAATTTTTATTGTATTTTGTTAATTTTAATTTTTCATCTTTTAGGGTTTTTTTTTAGGGTTCTTAACAATACCACTCTCAAATGCCATCAAAAAAGAAATAATCTAATACCATGGCTACATAGGTCAAAGATGTACTTCAGAGAGAAAATAAAAAATATCCAGGAAAAAAATCTCAATCACATGAAAACCATGGAGTTAAATGATAGAGAATTCAAAATTGAAGTTCTGAAACTACTCAACAAGATAAAAGAAAATGATAGACAACTTAATGAGCTAAACAAGGAGACTGAAACTTTAATAATAGAAATGGAAAACTCGATATATGAATTAAAGACAGATAGAAAGTTTAGCTAATAGAACAATCTAGATAGAGAACAGAATTAGTGACACCAAAGGCAGGCAACTAGAGAAGCTACAGAGAGAAGAGGAGAGAGACTCACAAATTTAAAAAAACAACAACTGAGAGAGCTCTAGAAGAATTGTCTGACTACATCAGAAAGAGCAATAGAAGAATAATGGGTGTATTAGAAGAACAAGAGAGGGAGAAGGGAATGGAGAACCTATTCAAACAAATAATTGATGAGAATTTCCCAAGCTTATGAAAAGAAAGCCTCAAATATGAGAAGCAAACAGAACTCCAACTTACCTAAACCTAAACAGACATGCTCCAAGACACATTGTAATAAAATTGTCAAAAATAAATGACAAGGAAAGAATCCTCAAGGCAGCTAGAAAAAAGAAAAACATAATATATGAAAGAGAGCCCATTAGGTTATCATCAGACTTCTCAGCAGAAACTTTACAAGACAGATGAGAGTGGACACAAACATTCAAAATACTGAGAGAGAGAGGAATTACCAGCCAAGAATACTATATCCATCAAAGTATCTTTCAAATATAAATTAGAAATAAAAGTGTTTGCAGACATATGGAAGCTGACAGAATTTATCACCACAAATTCCCACTGCAGGAAATAATCAAGGGGGTTATTTGACCAGACACAAAAGAACAAATCAAAAGTACAAGTAAAGCTCCAGCAAAGTCACAATAAAAACAAGGATAATCTGTGACAACAATAACATAAAACAGAGAGGATAAAGAAAAACAGACATACAGACCAATGGGACAGAACTGAGAGCCCAGAATAAAACCACATCTATATGAACAAATCATCTTTGACAAAGGAGCCAAAAATACACAATGGAAAAAAGAAATACTCTTCAATAAATGGTGCTGGGAAAATTAGAAAGTCACATGCAAAAGAATGAAAATTGACTATTATTTGTCCCCATGCACAAATATTAATTAAAAATGGATCAAAGATCTAAATACAAGATCTGAAACCTTAAATTACATAGAATAAAACATAGATACTAAACTCATGGACCTTAGCCATAAAGAACAATTTACAAATTTGACCCCAAAGGCAAGGGAAGTAAAGGCAAAAATAAACGAATGGGACTATATCAAACTAAAAAGCTTCTTTCTGCACAGCTAAAGAAACTGATAACAAAACAGATAGGCAGCCAATTAAATAGGAGATAATATTTGCAAACAACAGCTCCAATACTCAAAATATATAAAGAACTCACAAACAATCCAATTTAAAAATGAGGAGAGGACCTGAACAGGCACTTCTCCCAAGAGGACATACAAATGGCCAACAGATATATGAAAAGATGCTCATCTTCACTAGCTATTCAAGAAGTTCAAATCAAAACTACAATGAGATAACACCTCACATCTGTTAGATTGGCTATTATCAACAGGACAGGTAATAACAAGTGTTGGAGAGGCTGTGGAGACAAAGGAATGCTCATTCACTGCTGATGGGAATGCAAATTAGTACAACCTTTATGGAAAAAACATGGTGGTTCCTCAAAAAATTAAGAATAGAATTACCATATGACCCATCAATCCCTCTACTGGGTGTCTACCCCCAAAACTCAAAAACATTGGAATATAAAGACACATGCACCCCCATGTTTATTGTAGCATTATTCACAGTGTCCAAGACATGGAAACAACCAAAGTGGCCCTCGATAGAAGATTGGATAAAGAAGAGGTGGTACATATATTCAATGAAATACTAATCAGCCATAAGAAATGATGACATATTGGCATTTATGACAACATGGATGAACTTTGAGAACATTATACTGATTGAAATAAGTAAATCAGAAAAAGCTAAGAACTGTATGATTTTACACGGAAGTGGGATATAAAACTGAGACCCATAGACACGGATAAAAGTGTAGTGGTTACCAGAGGGAGGAATCGGGAGAAGTGGGTGAAGAGGGACAAATATAAGGTGATGGAAAATGATTTGACTTTGGGTGATGGGTGTACAACATAATCAACATTCAAATGTTACAGAAATGTTTACCTGAAACCTATGTACTCTTTTTTTTCCAGTTACGTTGGAATTTATTTAAACTAAGAAGAAAAGAACATAATGTTTGCATACAATACATACTTGGTTTTGTAAAATAACAATTGTGACAAATAACAGAAATAATTAAGGAATGCTGTACTTGTAATCCATACAACCAAAATTTTGGGTTGTACATAATTTAAAGAAATGTTTCAAACACTTTTTGAAATACTGTTGTAACCAATACATAGAAGCATGCCTTAAGTGGTTATAGGAATGCAGTTTAGACAAGAAAGAAAAAAATCACACTGGAACAACTCAATTTCTTCAAAATCACTGAGCAAGAAAAACAACATTGAACCACCATACTGATTTCACACAACTTCTATACAATACCTTGACTTAAATCTAAGAGCAAAAGTTAAGGCTCTCTTCCTATTTTTAGTAAGCAACTGCATAGTAAACTTAGATGACTTTTCCTCCTGGATTTTACCCGGGAGTGGACTTTAAAAATATTTTTTTATTTAAAAGAGGGCAGGTTTGGCACTCTTATACTGATGTCATCACTGTTACTTGTTCTTGGGACCTCAGGAAGATTCATATTCTTTACAGCCGATACAGCACGAGCTGAAGCTGCTGCTAAGCCAGCCTAAAATTTCTCCAGCTTATTTTGTGCATCAGTTTGTGTAACAATCTCATTCATGTTGGTCTCTAATACCATTTCCCCCTCACCATTTCTACAAGAATATTGTGAACCTTGTTTTCATGGAAAATTAAATCTAGTTCATAGACATTTGCACAATACTTGCGTAATGTTTCCACAAATACTTGAATTAGATCTAAAATGCCAAGTTCACTTTCTGAAGAATTCACACAGAAGACAAAATATAATGTTGCATAATGTCTATAAATCAGTTTGTTGTCAGATCCTCCAGTTAATAATCCTTCTTCTAGGAAATTACAAACATTTTCATCTCTCTTAGATACCAAATGGAATGTCTCCCTGATGATTTGCTGTTGTGTTTCTTCACTGTGAGGCTGGTGGAGAACTCAGAGAGCTGCGGCTTCCTATGGTTGTTGAAGATGAGAATCACTTTGATCATGTCTGAGCCAGACTGACCCTGCGGGTGCTGGGTCCAGGGCAGGGCAGGAATTCTAACCTTGCCTTGGGATCTCACCTGTGATCAAACCTATGTACTCTTATTGATCAGTGTCACTCTGTTAAATTCAATTTTCTAAAAATAGATAGATAAATAGATGATAGAGATAGATAGATAGATAGATAGATAGATAGATAGATAGATAGATAGATAGATAGATAGATGATAGACAGATGATAGATAGTTGATAGATAGATAGTGCCTGACAGAGCAGAACTTTTCAAGCAAATTTCCCAAGGGTGGCAGAATGGAATTGAAATTCAAGTAGATTTCTCTTGTAAATAACCTCTGTAAATAAACTTAGTCAAACTGGATATTAGGTCATCCTCACATATAAAACTGCATCTGCTTTTTCTTGTTGAACTCCATTTTCATACGTTAGAAAAGAAGAGAACCAAAATTGTATGATATAATAAAATTGGGTATCTGTTTACCAGTGAAATTACAAATATACCTGGTGACATTAAAACAATTCACTTGTCCTTCAGAGCATTTTTTAAGTAGCACCTATTAAATCATGTATCTATTAAAAAACATGTGTATTAGAATATGTTGAAGTATTAAACTTCACATGGTTGAATTTAACTGTGAAAGTCACTCAGAGATTAAAAGAGAAATCACAGCAATTGTGTCAAGACATCTGAAAAAGAACCCATCCTACTCTTATTCTTTTATTCTAGCTACTGGATCAGTAAATGTCAGGAAGAGATTGAAAATTATGAAATGCCCAATTTTAAGAAATTATTGTCACTAAAGAGTATCTGTCTTTTGCCTTTGATTTGAGGGGAGAGATAAATGAACTATCATGGAAGATATGGAAAAACAGTTAACTAAGAGCTTCACTAAGATTATTTGCTTGTCATCTGATTTCTGATCTAAATACCCCTGAAAGAGGATAAGCATGTTTTTCTGGAAGACTCTGACTCTCAGTACTCTCTATTTCCTCTCTCACTTACTAGTTATATGAACTTAAGCTAGGAATTTAATGACTCTAAGCCTCAGTTCTTCCAGAAACAAACCAGGAATAATGGTATCTGTCTAGAAGCATAGAATTGAATCAAAGGAGATTTTAAGAATTCTTTCAAGGAAAAAGATCTTTAGTTCATATACTTCTCTAATGAAGTTGGAGTTAACCTACAAGCAATTATTCCACATCAAATTGTCATTGTAACATATCACTTGATTGTTTCAAATAATTTAGATTAGTTCATAGAGAACACTCACTATAAACAAATAATAGTCTAGATCAGGGGTAGTCAACCTTTTTATACCTATTGCCCACTTTTGTATCTCTGTTAGTAGTAAAATTTTCTAACCGCCCACCAGTTCCACAGTAATGGTGATTTATAAAGTAAGGAAGTAACTTTACTTTATAAAATTTATAAAGCAGAGTTACAGCAAGTTAAAGCATGTAATAATTACTTACCAAGTACTTTATGTTCAATTTTTGCTAAGTTTGGTAGAATAAATCTTTAAAAAACAACTTACTATAGTTAAATCTATCTTTTTATTTATACTTTAGTTGCTCCGCTACCACCCATCAAGAAAGCTGGAATGCCCACTAGTGGGCAGTAAGGACCAGGTTGACTACCACTGGTCTAGACTGACCAGGCAGTGGCACAGTGAATAGAGCATTGGACTGGGATGTGCAGGGCCCAGGTTCAAAACCTCAAGGTCACTAGGTTGAACACAGGCTCACCAGATTTAGCATGGGATCTCTGGCTTGAGCATGGGATCATAAGTATGACCCCAGGGTCACTGGCTTGAGTCCCAGGTTGCTGGCTTGAGCAAGGAGTCACTCACTCTGCTATAGGTCCCTGGTCAAGGCACATATGAGAAAGCAATCAATGAACAACTAAGGTGCCGCGACAAAGAATTGATTCTTCTCATCTCTCTCCCTCCTGTCTGTCTGCCCCTATCTGTCCCTCTCTCTATCTTTCCCTGTGTCTCTGTCACAAAAAAACACACAAATAAACAATAGTCTAGATCCATTAACTATGATTTATAAATAATAGTAATATCTGGAAGATTTTAAAGTGATAATATGAACATAAGTTGGGGACAGTACAGATATACTATTTTTGGTTTGTAGCTGCTCACTATTTCTTCAGAAAAGCAAGTGCTTAATTCTAAGGGTTTAGTTTTAGTTTTTTGTTTGTTTTCTTTTTTCCTTGCATGTAGAATAACCCAAAGTCATGGTAAGCTAGATTGACTTTGAATATAAGGTGTAATTTTTAAAGGCATTCAGATAGTATATATATGAGTTAATCGCCAAATAATATGTACATCCAATTGATGTTATCAACTTTTGTTCTTCACTTGCAGAAAAGAACTGTTAGTATCACTATTACTTTTAAAGCATATCTATAATTAAGGTCCAAATTAATAAAGGAGAAACAATGGAGTGACAAAAAGTAATTAATCTATAACAAGGAAAGTAAGGAGACAGAAAGAAAACAGAAAAGGATAGAACATAAGAGAAAGCACAAAAATACAGTTTTTAAACCCAAACATATCAATATGTTTTTATTACAAAGCTACTTCTTTGGGTTCATTCCACTTATCAATGGACCTTTGATTCTAGAGTACAATAGAATTTCTGAACAACTCATTGCACCATTTTCTTTTATTTTCATTTTTACATTTATTGCACTTGATTACTTACTCTTCTACTTTCTGAGCTTTTCATTCTAAAGAATATTGGCAATAATTTCTTTTCCAAATAATGATTTTTATTGAATTTCATCTCATTAATTTTCTCAGCAATGTTTTGATAAGCTTCTATAATTTTTTCTTATCCTGTTTTTCTTAATCTCTTGAATTTCATTTTCCTCAAAATTAAAATGTAATCTATCAACTTGAAGAATTAAAGCTTTCCTATAAAATGGTTTAGCTAAACCAAAATCTTTGAAATGTTAATTCTACATCAGTAATAGGATGCTTAGAACTTAAAAATAAAAAGCCAACCTCAATCTAATTTTATTTATTTCATTTGTTTAGAGCTTTATAAGAATTTGTTTTTATTCTTCATATTCATGTTTCTTTATAAAATGAAGTTAATATTATGTCCTTTGATATAATTTATTTTTTACTACCTCAGAGACTTATTCTTATAGTTTCATTATATTCCTTTCTGTTATATATTTGAACATTGCTTATATAGTCAATAGAATAATATTAAAGATATATTTTAATTTTTAAAAATAGTGTGTTCATTTTAAGTGTTGCACATTATTTTAAAAAATCAAGTGCTTCTGAAAGGTACATCGAAAAATAGCAGTTCCTCTTCCCACCACATGCCAGTCCCACCAGAGAGTGTTGTTCCCCACAGAGGCAACCACTTTCTTGGGCTGTTTTCCTTTCAATTTCTTCTGTACTCCTAAATATGTGTGTTCTGCTACTTTTTAGTTTATTGGTTTTATTATTATTTTTGACTCTGATATGATCTCCTTCATGTCATTTCCCTTCCCCCATCATCCCAATGGGAGCATAGTTGATGCTTACATTATCACTGCCTTTAATATTGTTGGCAGGAACAGTGTGCTACTACTTTTTCTTACAGAATTTCTACAGAACAGATATAAGTAGAAACCAATAAAATAAAAAAATAGAAAAAAAGAAGCAAGGAAATTTCTGTGAATTCAGCTTTTTAATAAAAGGCAAAAACTGAGATATTGTTTTTGCTGTTTGTTGTTTAATTTTTAGCTGCTCTTGGATTAATTTCTCTTTTTAATGGAAGACATACTCTAGTAATTCTATTAACTGGTTTTTGAATGATTTAGAGGTGCCAAAAATATTTTGAAGACAGAAAGTGAATAAGATCGAGTAATTGACACAGCAGAGAAGAGGAAGCTACAAATGACAGCCAACCAATATAACTTCCTTAATTTAGCTCTGGGAAGAAAGTCTTTATTCAATGTTCTTGAAGATCACTTCTGAGAAAAGCACTGGGGAGAATTCCTCTTAACATTAACGACTCCTTCTTCTTGTTATTGACTTGGGGACTTTGGGTAGAGGCTAAACAAACAAAATGGGCATTTAACTTCTAGGGTTGATCAACTCCAGATGGCAATTCTCTAGGCAACTATCCAAAGCCAAAAAAACATAGGATACTATGAACTTTGGGTCTTCATGCCAATATAAATATTTTGCATTATAGCAGTAAGCTTCATTATTCTGCCATTGCCCTAATCATTTGCTCTTCAAATTGAATCTTGTTTTATAACTCAGTACAAGTCTGAAGCGATGAGTGAAAAATGACACACCCCTTTTCCCAAGCTGCATCCCAGTAGTCTTGCATACATTTTTCTTTGTATTGGCATACCTTTAAATGCATCCACTGAAACTATATTCGCAATAGGCAAAACTTCAGAATGTCAAGGCAAAGAAAAAGTCCTGAATATTTCTATCTATAAAAGAAAAACAATCACGTTTACTATACTTCTTAATAGTAGCACTGTATGCAAGATGATAACAGAGCAATATCTTCCCAGTGACAAAGAATATCACCTATTATATCAGTCATCTACTACCACAAAAATGCCACTCCAAAAACAGAGCCTTGAAACCATACAGATTTATTTAGCTCATCAGTCTGCAAATTGCCAAGTTAGGCTGAGCTCAGCTCATTGGTTCTTCTGGTTTCAGCTGAGCTTGCCCTCATTCATGGGGGTCAACTAACTATTGGCCAAACTAGGATGGCTTCCTGTAAGATAACTGGGGTAAACTGGCCCAGTCGTGCTCTCATGGCAATGGCTAAAGATAAGAGCAATAAGTTCATTGCTTCTCTATACCCTTCTTGTGTTGTATTTGCTCACATTCAGTTTGCCAAAGCAAGTCAGGTGACCCAAGCCCAGAGCCAAGGCCATTTTTTTTTTGTTTGTTTGTTTGTTTGTTTGTGTGTTTGTTTGTTTTTTTTGAAGCTGGAAACAGGGAGAGACAGTCAGACAGACTCCCGCATGCGCCTGACCGGGATCCACCCGGCACGCCCACCAGGGGCTACGCTCTTCCCACCAGGGGGCGATGCTTTGCCCATCCTGGGCGTCGCCATGTTGGGACCAGAGCCACTCTAGCGCCTGAGGCAGAGGCCACAGAGCCATCCCCAGCGCCCGGGCAATCTTTGCTCCAATGGAGCCTTGGCTGCAGGAGGGGAAGAGAGAGACAGAGAGGAAAGCGCGGAGGAGGGGTGGAGAAGCAAATGGGCGCTTCTCCTGTGTGCCCTGGCCGGGAATCGAACCCGGGTCCTCCGCATGCTAGGCCGATGCTCTACCGCTGAGCCAACCGGCCAGGGCGAGCCAAGGCCATTTTTGCACTTTATCTAACCTATAAACTCAGAGGTCTTTACTTAACCAAACTATCAAATCAAAATAAAATAGACTTTTCAAAACTTCACATAATATTTAATACTCATAATTTATCTTCAGAGCAGTTATTAAGTGTTTTACAGCAAGAGGGAAAATGAATCTAAGAAAAATAATAGAATGCAACAAAATATAGTGAGTAAAACATTAAGTATCAATGTTTTTTTAAATCTATATCTAAAAGACCAGGTTGTATAAAAATGTAAATTTCAGACCCCAGCCAGTTAGCTCAGTCAGTATGAGCATGGTCCCAATCCCTAGACAGGGCATATATGGGAAATGAGCATTCCCCAACAAGTGCACAACCAAGTGGAACAACAAGTGAATGTTTTCCCCTCTCTCTCTCTTTCTCTTTCTCTCTCTATCAACCTCTATCTCTATCTCTCTCCCTTTCTCTTTCTGTCTCTCTAAAATCAATCAATAATTTTTAAATGTAAATTTCAAGACAGAAAAGAAGTGGAAGTGAAAACAAAAGTAAGTAAAACATTAAATTTTTATCTTACAATGAGAAGTATTTTATACTAAATATTTTGAGAACCATATATGTTTAGTATAATATATATCCATAATAGGAAAAAGAAGAACAAAGAAAACTTAATTTTCCAATTAAAGTGAGGATAGAAAAATAAGAAAAGCATGTAACTGTAAGACATAAAATATGATGTTTCAATGGCTACAAACATAGTGGCAATTAAAATAAATATAAATGGATACACTTACTTGTTATAGCAGTAACTGTTATATTGAGTTATAAAAAAAATCAAAGCTGGTGCTTTTTTATAAACTAAACCAACTGATATATAAAAGTTAAAAATTAAAGAAACGAAAAGATATAACATGAAAATATTAATATAAAGATGGTTAGCAAAGCATTTTAAAGTCAGGCAAGATAGAACTCAAAGAATACAATACTAGAAATTTACAGTATAAAATTTTTTTAGACCTAAGATTAATATGTATCATGAATATTTGTACAATTAATAACATGGCTTCAACATAAGCATTTAAAAATTGTTACAATTATAAGGAGAATTTGAGAAATCCACTATCAGTAGAGCACAGCTTAACTTCCCAAACTATCAGGTAAAAGCAATTACTAAAGAGAGTTATTGGCAACCAATAAGCTTATTTAACACACCTTCTTTTGACCACTGATGGGATGTTTACAACAATTAATAGAACACTAAGCCACAAATGAAATACGAACAATTTACAACAAATTCTTTTCATACAGCCTCTACTCACTTACCATACTGTGAAAAAATAAGAAATCAGCCATTTGAAAGATAGCACTCTTTAAAAAGAAAGTACATAATTAAGAAATCTATATATTTTTGAAACTTCAAAATTATGATTAAGAAAAAAAATTACAAAATACACATTGAGTTTTTATAGCAATAACTGCTAAAAGTGCATGCAATTGTCTTTAAAGCATTGATATATTGCCTGACCTGTGGTAGTGCAGTAGATAAAGCGTTGACCTAGAACGCAGAGGCCACTGGTTCAAAGCCCTGTGCTTGCCTGGTTAAGTCACATATGGGAGTTGATGCTTTCTGATCCTGCTCCTTCCCTCTCTCGTCTCTAAAATGAATAAATAATTTTAAAAATTGATATAACATTTATATAGGAAACAAGTATGCTTAAAGTTTCTAAACATTTTAAAGTTCCAATAAATAAATCCTCAACTCCATTAATTTTTTTCTTTTTTCTTTATTCTGTTTTTTGGGTTTTTTGGGTTTGTTTTGTTTTAGCTAGAGAGACAGAGACAAATAGGAACAGAGAGAGATGAAAAGCCTCAACTCGTAGTTGTGGCACTTTATTTGATCATTTATTGCTTCTCATATGTGCCTTGACTAGAGGGCTCCAACCAAGCCAGTAACCTCTTTTTTTTTTTTTTTACAGAGACAGAGAGAAAGTCAGAGACAGGGATTGACAGGGACTGTCAGAACAGGAACAGAGAGATGAGAAGCATCAATCATTAGTTTTTCGTTGCACATTGCGACACCTTAGTTGTTCATTGATTGCTTTCTCATATGTGCCTTGACCACGGGCCTTCAGCAGACCGAGTGACTCCTTGTTCAAGTCAGCAACATTTGGTCCAAGCTGGTGAGCTTTTGCTCAAACCAGGTGAGCCTGCGCTCAAGCTGGCGACCTTGGGGTCTCAAACCTGGGTCTTCGGCATCCCAGTCCGATGCTCTATCCACTGCTCCACCGCCTGGTCAGGCAAGCCAGTAACCTTTTGCTTAAGCCAGCAACCTTGGGCTTCAAGTTGGTGACCTTTGGGCTCAAGCCAGAGACCATGGGGTCATGTCTATGATCCCACACTTAAGCCAGCCACCCGTGCTCAAGCTGGTGAGCCCAAATTCAGGCACAACCTCAGGTTTCGAACCTGAATTCTCAGCATCCCACATCGATGCTCTGTCTACTATGCCACCTCTTGGTCAGGCTCCATTAAATTCTTATAAATATTCACTATGTTTATGAAAACTGTTAGTTGTCAACTTTTATAAAGTATGCAAACTTGAGCCTTCCCTACCTGCATCACACTCACAGAAGTGTTCTAAAAGGTACAGTACTAAAATGATAAATACATAGCCATGCTCTAAAGGGAGAAGTGTCTGTAAGGAATTAGTGAAATACTTGAAGCATACAGGGTCCTGGTGAAGATAGAAATTGCAGCCCAGGTGCACACAATTAAGTACATCTCTTTAGATGTGAGCTATACCAAATGACTATGAAGCAATGGGAACAAGGAGTTGACCCAGTATGTGGGGTTAGAAGCACTATTTATTGGCAAAATAGCAAGACGATCTTCTAATTTGATCAAGCACATCTTCTAGAAATACTTTTACAAAACACATGCTTAATGCTGAGGTGTTAAAAGAATTTCAATTAAAGAAGTAAATACAGTAGTCCCACCCAATCCAAGGTTTGGCTTTTGGCAGTTTTGGTTACCTGTGGTCAACCTCAGTCCAAAAATAATAAATGGAAAAGTCCAGAAATAAGCAATTCCTAAATTTTATATTGCATGTCATTATGATACATGTGACGATAGCTCACACCATCTGCTCTGTCCCTCTGGAATGTGGATCATCCTTTTGTCCATGCTGTGTTTGCTCCCTGCCCATTAATCACTTAGTAGTTGTCTCAGTTATTAGGTCAGCTGTCTTGATATTGCAGTGTTTGTACTCAAGTAACCCTTATTTTACTTAATAACAGCCCCAAAGTGCAGGAATAATGATGCTGACAGTTTGAATAGGCCAAAAAGAAGCAGTAAAATGCTTCCTTTAAGTGAAAATATAAAGTTCTCAATTTAATAAGGAAAGAAAAAAATAATATACTGAGCTCATTAAGATCTACAGTAACAAAAAATCTTATATCTGTGAAATTGTGAAGAGGGGAAAAAAAATGTGTGCTAGTTTTGCTGTCACATGTTAAACTGTAAAAATTATGACCATAATGTGTAAGTACTTAGTTAAGATAGAAAGGGCATTAAATGTGTAGGTGAAAGTCATGAACAGAAAAGATGATAGATGATAGATTAGATGATGATAGATAGATTATAAATAGATAGATAATAGATAGATAAAAGATAGATAATAATGATGATGATGATGATGATGATGATAATAGATAGATAGATAGATAGATGATTGATGATAGATAGACAGATAGATAGATGATAGATGATGATAGATAGATAGATAGATAGATAGATAGATAGATAGATAGACAGGTAGACAGTTGTATTTGGTACTATCTACAGTTTCAGACATCCAATGGGCCTCTTGGAACACATCCGCCACAGATAAGGGAAAACTGGTGTAAAACAACTTTGGCTGCTCTTTTCACTATATACAGCATTGTACTAGAGATGTTAGTTCATGAAATAAAAAAGAGAAAAGAAATTAAAATGGAAATAAATAGATAAAACTATTACTATTGGCAGTGATATAATCATCAATTTAGAGAATCAACTGAGAAATTTTAGAATTACAGTCTAGCAAGGTGGTTAGACAAAGGTCAACATAGTAGCTTCGTAGCTCTCAAACATAGTATCTAACTAGAGAAGTGTAATTTTTAAAAAATCTAACAATGGTAATAAAGAGTACAATGTACCTAGGAATAAACTTAACCAAAAATATACAAAACTAGTGCATATAAAATTATAAATTTTACTGAAGGCATTTTAAATAAGGCCTGGATAAATAGAAAGATAGATAAGATTGAAGAACAAGAAAACTCAATGCCTCTTAAATGTTTGTATCTCAGTTGTTCTATATTCAGGGTTTTTTTTTTACTCTACATATGTAATCTCCATTAAGTGAAGTTATTCTACAACCACCACTCCTTTGCCAATAATTCCAAAATTTTTACCTCCAAACCTTTCTCATAAGCTCATTAAACAAATATTTTTTAAGCATCCACTATGTATGTCTCAGGCACTTGAAGAAATTACAATGCATGTGTTAACTATCCACCTGGTATTTGCATCTGGATGTCCTTATATATAACTTGTTCAAAATGAAATTCATTAAATAATCCTATACCAATTAAGATTAGGTTTGGGTGCCCTGGCCGGTTGGCTCAGCGGTAGAGCGTCGGCCTGGCGTGCGGGGGACCCAGGTTCGATTCCCGGCCAGGGCACATAGGAGAAGCGCCCATTTGCTTCTCCACCCCCCCTCCTTCCTCTCTGTCTCTCTCTTCCCCTCCCGCAGCCAAGGCTCCATTGGAGCAAAGATGGCGCTGGGGATGCTCCTTGGCCTCTGCCCCAGGCACTAGAATGGCTCTGGTCGTGGCAGAGCGACGCCCCGGAGGGGCAGAGCATCGCCCCCTGGTGGGCAGAGTGTCGCCCCTGGTGGGCGTGCCGGGTGGATCCCGGTCGGGCGCATGCGGGAGTCTGTCTGACTGTCTCTCCCTGTTTCCAGCTTCAGAAAAATACAAAAAAAAAAAAAAAGATTAGGTTTGGCTGCAGAGGAAAATTTCTAAACAAGATGTAGGTTTCATTTCTTTAATATTAAAGACATCAGAAAGGAAGTAGTCCAGGACTAGTATGATGTCTCCACAGCCACCTGACCCTTTTTAATCTTTCTGGTTCACCATCACCAGTGAATGGCTTCCATCTGCATGGTTGTCTTTTTTTATTTTTCCCCAAGATGGCTACTAGACCTCTAGTCATCATATCCTCATATCCACATTCCAGGTCAAATAGAAATAAAGGAGGGGTAAGGGTTGTTTAATCTCTTTTAAGGAAACTTCCCATAAATCCAATCCATTAGTTCCTATTTAATGTCATTGATCAGAAAATTTAGTAACATAGCCATTTATACTGACAAGGAAGCCTGGAAAATACAATGTTTACTGAAACCTCAAAAAAAAGTGGAATTCTGTTGCTAAAGAAGAAAAGAGAGAATTGATTTTGATAAGTAACTGACAGACATAACAAAAAGTGGTAATACTGGTTGTCTCTGGAAGAAAATTAAGAATCTTTTCATTGTATATTCTTCTATGCTTCTTACATTTTTTTCTGGAATTATGAACTATTTATTAAAAATAAATATTTTTACGTTGAATTCATTTTCCTTCATGAACCCACCCATTCAATTACATAAAATTTTTCTTTTGGAAAAAGCATCCATATTTTTTGCTTCAATATTTATATCTCACAAAGCACCAAATCAAGTCAATTTTATCACAGGACTGATCTGTACTTCTAATCTCTTTCTCCTTCCTTATTGCCATGACTATTTCAAGACGTCAAAATGTCAGAACTACTGCAATGGCCTATTGTTTCGTCTCTCCCGCATCAATTGTTCCCAATTCCTGTCTACCTCCAAAATCACTACTACAGTTATTATTTGAAAGAATCTCTACACAATTGTTCGATATTACCTCTGTGCCTTCACTGAGTCTGTACGGATGCCAACAGGAATGCCCTTTCTCATCAAGATTGAAGCTGCCACAGGAAGAGAAAAAGCTAAGGGCTCCAATTTAAGTTTAGATGGAAAAACTTATTCTTCCTCCATCAGCAAAATTTTACAATAAATTGAAATCTTTGAATAATGTTTGGTCCAATTTAAAATATTGTAACATTTTAAATTTTTTTAATTAATTTTCCTTTTTACTTTGCTCATCAACTAAAACCTCTATTACTATTAAATAATACTAATACATCTTTAAATTTAACTTAGTATGTGGAAACTAAATTTTCCTTTTTTTATTGTGGCAGAGACAAAGAGAGTCAGAGAGAGGGACAGATAGGGACAGATAGGAAGGGAGAGAGATGAGAAACATCAATTCTTCGTTGCGGTTCCTTAGTTGTCCATTGACTGATTTCTCACATGTGCCTTGACCAGGGAGATACAGCAGACCGAGTGACCTCTTGCTCAAGCCAGCAACCTTGGGCTCAAGCTGGTGAGCCTTGCTCAAACTCGACGAGCTCGTGCTTAAGCAGGCAACCTCAGGGTCTCGAAACTGGGTCCTCCGCATCCCAGTCTGACGCTCTATCCACTGCGCCACCGCCTGGTCAGGCTATTTTATACTTTTAATTATAAATTTAGTAAGCTTTGAACATAATATTATGAGAATCAATCAACTACTTAATTAGATACTTCAGATTAGATTAATGACGCTATCACTGTATTTAGCCAAGTTCTCTTATATATGATGGTAATAGCAAACACTTAGACAGTGCTGTTACATATCAAAAACTATACACAAGTCTATAACAAATATTTAAATTTTATTTTCAACACACATATCAATACTAATATTTTTATTGTTTTAACCCCTCCACACTTAATGTTAACTTTTTCCTCAGCTAAGGAAGCAAGTCATTAATAAAGATAGTTTTCATCTAGTTAAAGTTATTTATTTCAAAAGATTTCATCAAAGCAACAGGAGATTCAGGCATCTAAAGCAATTCTCACAATTGATAAAGAAAACTACAATATCATGCTAAGTAATTTAGAATGACCTTCTCAATATTCTTCATCTTTTTTTTTAATTTATTGATTGATTTTAAAGAGGAAGAGGGAGAAAGACAGACAGACAGAAACATCTGTTTCTATAAGTGCCCTGACAGAGGATCGAGATCAAGACCGCAACCTTCATATTTGAGGATGACGCTCTAACCAACTGAGCTATCAGTATTCTTGACATTACCAATAACCAAAGATTTAAACCAAGACACAGATGAAGTTATTGTTGGTGACCTTGTTAGAATTCACTAAGCTCTATGAAATAATTGCCCACATCAAAGGCATTAAAGCCTGAGAGAACAAATAAATGATTGGTTTTATAGGTCTCAGGTCCATATCCTTGATTCAAAGTTATATAAGCACTCTCTGATTCTTTTGTCTACACTCAGAATCTGTAATTGCCATTAGAATTCTTCACCTGATTAGATTTTAGACTCTTATGATTAGTCAATGCATTTCTCATTTTAATTCCACATACAGCAATAAGCTGCCAAGAGGAAAAAATCAAACACAAACATTAGAGGAATTACATGACCCAGTCCCTTCATGGTGTTTCTAAGCCTGGAAATTTATAGTATGATTAAAACAACTAAGCCATTGAAAAACAACAACAACACGTGACCAGCTAAGCCTCAGCAATACCCATCTGTTACTCCTCTAGACACATAACAAGAATGATAGTGCACTCTGGTTTCCCCATTGCCACAGTAGCTATTAGAAAAATATAATTAAACTAAATCTTCTCCTTATCCAGAAGTCCTACCCACAAGGTAGTAAGTAGAGAAAGAATACACTTTTGAGGCCAAATGAGCCTTAAATCAGAATGTAAGGTGCATCATAAGCTATCCATTAAAAGATTGCCAAGACAGGAAGAAATCTCACTTTTTTATCTAGCCAAGCAAATAAAAACCAGTATATAGATGTTTTGAAGATAAATAATAACTAGCCCTCAATTAAGATTTGGCAAGACCATTTTTATATACACATAATTCATGCTAAACGTTTTTTTTGTTAAAATTTTTTTAAAAGACTTTATTTATTTCATTTTTAGAGAAGAGAGAGAGAGAGAAGGAGGAGGAGGTAGCATCAATTCCCATATGTGCCTTGACCAGGCAAGCCCAGGATTTCGAACCAGTAACCTCAGCATTCCAGGTTGATGCTTTATCCCATTGCGCCACCACAGGTCAGGCTAAACCTTTTAATTAGGGTGATCATCTGTGTTAGTTAAATTGGCTTTAGGAAGCAGAAAAACAGATTTCTCAAATATTTATGATAGAAGGTATATTTTTGCAACTTTGAGCAAGGTACCCAAAGTTAGGCTACTACTCTCCCACAGAAACTAGGAGAAAGAGGTGCTATCATTCTTAATTTTGCATTTCAAAAAGATGGCTCCCAGGTTCTTGAGAAAGACATTCCTGGATCATATAGCCTACAAAAGGCCTCCCTAGTTTTCCAAAGAATTTCAATGAATTTCAAAGAGAAGAGAAGAGAAAGTATGTACAAATAGTTTTCTAAAGTAAATGTTCTAATAAAAATAAAAGAAGGGAATCGCTTCTTTAATTTTTAACAGGTATAATTAAGCTTATTTTTTATTTTTATTTGTCCTTACAAAGCCTAAAATCATTCTGATTTTTCAACGAAGTACTATTGGCATGTTTAGTGAAATAATTCTAGTTAACATAAGACTACCAGGCATAATAGTATAGAACTAGTTCTAGGCAACAAATATTTGTAGAACCTGAAGTTATTGAAAGAACCTAAATCTTGCCCTGGTTGGATAGCTTGGTTGGTTAAAGCATCATCCTGAAGCACAGAGGATGCTGGTTGGATCCTTGGTCAGGGCACATACAGGAACAGATTGATGTTCCTGTCTCTCTCTCTTTCTTTCTTCTTCTCCCTCTTCCTTTCACTTTCTGTCTCTAAAATCAATAAGATAAACATTAAAAAAAATAAAAGAGAAAGAAACTTTCTCCCAAGACCTACACAGATGTTTCCTCCATATAAAATGCTTCCCCCTTTAAGAACCACTATTAGGTCCCTCCTCTTCTTCTGACACTGACATCCTATGCCATTTGTTTGCCAAGTACACACCAGCTGTCCATCTCTGGGGTGCCAGGGATTCTTCTATCAGAGTCTTCTAATTACTATATTCTCTGAATCCTCAGTAAGACACATCCTATAAAAGATAGATTTAAAATATCCAGCATAATTTTCAAAGAAATTCTCTTCAATGACACAAGTAGACTAAAAACTTCTTCACAAGAAAAGTCTATTTTACTGAGAGTAATCCTTCCATTGACCAGGCCTTAACTGGAAATAGACTAAAATGGAGTAACCTATTCTTCAGAGAAAACTTCCATTGCTCAGGGCTAGAGGGCAGAGAATTATTTTTATTAGAAGTAAATATTTCTTTTGTGCCTGACCAGGCAGTGGCACAATGGACAGAGCATCCACCTGGTACACAGAGGAACCAGATTCAAAACCTCGAGGTCACCAGCTTGAGTATGGGCTCATTTGGCTTGAGCATAGGCTCACCAGCTTGAGTGCGGGGTTGCTGGCTTGAGCATGGGATTGTAGACATGACCCCATGGTAACTGGCTTGAAGCCCAAGGTCAGTGACTTGAGCAAGGGGTCACTGGTTCAGCTGGAACATCCTAGTCAAGGCACATATGAAAAAACAATGAACAACTAAAGTGCCACAACTATGAGTTGATGCTTATCACTTCTCTCCCTTCCTGTCTGTCTGTCTCTCTCTCTCTCTCACTAAATAATAAAAATTAAAAATGAAGTAAATATTTATTTTATAGCAAAGGCATTGTGAAGAAACCAACATTTACATGTGCATAACTGTAAACAATTTTTTCACCTTGTTAAGTGATCTTTTATTTTTACAGATTAAAGTATTTATTTCCTCCAAAAAGTCCTTGGAATGCTGTGATTCACACAGGCATATTATGTGTTTATTGAACTACACACTTTGTTCAGAGAGCTCAGGGTCTCAAGAATATTGGTTTATGTGGAAAGCTAACCTCCAAACAACCAATTTTTAAAAGATTTAACTAAAAACATAAAAGTTTTATGAATAAAAATTTTACTGTGTTTGCATTGAGAGATTTTTGTGTGTGAATTACTTAAGAGGCTTTCTGTGAAGCATATTTGCTGACATGAAAAGATATGTGAAACATATTGACTGAAACTACAGAATAGGAAGTAGAATGCTCACTCTAATGCTGTTTTTTATGAGTATGGAGAAGTCAAAATGCCTGAAAAGTTATCTGCTAAAATGAATTTGACACCCAAATCTAGCCCTTAAAAGTTGTGTGACCTTGAAGCAGTCCCTTGATCTGAATTTGTTTTTCTCTCCAAAATATAAGTAAACAAAGACTACAATCAGAAAAGGTCATTAGTGTTAGAACCAGTTTGTGTGGGAAGCATGTCTGTAATCTACTTTTCTTCTGTGACTTGTACATGGCTATTAGGAAAGGCTCAATAAATGTTGCGTTGAAATGAATTTAGTTGGATTGGATGGATGCAAATTCTGTTAGCCATTTTACATTAAACCAGATAACATAGCCAAAGCCCTTTGCAGAGTGCCTGACACATGGAAAGTGATTAATAAATTCTAGTGATGATTATCATCATCATTATTAATCTTATAATCACATAACACATAAAAATGTGTCAGACTAAAATCATTGCAAAATTTCCAAAGGAGTTTGAAAATACTAAAAGGCAAGATGTCTTAGGCTGGTCCCCAGAATAAAGCATGGCTTCAATGAAACCTAGCATCTTGAAGGCCTGAAAAACTCACCTGTTATCTACATTCATTCTTCCTGAATTCAAGACTTAAATTACTTAGAGCCAAAGTATTTTAATAAGGATTATCTATATATTGAGGATTTTCTATCAAGTCACAAATCAGCAAAAGCTTTTCAAATGAACTTTGGAATGATGTGTTTCCAAGGTGCAGAAGGCAAGAATATCTGCAAATAAAATTCAACAGGTAAGATGTTTATTTACCCTCTTTGTAATCTGTTCACATTCTTGGCTGTCAGTTAATGGGAGAGGGGTGGGGGGAGTATGATGGATAAATCCTGAAAGTTCAGGTTTGCTTGAGACAGAAAGCAAAATATGCAAACTCTAGTGAGATTTCAGGAATGTTCATATAATAAAACAATGTAAAAAGTTGAATCTCTAGGCAAAAAGAGGAAAAAAAAGACACAAGCCCAGTGTAAACCCAAATATTGTTATTGCGGGCTATAAAAAGTGGCCTTCCTCTGTAGCTGTTCTCAGGCTTTCATACAACTACAAAGGAGTCACTTCATTATGTTTCCATGGAGAATTAACTCATCCTTTTGTGACCCTTAATTCCATATTAGAACTCACTTAGAAATTATATAAAGAAGGAAATAACTACTTTACAGAATTGGGGAGGAGGACGATGTTTGAACAATCAAAACTCCTTCATGGGCTATCAAAAGAGAAGTCCTTTAAAATCCCTTAAAAACCATATGAATGCTGTAAAAGTTCTAATGAACAAGGAGGAGTATTCCAATTCTACCAAAAATCTCACTATGAGAGTGAAAAATAACATAAAAGGAATAATGCATTTTTTCAATCACTGGGAAAAAAGTAACGATAAAAAATAATGAGCCTGACCAGGTGGTGGCACAGTGTATAGAGCATTGGACTGGGATACGGAAGAACCAGGTTTGAGACCCCGAGGTCACTAGCTTGAGCACAGGCTCATCTGGTTTGAGCAAAAGCTCACCAGTTTGGACCCAAGGTCACTGTCTCGAGCAAGGGGTTACTTGGTCTGCTGAAGGCCCGCGGTCAAGGCACATATGAGAAAGCAATCAATGAACAACTAAGGTGTCACAACAAAAAACTGATGATTGATACTTCTCATCTCTCTCCATTCCTGTCTGTCTGTCCCTATCTATCCCTCTCTCTGACTCTCTCTCTGTCTCTGTAAAAAAAAGAAAAAAAAGAAAAAAAAAAGACAATATCTATTTAATAACTACCATATACAAATCATGGTGCTCATATTGCTTTAATTTCAAAAAATAAACATTATTTGACTGTTTCTCTGAAGGAAATGTCAACTCATATATACTAATATCATTTGCTCTAATAAACAAACCCCAAATCCCTATAGCTTAACATAGTAAAAGTTTATATCTATCTTATATCACAGTCCAATACAGGCATATTGGTTGAGCAATCTTCCATGTGGTCATACTGGGATTCAGGCACTTTCTGTCTTGTAGGAGTAATTGTAAAGCCAGTAGCTGCAGCCACCATCACAGCCGCCTGCCCTGTGCAGGTTGGCATTTGACTCGAACAGACGGTAATGAAACAACAGAGCCAAGAACTGGTGGGCCATTACCTTTAATCCTAGCTCACTCCCAGCAGGCAAGAAATACACAGAGTGGGAAAACACTTCCCTTTCCATTCAGGGCTCCCAAAGCCACTGACTCATCCAAGTTTCCTAGAATCAAAGGTTTCTACCTCACCAGCCTTATTCACCTCTGTTCCCCATCTACTTCTCTCTGCACAAACTGGCTTCTCCTTCAGCACTCCGCCATCTTGGCTGCCTCTCCTCTGCAATGCTAATGGCAGGAACTAAGAGAGGGAGAGAAGGAGAGAGAGAGGGAGAGGGAGAGGGAGAGGGAGAGGGAGAGGGAGAGGGAGAGGGAGAGAGGGAGAGAGGGAGAGAGGGAGAGAGGGAGAGAGGGAGAGGGAGAGGGAGAGGGAGAGGGAGAGGGAGAGGGAGAGGGAGAGGGAGAGAGAGCCCCCAGTCTGCCTTATTTTATAGTGTAGAAATTAAAGCCTTTAAGTCAATATACAAATAAGAAATCTCTGATACAAAGCCACTCATCTGAGGCATTAATGGGATTCCTGATAAGAGTGCACCACCTCACATCATGCAACAGTCAAGGGTGTGGGGAAAAGCTCAGTTTTGAGAAGATCTTAGTATTAGAAGGATGTTAAAAAGATCTTAGAATTAGAAGGGTGGAAAAGCTTAGTCTTAAAACTAAGCCTTAGGCTATAAGGACCTTGCCAGCTTACAGCCTGCCTCCCACACCCAATGCAAACTATAAGCGAGCAAACATATATATCATATTTACAAACTTATTTGACTAACAGTAACATACTCCAGATCCTCAGAATCTATGAATCACATCACTTTCACTCATGTTTCATTACCAGAACTCAGTCACATCTAATTACAAGGGAAGCTATAAAATAAGACCTTCTGCTCACAGGAATATGAAATAGAAAGAACCTTTTTCTGGCATCAAGTAGTTCATTTACAGTCATAGAACTAGTGGTCTTTGCCCTATGCAACTTAAAGTCTGTAAAGACAGACATTAATTACACACAAAAGTAATGTTGCAACCATAGGAGCACAATAAAATAAAATGACAAGTGCAATTAAGTTTTGTGAAGGAGCCTGGGGGGTGGGGGAGTAACATTTGAATGATATCCAAAAGATGAATGGAAGAGAGTTCTATGTAGAGGAAGCAACCTCATGAATATAAGAAAACTTAAACAAGACCTTGTGGTTAAAGGGGAGAGAAAACAAAAAAGAGTAGAGCGATATTGGGCCTGGTAGGTCATGTTGACTAATGCTGCCTTTATCTTCAAAGTCAGAGTTTTGAGCAGGAAGTTGAATTAATTGGATTTGTTAGTTGAAAGCACTAGTCTAATGCATTGCAAAGAATGGATTCATGATAGTGTCCAGTGGATACACAGAAACCATTTAGAGCTATTGTATCTGTTCAAATGAGATAATGGTAGTTTGGAAGAGCAGTGATGGGGAAAAAAATGGAAAAGGGTAAAAGGATTTGAGAAACATTTAGGAATGAACTATAATAACAGATATTTGAGAATACTTTCTTAACCCATCAACATTAAAAGTAGCTTTACTCAGAGAATTTATTAAGATATCACTCATATAAAATAGAAATAATTATATGTTATTTTAGAATCAGAATCGATCATGATTTTTTAAGTAAAAATAAAAATATTAAATAGCTTTACTCCTTACAAGTCCCTCCTTGTTTGTGTTTCTTTTAAATATAAAATTAGATTCCCCTATTCTCAGTCCCCTTTCCTCTTTTTTCATAAGACTCTAACTTATTTTTTATTTTCTTTGAATGTAGGAAGTTCATGGGTGGTCCAAAAACATTTTCTAAATTTACTTGAGAAGAAAACATTTTTTAGTTACATCTGAATGTTCTAGACAGTTAAAATGGGACAATTTGTGGATAGATAATTGGATGGGTAGAAAATTTCTCTAATGTTGTTGTGATTACTGAAATTAAATTTATTATATGACATGTCCTTCTAAATAAACACTGCAATGTCCTGAAGAACAGTGTTTTTATCTTGTCTTGGCAATGGACATACATTAGTCATTTTCAGGTCACAGCCATGTGATTCAGAAGTGTTCTGTGTTTGATTAGGCTTTTATATTAACAACCAGAATTACCTAATTATTTTTTAATTTTTATGTTTCCTTCTACAAAAGAAATGCATGCTTATTAAATAAAGTTTAGAAAATATGAGAAAATATATTATGTTCCTTTCAGGTTATTTCTAATTTTTGCTCTAAAAATAATGTAATAAATCTCTCTAGGGAGATAAGTCTTTGTGTTTCTACATTGATTAATTTTCTTTCTTTTTAGTGAGAGGGGGGGAGAGAAAGAGAGAAAGGGATAGACAGGCAGGAAGCGAGAGAGATGAGAAGCATCAGTTCTTCACTGTGGCACCTTAGTTGTTCATTGACTGCTTTCTCATATGTGCCTTGACTAGGGGGCTGCTGCAGAGTCAGTGATCCCTTGCTCAAGCCAGCAACCTTGGGCTCAAGCAGTGACCTTGGGCTTCAAGCCAGCAACCATGGAGTTGTGTCTATGATCCCATGTTCAAGCTGACTACCCATGCCGAAGCTGGTGAGCCTGTGCTCGAGTCAGATGAGCCCACACTCAAACTAGTGATCTTGGGTTTCAAACCTAGGATCTCAGTGTCTGAGGCCAATACTCTATACACTGCACCACCACTTGGTCAGTCTGATTAATTTCTTGAATTCCAAGCAATCGAATTATTACATCAGACTGTTTTTACATATTCTCAAATTGCCATTTAAAAAAAAGTTATGCCAATGAAGATATGTAGCAGCAGAATAAAATAATAGCCCACTCTTGTGTAGTAAGGTGCCAGAGAACTGTAAAACGTAATATTGGCAACGCCATTTTAAAGAGGAAAAGTCAGGCTTTCTGTCCTGTCCTTTCTTTGGAAAATGGAGGGAAAAGGATATAGACATTTCCTGACTTACAAGGACAACTAGAGTCATTTGTTTTTAAGTTCTCTGAAAGAATTAAGGTTATCTGAAGAACTCCCTTCCCCTTTCAATAAGAGGCAAAATTTACATACTACCCTACACTGATTTTAGCTCTTTGTCCCTTCCTGGAATCCTGAGATTAACGTGTACCTCTAGGCAAAGGAGGAGAGATAGATACTAAAAGGTTTATGAATGTCTTTGATTGTATTACCTTAAAATTTTAACATTTTTTGTAAATCCCCTAGACAAATGTTATATTGTTAATGATTCTGTCATGCTGTCATGCCCCCCAACATGTGTGTGGTCAAAGAGTATATAACCAGCCTCTGAGATGTATTTGGTGCACACGATTTGGGTCTGTAAATGCCCTGTGTCAGCTATATGTGGCCGGCATGTTTAATAAATCTCCTCCTTTAATAAAACCTTTCAAAATTCATCTGGATTTGGTGTCTGTTGGGCGGATAAAATGTATTATGCTCACTTTGTTAAAGATAACATGAGGAGGCAGTCGCCCAGGTGATATTAATGTGTGTTGGGGTGGGCTAGGGGGAAGCAGAATCCTTGTAGCCTTGGTTTTGGGATTAAGCCTGTCCCACCCTTTTTGGTGTGAGGTGGTACAATCCTATCATGCCTCAGAGAAGTGACTTTGTATTAGAGACTTCCCTGTTATGTATATTGGATTAAGGGTTTGGATTTCTACACTATAAAATGGGGACGGAACGAGAGTTTGCGCTCTTGGTTCCTGAGGTTAGCATGAGAGAGCGGAGAGAGTAGAGCCAGCAGCTAAAGGAGGCCACGTGGAGGAGGCCAGGAGAAGCAGCCAAGATGGCGGAGTGCTGAGTGAGATGCCAGTTTGTGTAGAGTTTGTATCTGGGATAAGGAAGGAGATGGGGAACTGAGGAGAAGAAGGCTGGTGAGCTAGAAACCTTTGATTCTAGGAAACTCGGATAAGTCAGTGGCTTTGTGAGCACTGAGTGTGACTGGGTTTTGGAGCCCAGTGTATGTTTTTACTTGCCCGCCGGGTGCAAGGTAGGATTAAAGACTATGGCCCATCAGTTTTTGGCTCCGCTGTTTCTTTACCGACTGTCCGAATCCAATGCAAACCTGCATGGGCCGGGCTGCTGTGATAGTGGCCCCGGCCCTGCCTGCTGGCTTTACAGTGTCTTTATGTAAACCTGCTGAAGTGAGGTTTGGTACTTTTCAGAATCTGGGGTACAGTACTTTACAACACTTGAAAGCATGGAATATGACCTTTGCTCAGTATCTGCCAATTTGAACCATGAAGAGTAATAATATATTTTATTGTTTAAATTTTTTTTAGATTTATTGATTTTAGAGAGAGGAGAAAAGAGAAAGGCAAGGGGGAGAAGCAGAAGCATCAAATCATAGCATGTGCCTTGACAGGTATAAAGCCAGTAGCCAGGGCCACTATCACAGCAGCCCGGCCCATGCAGGTTCGCATTGGATTCGGACAGTCGGTAAAGAAACAACAGTGCCAAAAACTAATGGGCTGTCATCTTTAATTCTAGCTTGTACCCAGCAGGCAAGTAAAAACACACACTGGGCTCCAAAACCCACTCACATTCAGTGCTCACAAAGCTACTGACTTATCCGAGTTTCCTAGAATCAAAGGTTTCTAGCTCACCAGACTTATTCACCTCTGTTCCCCATCTCCTTCCTTCTCCCTGCACAAACTCTGCACTAACTGGCTTCTCACTCAACACTCCGCCATCTTGGCTGCCTCTCCTGGCCTCCTCCATGTGGCCTTTCTCTGCTCTCTGCTCTCTAATGCTAATCTCAGGAACCAAGAGAGCAAGCTCCTGTTCTGCCCCCATTTTATAGTGTAGATTCATAACCTTTAATCCAATATACAAAATAGAGAAGTTTCTAATACAAAGTCACTTATCTGGGACATGATGGGATTATACCACCCCACATCAAAACAGGTGGGAAAGGCTTAATCCTAAAACCAAGCTCCAGGCTACAAGGATCCTGCCTGCCCACAGCCCACAGAGACACACATTAATATCACCTGGGCAACGGCCTCCACGTGGGCAGCGTCATCTTTAACAAAGTGAGCATAATACATTTTATCTGCCCAACAACAGGGCAAGCTTGGGGCTTCCAACCAATGACCTCAGTGTTCCAGGTTGATGCCTTTTCCACTGTGTACCACAAGTCAGGCTCATTGTTTAAACTTTAATTTCTTTGGCCCTGTTGGGTGGTTTAGCTGATTAGAACATTGTTCTGATATGCAGAGGTTACTGGTTCAATCTGCAGTCGGGGCACATACAGGAACAGATTGATGTTCCTATCTCTCTATCTACCCCTTCTTCACTTGCTAAAATTAATAAGTAAAAATTTAAATAATTTTAAACTTCTTTGAATGCTAATGAAGTTCAATTATTGCAGGAATCAAAGGAGGACAAAAATGCCCAGGCAACTTGATGACAGAAGTAGGACTTATTTAGCCAGCGGAGCTGCTTGACCCCAAAAGAGGCAACAAAACACGTGCTCCCCAAAGTTAGATTTCTTACATCTCATATACCTTTACAGCTTTAGCTTTCATGTAAGAAATACCTGATTTATATGACTTCTTTGTTTGCAGGTGTAAGATCAGTGTCTGCTGTCATCATGGCCATTAACATGCAGGTTCTTATTAAATTCGGGCAGATGGTAAAGAAATAGTGAAGCCAAAAAATAGTGGGCCATTCCTTGATTAAAGTCTCGCACCGGTCGACGAGCAAACACACAGGGCTCCCAAAGCCCTAATGCATTCTCTGGTTCCTCCTAGAATCAAAGGCCTCACTGTTGGGCAGATAAAATGTATTATGCTCACTTTGTTAAAGATGGCGCTGCCCACGTGGAAGCCCATCGCCCAGGTGATAATATTAATTGCCCTTCTTGCTTGGGATGGGCATGATTATATTACTGTGTGTTGGGGTTGGGCTGTGTGCAGGCAGGATCCTTGTAGCCTGGAGTTTGGTTTTGGGACTAAGTGTTTCCCACCCTTTTTGATATAGGGTGGTACACTCTCATGAGGAATCCCATTATGCCTCAGATAAGTGACTTTGTATCAGAGACTTCCTTGTTGGTATATTAGATTAAAGGTTTTGAATCTATACTATAAAATAGGGGCAGACCAGGAGCTTGCTCTCTCGGTTCCTGAGATTAGCATTAGAGGAGAGAGCAGAAAAAGGAGAGCAGAGAAAGGCCACGTGGAGGAGGCCAGGAGAAGAGCCAAGATGGTGGAGTGCTGAGGGAGAAGCCAGTTAGTGCAGAGTTTGTGCAGAGAGAAGGAGATGGGGAACAGAGGTGAATGAGAGTGGTGAGGTTAGAAACCATTGATTCTAGAAAACTGGGATAAGTCAGTAGCTTTGTGAGCACTGAATGAGTGGATTTTGGAACCCAGTATGTTTTTACTTGCCCACCAGGTACAAGCTAGGATTAAAGACGATGGCCAGTTAGCTTGGCTTCGTTGTTCCATTACCGTCTGTCTGAATCTAATGTGAATCTGCATGGGCCAGGCAGCTGTAATGGTGGCCATGGCTACTGGCTATACACTCACCAGTTTCAGCGGAGCTGGCAAAGCCCCTCACCTCTGGTTCCCCATCTGTACTTCTTCTCTTTCCCTGCCAACATGGCTTCTCCTTCAGCACTCTGCATTCTCTCTGCTCCTTTCTGCAAACATGGATTTTTCTCCCTCTTCTCTCTCTTTTAAAACTTTCTGGTGCAAAAACCTCTTCTCCAGCAAACATTAGCAAAACAATAGCCTTTCCCAAGCAAAATGGTAATTTGCAATTTCACAGACCACGTATACCTGGTGCTGCCCAGCCCTCAGTGCAAACTATAAGCGAGTAAACATAAAAATCATATTGTACAAACTTACTTGAGCCACAGTAGGCCTACATGACTTTTGTGTCTTAGGAAGGAGAAGGGGAGAGGTAGCCAGAGGGTCTGTCCTTGATAATCCTATCACTCATTCTTCTTACTGGAACTGCAAGTTCATTTCAAGGAACTGATAACAAGCAGGGTCCACACCCATGGTTTATTTTTCAAACTTTTCTGTCTGCCCTTGTTTCCTCAGTAAAGAACACTGAGATCACAGGCTGGAGTGTAAGACCTCAGACATTGCAGGCCCCCCTCTCCTCTGCATTCTTCTGGTTTCTCCTCCTTCACAATAGTTTTCGGTAAGTCCAGAAGCTGCCATCGTGGCCATTCACAGGCAGGTTCACATTTGATTCGGACAGATGGCAATGAACAATGAAGCCAAGAACTGGGGAGCCATTAGCTTTAATCCTAGCTTGCACCTGGCAGGCAAAAATTATACACAGTGGGAAAACACTTCCCTTTTCATTCAGTGCTCACAAAGCCACTGACTTATCCGAGTTTCCTAGAATCAAAGTTTCTAGCTCACCAGCCCCATTCACCTCTGTTTCCCATCTCCTTCTCTCTGCACAAATTGTGCACAAACTGGCTTCTCCCTTTGCACTCCAACATCTTGGTTGCTTCTCCTGGCCTCCTCCACGTGGCCTTTCTCTGCACTCCCCTCTAATGCTAATCTCAGGAAATGAGAGCAAGCTCCCTACTTTATAGTGTGGAAATCCAAATCTTTAATCCAATATACAAACAAGAAAGTCTCTGATACAAAGTCACTTGTCTGAGGCATAATGGGATTCCTCATGAGAGTGCACCACCCTACATCAAAAAGGGAAAGGCTTAGTCTTAAAACTAAGCCTTAGGCAATAAGGACCCTGCCTGCTTAAGCCTGTCTCCCAACACACATTAATATAATCATGCCCATCCCAAGCAAGAAGGGCAATTAGTATTATCACCTGGACAATAGGCTTCCACATGGGCAGCACCATCTTTAAAAAAGTGAACATAATATATTTTATCTGCCCAACATTTTCTTTTTTTTTTTTTCCATATGCCACACAAGTCTGGAGATTTTAAATAGGAGCCATATTACTAGTTCATGTGTCCATTTGCTATTTATTGTGAGACCACAGTTCTTTAACAATTTTTTTATTCATTTTCAAGAGAGAGAGAGAAGGGTGGGGAACAGGAAGCATCAACTCCTATATGTACCTTCACTGGGCAAACCCAGAGTTTCAAACCTGCAACCTCAGTGTTCCAGGTTGATGCTTTATCCATTGCACTGCAATCTGCGGGTTACATAGAGACACCAGGCAGGTTACAGAAGAAATTTGAGGAGTTTATTATTAGCCGGCTAGTTAGGGTATAATCCCAAATCATGTAGCTCTCTTACCATTCTAGACCTTCTTTTATACAAAATCAAGTACTGGTTGAGGTGGGTAAGGAGGAAGCATGGTACAATAGTCAACTACTAAACAAGCTTACAACATCTATCTATAGGATTTATTAAAGGGAAAAAGCATTCTTACACATCAAGACCGCAAGATAACACAGTAGTGATAATTGTTTTATATACCCAGCAAAGACATTCCCAAATCTTCTAGTATCTACCCCTGTTGGTCAAATAAGTTTGTAAATATGATATATAGGTTTGCTCACTTATAGTTTGCATTGAGTGAGGGGGACAAGCTGTAAGCTGGCAGGGTTGTTATACCCTAAGGCTTAGTTTTAAGACCAAGCCTTTTCCACCCTAAGTGACTTTGTATCAGAGACTTCCTTGTTTGTATATTGGATTAAAGGTTTATATTTCTACATTATAAAATGGGGCAAACCAGGAGCTTGCTCTCTCTTGATTCCTGAGATTAGCATTAGAGGAGAGAACAGAGAAAGGAGAGCAGAGAAAGGCTACGTGGAGGAGAGGAGAAGCAGCCAAGATGGCGGAGTGCTGAAGGAGAAGCCAATTTATGCAGAGTTTGTGCAGGGAGAAGGAGATGGGGAACAGAGGTGAATAATGCTGGTGAGGTACAAACCTTTGATCCTAGGAAAACTCGGATAAGTCAGTGGCTTTGGGAGCCTTGAATGGAAGGGGAAATATTTTCCCACTGTGTGTATTTCTTGCCTGCCCGGTGCAAGCTAGGATTAAAGCTAATGGCCCACCAGTTCTTGGCTGCATTGTTTTATTACCGTTTGTCCGAATCAAATGCGAACCTGCATGGACCAGGCGGCTGTGATGGTAGCCATGGCTACTGGCTTTACAACCCCCCATCCCTGTTGCCACAGGGAAATGGTTAGCTTAGGATAAGGAGAGAGGCCAAATGAAAATACCTTTGCTAAAAGTGTTGGGGTTAGCTTATATAATAAGCTAGTCTCAGCCTGACCTGTGGTGGCCCAGTGGATAAAGCATTGACCTGGAATGCTGAAGTTGCTGGTTCAAAACCCTGGGCTTGCCTGGTCAAGGCACATATGGGAGTTGATGCTTCCTGCTCCTCTCTCCCCCTCCTCTCTCTCTCTCACACTCTCTAAAAATTAATTTTAAAAAAAAAGAAAAATAAGCTAGTCCCTGCTTGTTTAGTTTACAAGTTTTTATACATATAAAGGATTTCAAGAGAGATGATTATTAGAAAGCATATGTTACAGAATGCAGGTTTTTCAAGCAAGGGGAGTGGGCTCTGATCCCTTTGATTAGAAGTAGACATCACTCTCAGGATTCCAGGAGGGGAGGAAGAGTTAGAATCAGTGTAGGAATTTTTAATTAAGATATGTATACATTGTCTTCTGAAGGATCTTAAGGAAGGGGAAGAGGGAGTTTCTAGATAAGTTTTATTCTTCCAGAGAACTAGGATTAGTTACTAACTAATTTTTGCCCCTTTAATCTCTTTCTCTGGGTTTTTTTTTTTTTCTTTTTAGAGAGCAGGGGTAAGGGGGCCTGACCCTTCCTTTTAAAATACTAATGTTAACAATTTTTGCAATTCCTTGGCACCTTATCACAGCACCAGCACAGGTCAGTCAAGATTGTAGTCCTTTAAACAGCACCAGAGGCCTCACATGAGAAGGAACATAAGCCTACCCTGCTCATCATTTGGTCTCTTTTGTTTTCTTCTTTTTGCCATCCTTCAGAAATAACATTAAGTCCTTCAATAATGTTTCATTCAACGTCATTTCATTATAATGTTGATATGATGCTGTAGGAACTTAACTTTTGTTTATATCAAAATGTAAAATGATGAAATTGCTGATACATCATTTTGCTGCACTTCCCAAAACCTATTGATAACATAAGTGACGACTTACTGTATCTGTAACCAAGGTCTTAACTGCCTGAGAAACAGCTTATAGGGCCTTTATTACTAACTCAGGTATCCATAAAAGAATTTACCCCATTAAGTAGTAGCAATCCAGGGACACTTCTTTATCCCTACGTCATGCTGCCTCTTCCACTGGGTATCAGTGGGCTGTCTGCGTGGGGATGAGAGCCTCCCTATTGCTGCCACTTGGGAGTGGTCCCCCCACCTCTGCTGGTGGTGCTGATGTGCTGTCCTTAAATCACCAAACATCTGAGGGCCTTATCACCTCAGAAAGAGTTTCTGGCCTAAAGGGGAAGAACCAGAATTCAAGGCCAACTTCTCAAAGAATCACAGTCAAGTCTAATTATCTTGCTTCCTTTCTGATTCTTTTTGTTTAAATCTCAGGTCAAAAAAGTATTATCTCTCTTCCTATGTCAAAGGAAAAAAAAAATAAATGGACAAGTATTTCTTAAACCTGTTATTCTTATTATAAACTTCTGTGTCTTTAGAATAAATGAGGGAGTGAGTAAATTAAGGAATTGAAGGGACAAAAAAACCCAACAATGCCTGTAAAGAATCACCCCTATAATCTTGAACCCTCTATGACTTGGATTGGGAAACTTCAGTTAAAAGCCCTGAATATGAATGTCTTTTGGATGCAAACACCAAGAAACTGTGTGAGTGACCTTTGTGTAAACACAAAGGAATGCATATGAATGAGCTTTTAAAAATTAGCCTAGAGGTTCTAGATCAGTGTTTCCCAACGTGGGGCCCACGCCCCACAGGGGGGCAATTCGATAGTTAAGGGGGGCAATTTGAAAATGGATTCGACAAGACTTTAACTCTTTCACCCTGGGCCATTTAAATGCAATGCTAGATATCAGTGCCAAATTTAACAATAAATGCAATTCTTAAATAATTGCGGTAAATAATTATTAAGTATAATTTCGTTTGATGAGACCAAAATATCAACTGGGTGATTGGCGTCGTCAAGTAAACTTCGTCCTGGGTTCACCGCGGAGCGTGCTGTCTGCCGTGGGGAACCCCGGACGTTTTAAAAACTCGCTAAACAACGCAGTTATTCTCACCTAATTGGCCCATTGCAACTTCTGTAGTGTTTCACATCATTCAGTTGGTGTTAATTTGAAATAAGTGTCAGTCAAAACTGTTCTAAAAGCTCATTGATTTAATAAATATACATATATATATTGTATAGATATAATTGGTAAGTATTTGATTTAATTTTTATCAATATTAAACTCTTTATTAAGTACTTCTTGCATCGGGGCCAGAAAGCACTAATATTTTATAAATATTATTGGGGCTATAATAGTGCATGCACAACAATTTTAATTTTATTTTATTTTATTTGTACTTTTCTGAAGCTGTAAACGGGGAGAGACAGTCAGACAGACTCCCGCATGCGCCTGACCAGGATCCACCCGGCACGCCCACCACGGGGCGACGCTCTGCCCACCAGGGGGCGATACTCTGCCCCTCCGGGGCGTCGCTCTGCCGCGACCAGAGCCACTCTAGCGCCGGGGGCAGAGGCCAAGGAGCCATTCCCAGCGCCCGGGCCATCTTTGCTCCAATGGAGCCTCGGCTGCGGGAGGGGAAGAGAGAGACAGAGAGGAAGGAGGGGGTGGGGGTGGAGAAGCAAATGGGCGCTTCTCCTATGTGCCCTGGCCGGGAATTGAACCCGGGTCCCCCGCACACCAGGCCGACGCTCTACCGCTGAGCCAACCGGCCAGGGCTCAACAATTTTAATTTTAGAAGCATAACTTTCCAGAAAATTTTGTCAAGTGGAAAAAATATAGATACCTTTTGATTTGCAGTGGTAGTGTAGTAAATGTGTTATATACATTTAAATAAATATGAATTTTTAGTATACGTTTACTCTATGTCACACTGAATATATTTTAACACATATTTTAATATTAGTTTTTAATTGATCTTATTTTTATTTCTTATAGCCCATAGTAAAATGAGTGGTGCAAACAAGAAAAAAACTCATCAATATTCGGAGGAATATTTAAAATTTGAGTTCATACCCGCTGTTCACGATGAGCGGATTCCTTTTTGTCTTTTATGCCAGCAATGCTTGACCAATGAATCAATGAAATGAGGTTGTCTTGAGGGGCACTTGAAGGCGAAACATAGTGCTCATATTAATTCAGATTTGAGTTACTTTAAAACTTTAAAGAAAAATTTTGAAAAAAGAACAACATTAAAGTCTCTATTTACTGCTCATACTTCAACTAATAATCGTGTTCTTGAGGCTAGTTATCAAATTTCTTTATTCATCGCTAAAACTGGAGAAAATCACACTATAGGAGAGAATTTAATAAAACCGTCAATATCAGCATTTCTTAAAACGGTTCTTGAAAAAGATGACAAAGATGTAAAAGCTATGCCATTCAGTGACAATACTGTTAGCAGAAGAATAGACTAAATGAGTGAGGATATTGAAAAACAACTTATTGAAAAGCTGAAAACAAGAAAATTCTCCTTGCAAATGGATGAATCAACTTTGAGAGAGAGTGAGGCAGTATTGATAACTTACGTAAGATATATTGATAAAGGACATTTTGCTGAAGAAATGTTGTTCTGTAAAAGATTAGAAAGCACCACTACCTCCAAAGATATATATAATAAGCTAAAAAACTACTTAGATGTCAATGATATACCAATGAAAAATATAACATCTTGTGCTGCAGATGGTGCTCCCAATATGATGGGCAAGAAAAATGGCTGCTTAAAATTGATGAAAGATGCAAATCCAGAAATGATTCTTGTGCATTGTGTTATTCATAGGGAAAACTTGGTAGCTAAAAACATCTCGCCTGTTCTGAATGAAGTATTACATACAGTAATAAAGTGTGTTAATGCTATTAAAGCTAGTGCCAAATGTGAGCGTCTTTTCAAGCTATTTTGTGAAGAACAAAATGAAGACCATGTGAGACTTTTACTTCATACTGAAGTAAGATAGATGGCTATCTAAAGGAAACTGTTTGAAAAGATATATGGAACTGTTTGATACTCTTAGTGAGTTTTTAAGCGACAAACCTGAAATGAAGTATCTGTTAACAAAAGATGGTAAAGCATTTGTGAGTTATTTAGCCGATATCTTTGAAAAACTAAATATATTAAATAAGCAACTTCAAGGAACAAATAAAACTCTTGTCGATGCAAAAGCAAAGATATTTGGTTTCATTACCAATATTGAGTTCTGTCAGAAACATATTAACAACAAAAACTTTAAACAGTTTCATTGGCTCCAAAAATGTGAAGTAACTGATACCGCTTTACTTGTTATTGTCAATCATTTGAATATTCTATCGGCTGATTTAAAAGAAAGATTTTCTGATTTAAAACAAATTGATTTCCCAACATGGATGATGCAGCCAATGTTAGTGGATTTGTCTGATATATCAAATATGCAGTATCAAGAAGAACTCTCAGAATTGCAAAATGATGAGTCAGTTAAAGCTTTATTTAATATCAAAGGAGCGATGGCATGGCTTTGTGAGGAAACAGAAATCAAATACCCAAATTCAACCAAATGTGCAAGAAAACTATTGCTACCATTTCCATTCTTCATTTTTAGCTGAATGTGGATTTAGTGCTGTAAATGAGTTACTGGTAAAAAAAAAAGAAATCGGCTGGATATAACACAACGTGGAGACTTGAGACTAAAGCTAACCAAATTGGAACCTAATATAAAATCTCTGTACAGCAAGCATCAAGCGCAAGGATCACACTAAATTAAAATAATAAATTAATATAGAAAAATCTGTATTAAAATTATTTGGAATTTAAATTTCTGTTTTTCATGTTTTGAAATTTTACTTACTGTGTTTTGTTAACAATTTCATAGTGATTTCTTCCTAGAACCTATCATTTATCTTTATTAAGTGAACAAATCAATTTTTTAATGTTAAAAATTATGTATGTTACATAGGGGGGGACATAAAAATTTTAGAAAGGTTAAGGTGGGGCATGGCACAAAAAAGGTTGGGAAACACTGTTCTAGATTGTCTCTCCCTTTGTGCTTGTTAATTAGCAAAAGAAAAAGAATGTACTGACCAAAATTAGTCCTTTATCCATGTCAGCTAGAAGTACATTAGTCATTCTTTCCCCTTATCACCTAATCTCCCTCCCCTGCAATCCTGTTACCTTTGTTCTGTTTCTGATCAATAAAAACTGAGGGAGAAGAAGATTCAGGAGGTTTGTCTCCCTTGACAGCCTCTCCCTCTTCCTCTTGTGTGTGTGTAGAAACAGACAGGAAGGAAAATTAGAATTGTTACGGCTCCTTAGTCTCCTTAGTTGTTCATTGACTACCTTCTCATATGTGCCTTGACCAGGGGGCTGCAGCAGAGCAAATGAGCCCTTACTCAAGCCAGGGACCTTGGGCTCAAGGCAGCAACCTTGGGCATCAGGCCAATGACCTTTGGACTCAAGGCATCAATCATGGGGTGCCTTGACTTGTGTATGATCCCACACTCAAGCCAGCAACCTTGAGGTTTCAAACCTGGGTCCACTGCATCCCAATCCAATGCTCTAGCTCAGGGGCCAGGAACCTATAGCTCATGAGCCAGATGTGGCTCTTTTGATGGCTGCATCTGGCTCACAGACAAATCTTTAATAATAAAAAAATAATAATGTTAAAAGTATAAAACATTCTCATGTATTACAATCCATTCACTTTCTACTGCTCATGTTCATGGTTGCAGATGGTTGGAGCCAATCACAGCTGTCCTCCAGGACAACACCAAATTTTTATTGGATAATGTGTAACATACACAGGTCATTGTATGGCTCTCATGGAATTACATTTTAAAATATGTGGCATTCATGGCTCTCTCAGCAAAAGGTTCCTGACCCCTGCCTTAGGCTATAACGACCGGAAATGCTTACAGCCTGTCCCCCACGCCCAATGCAAATTATAAGTGTGCAAACATATACATTATATTTACAAACTTATTTTACCAACAACAATAAAGACCTAGATATATTTCTACATGCATGAATTAAAAACTGCAAGGCTACATCCCAAAATATTGTCTGTAGTTATTTATGGAGGATAGGAGTAAGGAGTCAAAGAGAGAGACTCATTATATACATTATATACTAAAAATCAGAGGAAAGATGTTGATATTATAGATCATTTTCACTGTCCTTTTGCCATTTTGTGCAGTTATAAAATTTGTGTGCATTAAAACAGTAGCCAAAATACAATAACCAAAGTTGAACTAATTAAAATCACTTTAACATAAAGCTAATAGCTATAATATATATAAACTTTCTATCAGGTATTCACACATGACAAGCACATACACACACACACACACACACACACACACACACACACACACACCATTCAATGGAGGAGGGGAGAAATGAGTAAAATATATGAACAGATAATTGACAAAATAAATTCAAATGGACAACAGAGGTTTAATAAAAGGCTCAAATCACCCTGGTTAGAGCATTACCCCAAGCACAAAGGTTGCTGGTTCAGTCCCTGATCAGGGCATATGTAGGGACAGATTTATGTTTCTGTCTCTCTCTGACCCTTCTTCTGTCTCTAAAATCAATAAAATTTAAAAAATTAAAGGTTCAAATCTACTAGTACTCAAGGAAATGCAAGTTAAAGTGACAGAGAGATTACATATTTCACCTATAAGATTAAAAGAAAATAATTGAATAGAGCTATAGAACTTATCACTGGTGGGTGTGGGAAATGTTGTGCTCCCATGCATTGCTAAAAGTTTGAAGTATTTCAGCTTTTTCAGAAAGCAATATGAAGCCCTATTAAAAATAAAACTACAAATATCCTTAACACAGTAATTGTACTCTTGGGAATCTATCCCACAAACACAAAAGCCAATTTGTGGGAGCATGCTTATAGAAATGATTATTACAACATTTATCAGAAGAGTTTAAGCATAGAAATAAAACAAATAGCCCTAGCCAGTTGGCTCAATGGTAGACCATTGGCCCAGCATGTGGATGTCCCAAATTCAATTCCTGGTCAGGGCACACAGGAGAAAAGAGCATCTGCTTTTCCACTCCCCGACTCCCCTTCTTTCTCTTATTCTCTCTCTCTCTCTCTCTCTCTCTCTCTCTCTTCCCCTCCTATAGCCATGGCTCGATTGGTTCAAATGCATTGCCCAGGCACTAAGGATGGCTTCATGGAGTCTCCACCTCAGGAGCTAAAACAGATCCATTGAAAGCATGCCCAGGTGGTCAGAGCATCAGCCACAGATGGGGGTTGCTGGATGGATCCCAGTCAGGGCATATGCAGGAGTCTGTCTCTACATCTCCCCTCCTCTCACTTAGAAAAGAAGGGGGAAAAAAGAAAAAAAAATGAATGCTTTCAATAGATAGATAGCTGAGAAATATATCAAATAACAGAGTATTATGTGGCCATTGTAAATAACCAAGAGATATATTACATGATTTAGAGATATTCTAAGAGATATTATTGAGTGATAAATCAAGAAGCAGAAAACTATACATAAAATCAATTTTTGGAGAGACAGGAATCCCAATAACTGGAAATTCTATATGTATATATATGTCAGTGTAGTAGTACATAAGTACAAAGAAAATTGCAGGTTGATACATCAGATTTGTTGGAGTGATTCATACTGCTATTAATATGGGTTGTTTTGGATATGGATAAAAGAGATGATATAAGGGGTGCAGAGAAAAGAACTATAAAGAAATCTAAGCCCAAAGAGGAAAAAAATATATACCCTGATCAGGTGGTGATGCAGTGGATAGAGCATTGGCCTGGGATGCAGAGGACCCAGGTATGAAACCTCAAGGTGACTGGCTTGAGTGGAAGCTCACCCGGCTTCAGCATGGGCTCGAGAGTTTGAGTGTGGGGTTTCCAACTTGAATGTGGGATCATAGACATGACCCCATGGTTGCTGGCTTGAACTCAAGGTCACTGGCTTGAGCAAGGGGTCACTAACCCGGCTGGAGCCCCCTGGTCAGGGCACATATGAGAAAGCAATCAATGAACAACTAAGATGCTGCAACAGAGAATTGATAATTCTCTTCTTTCTCTCTCTTCCTGTCTTTCTGTCCCTATCTGTCCCCTATCTGTCCCTCTCTCTTTGTCTCACTAAAAATTGTTTTTAACAATTAAAAAATAAAAATAAAAATATATTGATTTTAAAATATCTGTCAAATTATTATATTTATATATTTCAGTAAAGTTATATAAAGTTGGGCAATTGTTTTTAAACTATAAAAAGCTTTTTAATGGCTATCCAACTAATAAATACATTTTAAAAATTGACATAAATACAGCATAATAATAGCTATAAAATTGCATATAAAAATAAAAAATATAGTCAAGGGAAAATTTATTATACAATGATACTTTGAGATACAAATTTAATTCATTCTATAACCGAGCTCGTAAGTCAGTCAACTCGTATATCAAACTGCCGATACTGGACCCGAGCACCAACTAGCGGCAGCTTCCCGAATTATGACTCGTATGTCAGAATTTCACTGGGATCTCGAACAAAAATATGGACTGAGTTGCAGCTCGTATCTTAAAAAATTTGTATGTTGGTTTGTTCATATCTCAAGGTACCACTGTACTTTGCTTTATATATTTATTTTTTTTGTCATCCTTGCGCAGGGGCCATGCTAATCTTCTCTGTATCGTTCCAATTTTAGTATATGTGCTGCCGAAGCAAGCACAATGTAATTTGCTTTATATTAAGGTTATTAAGTGGGTCAAAGCCAAAAATATTTTGTCATAATTATGATACCAGCTAATACTCTGTGTATGTCAAAGATCAGTGTAAATTATCCAAAAATGTTTAGATAAAAGTTTTGAAAAAGGTACTGTGAAAAGAAAAGGTATTATGATATATGCAAGTCTAGTCAAACATGTGAAATTTAAAATCTTTAATAAATGAGCATTTTTTTAAATAAAAGAAACATTTATTTAAATAAAAGAAACAACAATAATATACTATATGATAAATACATAATAAAAACACTTGCAAAACCAGTAGCCAGGGCCACCATTACAGCCGCCTGGGCCATGTAGGTTCGCATTGGATTCAGACAGTCAATAAAGAAACAATGGAGCTAAAAACTTGTGAGCCATCATCTTTAATCCTAGCTTGCACCCGGCAGGCAAGTAAAAACACACACTGGGCTCCAAAACCCACTCACATACAGAGCTCACAAAGCTACTGACTTATCCGAGTTTCCTAGAATCAAAGGTTTCTAGCTCACCAGACTTATTCACCTCTGTTCCCCATCTCCTTCCTTCTCCCTGCACAAACTCTACACAAACTGGCTTCTCCCTCAGCACTCCACCATCTTGGCTGCTTCTCCTGGCCTCCTCCACATGGCCTCTCTCTGCTCTCCTCTCTGCTCTCTCCTCTAATGCTAATCTCAGGAACCGCGAGAGAGAATAAATGAACATTTTTAACAAAAATAAAATGGATCCCTGGCCAGTTGGCTCAGCAGTAGAGCATCAACCTGGCATGTGGAAGTTCCAGGTTTGATTCCCTGTCAGGGCACACAGGAGAAGCAACCATCTGCTTCTTCACCCCTCCTCCTATCTCTCTCTATCTCTCTCTTCCCCTCCCTCAGCTATGGCTCAAATGCTTCCAGCAAAGTTGGCCACGGGCACTGAGGATGGCCCCATGGTTTTGCCTCAGGTACTGAAATAGCCCAGTTGCTGAGCAATGGAGCAGAGGCCCAGAGAGACAGAGCATCACCTGGTAGGGGGCTTGCCGGGTGGATCCCAGTCAGGGCACATGCAAGAGTCTGTCTCTGCCTCCCCGCTTCTCACTTAATAAAAGAAAAAAAAAGAAAGAATAAAATAGCACTTATGAAACTAATTAATTTAATTTAAATGACTTATAGATTGTTCATAATAATAAAATTGAAATGGTAATTAAGAATTTCAATAGTAAGTTTTAGATTAAATCAGGCCTGAGGTTAATTCCAGATTTTCTAGACAACCAAAAAAAGATGTGGTTAGGCCCTGGCCAGCTGGTTCAGCAGCAGAGTGTCGGCCTAGCATGTGGAAGTGCCAGGTTCAATTCCTAGCTGGGGCATACAGGAGAAGAACCCATCTGTTTCTCCACCCTAGCCTTTCTCCTTTCTCTCTGTCTCTCTCTTTCCCTCCCGCAACCAAGGCTCCATTGGAGCAAAGTTGGCCCAGGCACTGAGGATGGATCTATGGCCTCTGCCTCAGGTGCTAGAATGGCTCTGGTTGCAGCGGAGCACCACCCCTGATAGGCCGAGCATCTCTCCATGGCAGGCATGCTGGATGGATCCCAGTCTGCCTCCCCCTGCTTCTCACTTCAGAAAAATACAAAAAAAAAAGATGTATTTACACTTCCTATCTCAGTTCATTGGTCTTTTCAGTGAAGAAAATAAGATATGGGAGTAATAAAACTGTGGATGGAACTTGAGCCTGAGAATTATTTACCTTTGAATTATATAACCCAGTTAAATGAAAACAATTTTTGAAGAAAACAGTACTGAGAACATCTCCAAGGCCTTTTAAAGATACAATAGCATGCCCTTTTTTAAAAAAATACCATGCGCTTTTGAACCTGTGGAATAGAGAGGCAAGAGTACTAAGACTCAAAACTAAATTATGACTCAGAGGGATAGGGATTAAAATGTATATCCAGAATGTACTTAGAAATGTTTCATCTTAAATTTAAAAACTAATAATAAGGTTCAGTTTCCAAATTTATTCAACTCTCCTATATGGAATAGTCCATTTGTTTGTTTGTTTTTTGCTATCCCTACCTCCAGAACTGTATTAATTTCGCAGGGTATGAAGTGGGGGGGGGGGTAAAAGACATCTTCCCCACTGCTCTGTCATGAGACAACGGTGCACTGCTGCCTGACTTGAAATTCTCAACTTTGGAGTCATCTGTTTCCCTACAGAGACTAGACACCATATTTATTACACAGTCAAAATCATTTCCTCATGTCTGATGGTATCTTAAATTTGCTCATTGTTACCTTAAGAGAAAATTCTTTTAAATGGACATTCTGATTTGTATATTAAAAAAAAGGAAAAAGAATAGTATCTATTCTAGGACAGCAAGTGTTACCTAAAGCCAGAATTCTAACAGCATTTTAAGCTTGTCCAAGTCAGGTGATTGTCACAGGTCATCGAACCCACCATGGAGAAAAAAGTGTAGTAGGTATGTTTATTACTTTTCTCTGGAGCCGGTGGAGAATGGGGGGGGAGGATAATACAGCTGTAATTCTTTCAAGTGAGTCTCTAGTAGGTAATTTCCCTTTGCTGGGATTCATCTTTTGGTAGTGATAGATACGTAAATTCCAAACTGCCCTCTTGGTGTTCCGCTTTATCTGTCAGACCTCACCCTTACTGGACTATTGACCCTGAAACAGAGGAATTCCAAAAAGCTGAGAAGCCGCCCCAAGGAGGGACTCCGGACACACCAGGACTTTTGATTCAACACCCACATGCTCGAAACCCCCCAAGGAGGAGCATTCCAGACATACCAGGACTTTTGCCTCAGTATCCCCTCAGGCTCTCCCAAACACTATATAACTCGCCCCTAGTCTGTAACCGGTGCTCTTCTCCCCCAAGAGAAGTGCCCAGCAGGGTTCCTTTCTTCCTTTCAATAAAGCCTGTTACTCTGGTCTTTCGGACTCCCATGGATTCCAACATTTGGTGCCGAAACCCGGGACAGGGTACTAACTGCCTGGACGATCCCTCTTTGCCGTTCAAACTTACAACCAGGGAAGCAGTGGGCAGCAGCAGCTCGTCCCGGGCTTACTCCCTGATTCTGTTTGGACGTGTAATTGTGGGTTGATTGGCCGGCAGTCTAACCCTGTCCTGAACCCCTGCTGGACCAGAAAGGTAAGGAGTTTCTCCCTTCCCCTTCCCCGGTTGGCCTCTAAATTTCTCTCTAAAAATACCCCTTTCTGGTCGGACGGTTTTCTCTGACACGCCTCACGTTTTGAGGGGTTTGACTTTCAGTCTCAGTGGACTGCACAGAAGACTAGGCGCCTAGCCAAACCTCTCCACTCTCTCGGACTTCTCGTCCTCGGAGCTCCCTGACAGGTGGTGACGACCTCTATCAGGGACGACTCCCCCACACGGAGATTCTCTCCTCTTGAGACAGTGACAAAAGGCGGGGACGCCCCCTCTTGCTCACCTGTCTCCACTTTGGGCTCTTCAGGGTCTAAGCCTTCCGACCAGACCCCTCTAGGATGTCTCATAAAAATCCTCGCCAAATTCGGTCTCTCAGACCTCAAACCAAAGAAATTAATCTTCTTCTCTAACACGGCATGGCCTCAGTACAGACTAGACAATGACTCCCATTGGCCTGAAAACAGGACATTCGATTACAATATCCTAAGAGATCTTGACAATTTCTGCCACCGGACAGGGAGGGCATCAGAAATTCCTTACGTGCAGGCTTTCTTCTCCTTTCTCTCCTGTCCTTAATTTCTGTACTTTCTGTTCTACACGCAGGCCGGTTTTGGCCAAAGAAACCTCACCTAAAACCTCTGCTCCTAATCTTTCCTTCTCCGCAGACTCTCAAACTCGCTCCTTCTCCTGCCTGACCCCCGGGGTACCCTCTCTCAGGACCCCTCTCTACTCCCTCAGCAAATCTTTTTTGCTGGAGTCTCTTCCCTCCAGAAAGCCTCTTTCCTTCACTAAATCCTGTTTTCTCATTCATCAGTCTCTCTTTCTCCTCCCCTGCTGGCCAGGGGCCTCTCCCTTCTCCATTGTGTTCTTGGTCCTCTCCCCCCTCCAAAGAAGCAAGCTGTGGCTCTGGCTGTAGTGCCTGTCTCATCTCTGACCTCTCTTCCCTCCTTACAAACTGCAGTTCTGTCTGTCTCCTCTCCGACCCCTCCTCCTTCCTTACAAACTGTGACGTGCCTCTTTCCTCCTCACCCTCTCCTCTCTCCTCAGAGCTCTAAATCCTTTTGACTCCTCTGACCATGTGGCGCCACACCAATACTTTAACCTCCTTCTCTCCTCCTGCAGATTCTGACCCTCCTTCTTTCCATCCAGCTGCTCACACTGTCCATCTGTCTGCTTTTTCTCTTCCTCCCCTCTTTGCTGGCAACTTCCTGCCATCTCGAAAAACTTAAAAAACAGAATTGTATATTAAGCTATGTAAGTAATCTGTCTTGTCTCTTTGTTTGTCAGAAAATATCTCTAGTATAATTTGAATTGAAACAACTAAAGCGCGCTCATTTAAATTTCTTAATTCATAATATGTGAAGTCTTTGTTTAATGTGTAACTGTGTCTGTTTCTAAGGCCTTAAACCAGTAATTACCCACCTCATAAACCAGGTTTACTCATCCCCATGGAATCTCCCTGTAATACCCCCATCTTTCTTGTTCGAAAACCTTCAGGAGTTTTTCACCTGTACAAGTCTTACACCTAGTCAATGAGGCAGTAATTCCCCTCTATCCAATGGTCCCTAATCTCTACAAATTACTGTCACACATTTTCTCAAATACCACTCACTTTAGGGTTCTAGACCTCAAGAATACCTTCTTTACCATTCCTCTACTACACCCTGACTCTTACTTTCTGTTTGCCTTTACCCAGACACTAATGCAGCCCAGCAATTTACCTGGATTGTCTTACCCCAGGGGATCAAAAACAGCCCACACCTGTTTCGGCAGGCACTAGCTCAGGATTTAGCAGCATGCAATCTCAAAACTACTACTCTCTTACAATATGTAGATAACCTACTCCTCTGCAGCCCCTCCCTGCCTGCCTCAAGGAGACTCACCACCACCCTTCTTAACTTCCTCGCTATGAAGTGTTATCCTGTATTCTCTGCTAAGGCTCAACTTTATTCTCAGTCCCTAGTCTATCTAGGCATTACTTTAACCCCCACCGCCTGAAGTCTCACCCTCCACAGTCTCCAACCACCTACCACCACAGATCAAATCTTTTCTTTCCTCGGTCTAATAGGCTTCTTTAAACACTGAATTCCCAATTTTGCTCTCTTAGTCAAACCCCTCAGTGAGATCTTCTGAGCATGGCTTTTAAGGTCTATAATGACCAAGGAAGTAACAGAGAAGGCAAATAAGGCCCAAAAGAAGTCAGGAAATACCAGCTTTTGGCTCCAGGGCCCTAAGGGGTTTCACAGCATTTCATCAAGGCCCTGCTCCAGAGTGGAAAGAAAGGTCATTGAACTGAAGCCTGCCAGGCTTCCTGGCCCCACCGGTTGACACACCTGTGCTGTGGAAAGAGGGACATGAGAAGGTTTTCAGAGACATCACCTGGTTCAGACCTCACAGCATGAAAATTGACGACCTCCTTAACTGGATGAGGGACTTGGCTTGGCAAGATTCCCTTCTTGAGTTCTCTCCAGAAGAAGCAATAATTTTCCAATTTTTTCTCCTCTTTCTCCTCATCACCCCTCACCATATATTATAAAATTAATAACTGCCTTTCTTTTATATGTAACCACAGAGTCGAGAAATGATAGATACGTAAATTCCAAACTGCCCTCTTGGTGTTCCGCTTTATCTGTCAGACCTCACCCTTACTGGACTATTGACCCTGAAACAGAGGAATTCCAAAAAGCTGAGAAGCCGCCCCAAGGAGGGGCTCCGGACACACCAGGACTTTTGATTCAACACCCATATGCTCGAAGCCCCCCAAGGAGGAGCATTCCGGACATACCAGGACTTTTGCCTCAGTATCCCCTCAGGCTCTCCCAAACACTATATAACTTGCCCCTAGTCTGTAACCGGTGCTCTTCTCCCCCAGGAGAAGTGCCCAGCAGGGTTCCTTTCTTCCTTTCAATAAAGCCTGTGTTGGGCAGATAAAATGTATCATGCTCACTTTGTTAAAGAGGCCATTGCCCAGGTGGTATTAATGTGTGTTGGGGTGGGCTAAAGGCAGGCAGAATCCTTGTAGCCTGGGGCTTGGTTTTGGGATTAAGCCTTTCCTACCCTTTTTGGTGTGAGGTGGTACAATCCTATCATGCCTCAGAGAAGTGACTTTGTATTAGAGACTTCCCTGTTATGTATATTGGATTAAGGGTTTGGATTTCTACACTATAAAGTGGGGATGGAACGAGAGTTTGCGCTCTTGGTTCCTGAGATTATCATTAGAAGAGAGGGCAGAGGAGAGCAGAGAAAGGCCACGTGGAGGAGGCCAGGAGAAGCAGCCAAGATGGTGGAGTGCTGAGTGAGATGCCAGTTTGTGTAGAGTTTGTATCTGGGATAAGGAAGGAGATGGGGAACTGAGGAGAATAAGGCTGGTGAGCTAGAAACCTTTGATTCTAGGAAACTCGGATAAGTCAGTGGCTTTGTGAGCACTGAATGTGACTGGGTTTTGGAGCCCCGTGTGTATTTTTTACTTGCCCGCCGGGTGCAAGCTAGGATTAAAGGCTATGTCCCACCAGTTTTTGGCTCCATGGTTTCTTTACCGACTGTCCGAATCCAATGCGAACCTGCATGTGAATGGCCGCGATGGTGGCTCCTGGCTTTACAGCCTGTTACTCTGGTCTTTCGGACTCCCATGGATTCCAACAGGTAGCAGCAACTGTCCTACAGTAAAACAGGCCTATGTAGCCCTAGAATTGAGGAAACAGAACATACAACACCTAATCAAAAATCAATTTCATTTTCCCACTGTCTTTCAGTGGTTAGGAGGGAGCAAGCCTCCCTCTGCTTTGAGAGAGGAGAAACCAGAAGAATACAATGAAAAGAAGCCAGCAGGGATAACTGAGTCAGACAATTTTAAATTAACTACATCTCATAGTTCTCTAAATGGTTGCTTAGAGCCACTTGAAACACAAAGCAAGAAAAGCAGGTTCTGTATATAGCTATGACCAGTGATCTGGAAACCCCTTCTTCCTTGCTGACACCACCAAAACTCCCCCTCCCCTCTTCTTGAGTGCTGGGAAACTGTAAAGCCAGCAGCCCGGCCCTTGCAGGTTCGCATTGGATTCGGACAGTCGGTAAAGAAACAGCGGAGCCAAAAACTGATGGGCCATAGCCTTTAATCCTACCTTGCACCCGGCGGGCAAGTAAAAATACACACTGGGCTCCAAAACCCAGTCACACTCAGTGCTCACAAAGCCACTGACTTATCCGAGTTTCCTAGAATCAAAGGTTTCTAGCTCACCAGCCTTCTTCTCCTCAGTTCCCCATCTTCTTCCTTATCCCAGATACAAACTCTACACAAACTGGCATCTCACTCAGCACTCCGCCATCTTGGCTGCTTCTCCTGGCCTCCTCCACGTGGCCTCCTTCCGCTGCTGGCTCTACTCTCTCCTCTCTCTCACGCTAACCTCAGGAACCAAGAGCGCAAACTCCCGTTTTGCCCCCACTTTATACTGTAGCTTCACAACCTCTAATCCAATATACAAAATAGGGAAGTCTCTAATACAAAGTCACTTCTCTGAGGCATGATTGGATTGTACCGCCCCACATCAAAAAGGGTAGGAAAGGCTTAATCCCAAAACCAAGCCCCAGGCTACAAGGATTCTGCCTGCCTTTAGCCCACCCCAACACACATTAATATCACCTGGGCGACGGCCTCCTTGTGTTATCTTTAACAAAGTGAGCATAATACATTTTATCTGCCCAACAATCCACCCCTATGCTCACTTTACTACCCACAATCTATACCACCGGCATCCCTGTGCAAGGAAATTAGAACATTATACAAATTACAACAGCAAAAATTATACAGTTTCAACAATTACAAAGGTACATTTCACCAGTCTCTAAGCACTTAGCCCAAAACGCAAAATGTCCTCGGTCTTCTTTCTAGCCACGGGAAAAGCTTCCCGGGGTAGGGGAGTGCTTCCAGCAAAGCCACCCCCCACCCCCATCAGGGTATTTTACATTGTCCAAAATCCGTAATCCGAAAGTCCATCCAACAAAGGAGCCAATGCCCACTCCGGTCGTAGTCCAGGAAATCAGTCCACGCACGTGGGTCATCAGCCACCCCCCTCATTCCTGCCGTCCTGGCAGGTTTCACACTGTCCCAAAGAGGGGCACATGGCAATGGCAGTCAGCATTTCCATCTTTGCTCCGGAAAGCATGTCCAGCCCTATGTCCCAAAATCGCAGACCTACCAGGGCCGTAGTAGGTGCTCCTTCCAGCTGGGCTTCCACCTTCCGGAGACTGCGGATTGCAACTCCGGCCCAATTCTCCTCATCCTCCAAAGAGGAACTGGAAACATCAGCTCCTGCTGCCGGGCTTGAACCTCTGTCCGCTGCCGCCTTCTGCTCCGCAGACCTTGCAGCTCCGGACCCAGCCTCCGCTTCAGCCTCAGCCCCGGTCTCAGCCTCAGCCCCGGCCTCCTGCCACTGCTGACTCTCCGCAACATCCAGGGCAAGCTGCAACTCACGAACCTCTGAATCCTCCTCCAGTGTTTGCTCCATTTCCAGGCGAATCTCAAACACCTGGTCGGCCTCCTCCTCCAGCACTTCCTTCAGCTCCAGGGTCAGCATCGGTTTCTCCTGCGTTTGCTCCGGCTCCTTCTGCTGCTCGGTTTTCAGGTCCCGGGTGGCGTCTTCCACAGAGCTCTCGGTTTCCTCACGCATGGCTGTAAAAGTCAGCCAGCCTACGATCCCCAAAAGGACAGCCATGGGGAACCCTAACACTAGCCAGTCCTCTACTCCACCACTCAAAGGTGGTAGTGGCTCCATACCGATCTGTATCGAATCCTGCCACAGACTACGCCAAATGTAAAGCCAGGAGCCAAGGCCAGGGCCACTATCACAGCAGCCCGGCCCTTGCAGGTTCGCATTGGATTCGGACAGTCGGTAAAGAAACAGCGGAGCCAAAAACTGATGGGCCATAGCCTTTAATCCTACCTTGCACCCGGCGGGCAAGTAAAAATACACACTGGGCTCCAAAACCCAGTCACACTCAGTGCTCACAAAGCCACTGACTTATCCGAGTTTCCTAGAATCAAAGGTTTCTAGCTCACCAGCCTTCTTCTCCTCAGTTCCCCATCTTCTTCCTTATCCCAGATACAAACTCTACACAAACTGGCATCTCACTCAGCACTCCGCCATCTTGGCTGCTTCTCCTGGCCTCCTCCACGTGGCCTCCTTCCGCTGCTGGCTCTACTCTCTCCTCTCTCTCATGCTAACCTCAGGAACCAAGAGCGCAAACTCCCGTTTTGCCCCCACTTTATACTGTAGCTTCACAACCTCTAATCCAATATACAAAGTAGGGAAGTCTCTAATACAAAGTCACTTCTCTGAGGCATGATTGGATTGTACCGCCCCACATCAAAAAGGGTAGGAAAGGCTTAATCCCAAAACCAAGCCCCAGGCTACAAGGATTCTGCCTGCCTTTAGCCCACCCCAACACACATTAATATCACCTGGGCGACGGCCTCCTCGTGTTATCTTTAACAAAGTGAGCATAATACATTTTATCTGCCCAACAGAAACCTTAAACAAAGGGATCACATACCCATTGCTTAGATACTGTAAAGGCACATAACCTGTAAAAAATCTAATTTGGAGAGCTCATGTTTTGGTGGTACTAGCCCCACATTCTCCACAGGCTACTAATAAATCCTCCTCCTTCCATTAATTAAGTTGTTTGAGTGTCTCCTCCATCAGGGTCATTTTTATTCAACAGATTTCTGGTGCATTGGCCAGGAAGTAAGGAAGAATGATGCCCAAATTTGGCAAACTTCGGGTACCCCACTCTGGGCTCCCAAACCACCCTGTAGGTCAGGGGTCGGGAACCTTTTTGGCTGAGAGAGCCATGAACGCCATGTATTTTAAAATGTAATTCCAGGCCCTGGCCAGTTGGCTCAGTGGTAGAGCGTCAGCCTGGCATGCAGGAGTCCCGGGTTCGATTCCCGGCCAGGGCACACAGGAGAAGCGCCCATCTGCTTCTCCACCCCTCCCCCTCTCCTTCCTCTCTGTCTCTCTCTTCCCCTCCCACAGCCAAGGCTCCATTGGAGCAAAGTTGCCCCAGGCACTGAGGATGGCTCTGTGGCCTCTGCCTCAGGTGCTAGAATGGCTCTGATTGAGGCAGAGCAACGCCCCCTGGTGGGCATGCCAGGTAGATCCCGGTCGGGCACATGCGGAAGTCTGTCTGACTGTCTCTCCGTTTCCAGCTGCAGAAAAATACAAAAAAAAAAAATGTAATTCCGTGAGAGCCATACAACGACCTGTGTACATTATACATTATCCAATAAAAATTTGGTGTTGTCCCAGAGGACAGCTGTGATTGGCTCCAGCCACCCACAACCATGAACATGAGCGATAGGAAATGAATGGATTGTAATACATGAGAATGTTTTATATTTTTAACGTTATTTTTTTACTAAAGATTTGTCTGCAAGCCAGATGCAGCCATCAAAAGAGCTACATCTGGCTCGTGAACCATAGGTTCCCGACCCCTGCTGTAGGTGCACCCACTGAGTGCACACTGAAGATTTACCCATGTGGACACTTCACAGGACAGAAGGGGATACACCATCTGCTGGTCCTAGCAAAGATCAGACAGTGGAGGAACGAGAAAACGGGAGCACGTCAGAGCCACAGTAAAGCATATTAGGCACAGGGTAGCTAGCTGAGTTTCTGCCCCGTTGGGCAAAAGGGAGGCCTGATCATCCTCTGGAGTAGTGACTGATCACCTTCCACAAGTTAGGAGTGGTGACTCGTCACCCTTTACAGGTGTGGGAAGTGGGCCCCACGGGTTTGAAGTGGTGACTCGTCACCCTGCCCAGGTTAGGAGTGGGGTTATGAGAGTTTCTATGAAAGAGAGTGAGTGTGGAGTGAACAAGATGAACACTGGGAGAGGGTTTCAATTCTGTCCCATAGGGCTGAAGCGAGTGTTGAGTCCCAAACCATGGTTTTATGTGGTGACTCATACAGCTAAGAGGCAGAATTGCATGCTGATGGTTTATATCAGCCTGCCATAAGCCAAGAGGGTCTGCTATCTCTGTGAGGGCAGCTGCAGGTGACAGAAAACTGAGTGGTGTCACCACCAAGTTTCCCCACCTTACCCCAATCCCTTCTTATGGCGTGACTGGAGTTTGTCTGGGAGGCATAGGAGGTTCACAGGGAAAACCTACTTCCTGGCCACAATGATCAAGAACTTTAAGAAAGGGTTCTCAGGGATTATGGAGTTACTATGTCCCCAGGGAAATTGAGGACCTTGAGTGAACTATTAATAGAATGGCCCACTTTTGGGGTGGGGTGGTCAGCAGAAGGGAGCCTGGATAGGTCCCTTGTGCAGAAAGTGTGGCAGGTAGTTACTAGATATTCAGGCCATCCTGACCAGTTTCCCAACACAGACACCTGTATGACACTGGTATTGCACCCTCCCCCTTGGCTTAGAGGTCAGGCTTCCACTGTGTTGGTAGCAAAGATAAGTAAGCATTCCACCAAATCCAGAGAGCCGCTGCCACCACTGGTGCCAGAAATTTTAACCCCTAATGAACCAGAAGAAGCAAAAACTTTGGCTCCTCCACCTTATGTACAGGTAAGGCTTTACCCTTCCATACCTGTCCCCCTGGCTACCTCAGAGACTGCTACTGATGCAGGCCCATTAGTCCCAGATCTATCAAGTCCCAGCATAAGCTTGCCTGAGCCAGAGGTACCTCCCACTGCCCCACCAGAATCAGGTGTGTGTCAAGGATTGGAAGCCAGCTCCCCTCCAAACCAGGTGGAAAGGACCCTACACTGTGATCCTGACCACTCCCACTGCTGCCAAGGTAGAAGGCATACCTGCCTGGATTCACCACAACTGGCGGAAGCCTGCAGCCCCTGAGGAGATGCCCTCATAGTCAGCAGAGACTGACCCTGCCAACCTTTGTAACTTGACCTTGAAAAAGACAACATGCCCTGTTCCAGCCACAAACCAGACGCTGGCTGGTCCACACACAACCAAGCCTGAGGAACCTTGCTGTGAGGCTCATTATAATTGGACTCTGAGGAGGGAAGGCAACTAGGGCAGAGGACCAGGGGTCCCCAAACTTTTTACACAGGGGCCAGTTCACTGTCCCTCAGACTGATGGAGGGCCGCCACATACAGTGCTCCTCTCACTGACCACCAATGAAAGAGGTGCCCCTTCCGGGAGTGTGGTGGGGGCCAGATAAATAGGCTCAGGGGGCCACATGTGGGCCGTGAGCCATAGTTTGGGGACGCCTGGCAGAGGACTATGAACTGTGTATCCATATCATCAAGGAAGGTCAAAAGATCTCCACCATCTTGCTTTTCTATAGCTTTTATGAGTGTAAGGAACTCAGAAAGGAACCTGTACCTATAATCAGACTCAATATTCAGTGTGTGACCCAGGAAATAACCAGTCTTATGTTTGTTACAATGCTACAGATCCTCCTATCACGATAGTATTTGAAGTAAAAAATAGTTGCAGGAGGATATGGAAAATAATAGGACCAATAATAATAGCCCAGACCAAAGTTAAAAAAAAAACCCAGTCAAGTTACACTGAGGTTTGATACATGTGCAGCCATAAGCCAGGCACCATGTGCAGAGGGTAGGACCTGTGGTCTTCTCAGCTGAGAGAGAAGCTACAGGGTAGATGAAAAGTATGTGTGCTCACAGCTGTGAAACCAGCTGTGCACAATGGTCATGTGTCTTATGGGCAACCTGGGAAAAGAAGAAAAGGGAAGTAAATACACCTGAGGAAAGAAACAGCCCTGTCAAATTGCACTACCCATGGGTGCAATCCCTTAGAGCTAGTTATAACCAATCCTCTGGACCCCTGCTGGAAGAATAATGAGATATTAACCCTTGACATTAATGGAGCTGGCCTAGACCCCTATGCTCAGCTCGTCATCCAAAGCCAGGTGCAGAACCACCAACCCTGAGCCTTCCAAGTACCATATTTTTCACTCCATAAGATGCACTTGACCATAAGACACACCTAGAATTTTAAGAAGGAAAATAAGAAAAAAAATATTCTGAACCAAACGGTGTGTTAAAATATTTAATAAAATATCATATTTTTCACTCATAAGACACATGGGCATTTCCCCCTCCACTTTTGGGGGGAAAATGCCGTAAGACCTAGGGGCATTTTCCTCTCCACTTTTTGGGGGAAAAAGTGCTTCTTATGGAGTGAAAAATATGGTATATAAGTCTTTTTATGAAGAAGCAATTAAGCCCCGGCCCTCATCACTCCAATCTACTAAAAACATATTCCTCAGGCTAGCAGAAAGGATAGCTCATTCCCTAACTATCACCTCCAGCTATGTGTGTGGAGGCACCTTAGTAGGGGATCGATAGCCATGGAAAGCCAAGGAACTGGTTCCCACCGAGACTTTGCCTAATGGCACAGCCCCCTGGATTTGTGACAATAGTCAGTGGATTTTGAAACATGCTATCATAGGGCAGTACTGCTTAGCCAGAGGAGGAGGAGATCTGACTGAATCAGTTGGAGAACTAATTTGCCTCAAGCAATGGTATTATAATGCCACCTCCAAGCAAAGCGTGTGGTGGGGAAACCAGACAGAGATGAATTCATTGGCCAGATTCCCTGAGCTAACTGGAGCCTGGCAGGACCCAGGCAGGGGCAGAGAGTGGATAGCACCATGTGGACTTTACTGGATTTGTGGAAACAGGGCCTATACCCATCTCTTCAGGAATTGGGAAGGTAGCTGTATAATTGGTATGATCAAACCATCCTCCTTTCTCCTGCCTCTGAAAACAGAGGAACTGCTTGGCTACCCAGCTCCACAGCCCTCACAATGGGTAAAGAGAGAACTCCAGATAGGAGGTTGGAGAGATGATGAGTGGCCCCCAGAATGGACAATCCAACTCTATGGGACTGCCACGTGGACAGAGGATGGATCTTGGGGATACCATACCCCCATTTACATGCTAAACCAGATTATCTAACTGCAGGCAGTTCTAGAAATTATTACCAATGAGACTGGGAAAGCCCTAACCCTCCTTGCACATCAACAAACTTAGATGAGAAATGCCATCTACCAAAACAGTTGGCATTAGACTATCTATTGGCAACCAAAGGAGAAATGTGTGGGAAATTTAATCTCACCAATTGTTGCCTGACAGATGACTGGGGCCAGGCAATTGAGAACCCTGTCAAAAAGATGACAAAACTGGCACATGTGCCCATGCAGGTCTGACATGGATGGGACCCAGTTAGCCTTTTGGGGGGATGGTTCTCAGCCTTTGGTAGATTTAAAACTCCTAGGAATCTGCCTGATATGTCTGTGTTTGTTGCTACTGTTAATGAACAGCATAAGGAACATGATAGCGGCCACAGTACAGCAACAAACTACGGCCCATGTATACTTTACCCACCACTATCAGGCCTTCCTCTTAGGATTAGATAAAGAATGTGAGACTCCAGTATAAAAGGAATTTCTAGTCTCAAAGGAGGAAGTGAGGAGGGAGCAAACTTCTCTTCTGCTTTGAGAGGGGAGAAACCAGAAGAATACAAGGGAAAGGAGCCAGCAAGGATAACTGAGTCAGCCAGTTATAATTTAACTACATCCCATAGTTCTCTAAATGGTTGCTTAGAGCCACTTGCAACACAAAACAAGAAAAGCAGGATCTGTATGTAGCTATGCCCAGTGATCTGGAAATCCCTTCCTTCTTGCTGACCCCACCAAAACTCCCCCTCCCCTCTCCTTGAGTCTTAGGAAACCTTAAACAAAGAAATCTTGTGCCCATTGCTTAGATAATGTAAAGGTATATAACCTGTAAGAAAATCTAATTCGGGGAGCTTGTGGTTTGGTGCTACTAGTGTCACGTGCTCCACTGGCTACTAATAAATTCTTCTTCCTCTATTAAGTAGGTTGTCTGAGTGTCTCCTCCATCAGAGTCATTTTCCTACAACAGTGGGACTAGATTATCTCTGACCTTGGAAAAATTTAGAGCAAGTTCCACAACCTTTCTGGTCACTTTTTACATAACAAAGAGTTTTTAGTCACTTCTAGGCAAAAAACATAGTCTTCATTTAGTAACTAATATGTTAGTAAAAGTACCATAAGAAGAGAGAGAGAAGGGAAGGTGTGGAGAAGCAAATGGTTGCTTCTCCTGTGTGCCCTGACTGGGAATCAAACCCAGGACATCCACAGGCTGGCCAATGCTCTATCACTGAGCGATCTGGCCAGGGCCTCCATATATTTTCTCATTGAGCTACCTCATTGGGCCTTCCTGGCAACCAGTCACAGGTCATCTTTCACCAGCATTGAAATATTGAAAAAAAAAATTAAGCAATTTTTCTGATCATTTATAGCTCTTCCTCTCCCCCTATGATCTAGCATATATCTCCACTTTTCATTTTCTTAGTTTTATTCTCTCAGTACCCTGGGACAGGATAAAAGCAATTCTACAGCTGGAGGAAAGTCTACACACATACACACCTCTTCTTTTAAAGAGGATGATTCAGGAACACCCCCCCCCCAAAAAAAACACCCCAGCTCTCTTTATAGTCTCTTCTAATCTCTAATCTCCTAACCTATTTAAAATCTTATTTGGAAGAATAATTTAAGCATATCATGAAATGACTTTTTGTTTATCTCTTTTGCAAGTCAGATAGGTGACCTCCCATTTGTCATCTTGTAAACTTAGCCAAAACTGAACCTAAAATAATTACATTCAAAAAACTTTCTATCCTTGCTGAATAAGCAGAATTCTCAGTTAAATTTTAGTACCTGTTGATTATACTTTAACATCTGTATGTAAGATACTTTGGTATATTTTTAAAAAGAAATTTTTTGTTAGACTTTGCCTCCAGACTACATTGTTCTGCATTTTAAATTCTATTTTGTTCATAAAAGAAATGACCATTGGGGCAACTAATTTAATCTCAGATCAGTGATGATTTATAATTGTTTTCCATAGGTGCTGTTGGTCAAATAAGTTTGTAAATATGATATATATGTTTGCTCGCTTGTGACTTATATTGGGTGTGGGGGACAGGCTATAAGCAGGCCAGGTCGTTGTAGCCTGAGGTTTGGTTTTGGGACTAAGCTTTTCCCCACACCCTTGACTGATTGTATGATTTGGGTGGTGCACTCTCATGAGGAATCCAATTATGCCTTGGATAAATGACTTTGTATCGGGGACTTCCTTGTTTGTATATTGGATTAAGGGATTTTGGTTTTCTACACTATAAAGTGGGGCAGACCAGGAGCTTGGACACACAGTTCCTGCTATCACAATTGCAGGGGCTTCCCTGATCCCTGGCCCTTCATGGGAAGAGCTGGTTTTCTGCTTTTCCCTTGTCTTCTTTTGTGGTTTGCCTGTCTTGGTGAGACACCAATAAATAGGATGGCCCCCCATCCTCTGACTCCGCCATTTCTTTATCGTCTGCCCAAATCCAATGGGAACCTGCATGTGAATGGCCACAATGGCGGCTCCTGGCCTTACAACTGGCGTAGTCGGCAGGATTCAGAGATTGATATGGAGCCACCACCCTTGATGGATGGGATAGAGTACTGGTTGCTGTTCTGGCTCCCCATGGCTGTCCTTTTAGGGGCCATGGGCTACATGTTTTTTACTCAAGAGGAAACTGCCCGAGGTCAAAAGCTTCAGCATGAATTGCAAATAGAACGGCAGAAAAGGCTGGAACTGGAGCGAGCACTGGAGAAGGAATTACGGGTTCGCGAGTTGCAGTTTACCTTGGAAGCTGAACGTCTTCACCAGCAGTTGTTGGAGAAACAACTGCGGATTCAAGAGCTCGAGTCTCAGCTTCCGGCCAAAAGCCAGCAGCCACAGGAGCCTAAACGGTCACCAAAGGAGCAGCAGTATCCGTGCCGGTGGATTGGCTTTGAGTCAGCGGGAGCAGGCGCTTGCGACTCCTCTTCTGAGGATGAGAAGGCTCAGGCTGAAGCTGCCATACGCACACTGAGAGCCCGACCAGTTGTCGCCAAGAAGGTAAAAATCCAGCAACAAAGAGTCCCTCAGGGGCAGCCACAGCCTCCTGCCCAGGTAATGGAACACTCTGTGGTCCAGCCCTATACCCAGGCAGAGCTGATGGAGTTGGGGGCACAATTTAGGCAGAAACCTACTGAATCCCTGGTAGCCTGGTTACTACGATTATGGGATATAGGGGTGGATGGCATCATGCTCTCCGGAACAGAGATGGAGAAATTGGCCGCCATTACCACACACTCTTCCTTGAGGCAGCGTCTTCAGAACTGCCATGGCAACCCAGGAGACCATACCCTATTAGAATGGGTGATGGCTGCCATTCGTATGGTCTGGCAGAATGCTGGAGAACTGCCGGGGGCAATGAGTCGGTGGCAGTGCTACAGTGAGTTAGTAAAGGTCCTTCGAGAACTAGGTATGAAGAATGCTGTTTTCAACCCTGGGTCTCGTGGGCCAGACGAGGAAGTGTTTACGGCCAAAATGAGGGAATTTGTCCTTGCTAGTGCCCCATCAGCCCTTTTTGGGTCACTTGTGGCTATCTTGGGCCCCTATGTGGGGCAGCCCATCAATGCAGTTACACAGATGGTAGCAGATTTGGGAGAGCTGGAGGCCGCTCGGGATCATAAAGCAGTGAGGGCTGCTGCCTATATTTCCCCCCCAACTAACAAGGGAAACGGGCCTGTAAAGGTTACCCGAACACAGATGTGGGTAGACTTGATTGCGGCTGGAGCAGATAAGGGGAAATTGGATGGCCAGTCTAATAAAATTCTTTTGGAGCTTTGGCGGCAGCTTAAACCAGAACAGAAGTTCCAGCCACTGAGACGAAAGGCCCCAGCAGCTACCAATAAAACGTTTGGTGCGCGCACAGCTCGGTTACAAGATTATATGATAGAGACAGCCGAGGGAGAGGGGAACTCCCAAGACCCATTGTACCAGTTTGAATAGGAAAAAGGCCGAGGGACCCGTCTAACGGGGATGGGCGGGGACCGGAGGCCACATGTGGAACTGGCTATCCACTGGTCCCCTTCCAATGTACAACAGGTGTTGGCCTTGGTGGATACAGGTGCAGAATGTTCCCTTCTCTATGGAAACCCAGAGCGGTTTGCTGGGACCCCAGTGGCCATTGACGGTTATGGGGGCCAAACTGTTCAAGTGAAGCCAATAACTATTCCATTGGGGATAGGGAGACTGCCTCCTAAGCCATATAAGGTGTATGTATCTCCTATTCCTGAATATATTTTGGGGGTAGATGTCTTGCAAGGACTGTGGTTGGAAACTACAGCTGGGGAGTTCCGGCTGCGGATCAGGGTTGTGAAGGCAGTATTGCGGGGACATGCATCACATTCCCCTTTGCAATTACCCGTCCCTCGGCGTGTGACTAACACCAAGCAGTACCGCCTGCCAGGTGGTTATGAAGAAGTCACAGGGACAATCCTTGAACTAGAAAAGGTGGGGATCATCCGGCCAGCACACAGTCCTTACAACTCCCCAGTATGGCCTGTGCGCAAAGCAGATGGAACCTGGAGAATGACAGTAGATTACAGAGAACTTAATAAAGTTGTTCCCCCTTTGCACGCTGCTGTTCCCTCGATAGCTAACATGATGGATCGGCTAAGCCATGAGTTGGGGACATACCACTTTGTGGCAGACTTGGCCAATGCTTTTTTCTCTATTGATATAGCTGCAGAGAGTCAAGACCAATTTGCCTTCAGTTGGGAAGGGAGACAATGGACCTTTACAGTGTTACCCCAGGGCTAATTGCATAGCCCCACCTTGTGCCATGGGCTGGTGGCTGCTGACCTGGCTAAATGGAAACAGCCAGAGGTAGTCCGCATGTACCATTATATTGATGATATTATGCTAACTAGTGATTCTCTTTCAGAATTGGAGCAAGCAGTCCCTACCCTGCTATCCCATTTGAAAGCATGTGGCTGGGCAGTTAACGAGAACAAATTACAAGGACCTGGGTTATCTGTTAAATTCTTGGGAGTTGTCTGGTCGGGTAAGACAAAAGTTATCCCTGACGCAGTTATAGATAAGATTCAAGCATACCCCGTGCCCACTACGGTAAAACAGTTACAGGAATTCTTAGGTTTGTTGGGGTATTGGCGAGCATTTATACCGCATTTGGCTCAGTTACTACGCCCCTTGTACAACCTTATTCGAAAGGGGGTTCGCTGGGATTGGACTGAGCAGGCGCAAGGTTCATTTGCAGCTGCTAAGAGAGCTGTCAAGGTGGCACAGGCCTTGAATGTGTTTGATCCTGCCAGGCCCTGTGAGCTGGATGTTCATGTAACCTCGGAGGGGTTTGGATGGGGCTTGTGGCAGCGGACAGAGCGCCTACGGCAACCTATTGGATTTTGGTCCCAATTGTGGAAAGGTGCTGAAGTTCGTTACTCATTAGTAGAGAAGCAGCTGGCAGCTGTGTATGCTGCCCTCCTGGCAACTGAGAGTATTACAACCACAACACTAGTTACAGTCAAAACAACATACCCTATAGCTGGATGGGTGAGAGATTGGGCAACTAAACCACGTAGTGGTATGGCCCAAATGTCTACCCTGGCCAAGTGGGGTGCCTATCTGCAACAACGCTGTGCTCTTAGCACCAGCCCATTGAGGGCAGAACTGCAGGAAGTCTTGGGTCCAGTCACCTATGCGACCTTAGAGTCAGGTGCAACTGGGGTTCAGGAGGCAGAACCTGAGGTCAGTCCCTACCAGGAGGGGCGGGTGCCCATCCCCGAAGATGCCTGGTATACTGATGGTTCTAGCAGGGGCCAACCTGCCAAATGGACAGCTATCGCCTTCCATCCGGCCACTGAGACTATTTGGATGGACACGGGTACAGGCCAAAGCAGTCAATGGGCAGAATTAAGAGCTGTTTGGCTAGTTGCCCATAATGAACCTTCACCTCTGGTGATCTGTACTGACAGTTGGGCTGTCTATCGTGGACTGACCCTTTGGATTGCTACTTGGCACATTAACCAGTGGATGGTAATGCACCGTCCATTATGGGGTCAGGCCATGTGGCAGGACTTATGGGAAATAGGACACCAGAAGCAGGTGACAGTATATCATGTCACAGGGCATGCCCCTCTAGCCCATCCTGGGAATGATGAGGCAGATACGTTGGCAAGGGTGCGATGGTTGGAGACTGCACCTGCAGGTGATGTGGCACAGTGGCTCCACCGGCACCTGCTCCATGCAGGACAGAAAACTATGTGGGCTACGGTTAAGGCGTGGAACTTGCCTGTGTCCTATGCAGAGGTACTTGCAGCCTGTGAGCAATGTGCAGTATGTTCCAAGGAACACCCTCGGAGACCACTGGTGTCACCTGGACAGATCCAGAGGGGTCATGTCCCACTGACACAATGGCAGATAGACATCATTGGACCCTTACCAAAGTCAGAAGGGTACCAGTATGCAGTCACTTGTGTAGATACTGCCACCGGGCTGCTTGCTGCTTACCCCGCTCGTAACCCTGACCAGAGGGCAGTCATACAGGCTCTGGACCACCTGAGTGCTGCATACGGGCAACCGCTGGTCCTTGAAAGTGACAATGGTACCCACTTCACTGGTTCAATGGTGAGGCAATGGGCTCAAAAGCTGGGGGTGGACTGGAAGGACCATGTTCCCTACCACCCCCAGGCTGCTGGTATCATTGAGCGTTATAATGGACTCTTAAAGCAGGGACTGCGACAGGAGGGGGGCACCGGCTCTCTTACTGGATGGACACGCCGCTTATGGACAGTACTTCGGATTTTGAATGAGCGACCTCGACGGGGAAGCCCAGCTCCAGTAGAGGCCCTCCTGCATCGGACAGCTGCCCCTATTCAGTTGCAGATACGCACCAAGGACATTTTACTCAAGCCAGGTTTCGGACAGCAGGGCAATGTGCTCTTGCCTGCTCCAACAGCCCTTCTTAAAGGACAACGGCTTCAATGGACTTGGCCCTGGACTGTACAGGTCCCCCATCTGAGATGGGTGGCCTTGTTGGCACCATGGGGAAAGGGGTTAGAGGTGGACCTCCAGTTAACCCCTTGGGCAACCAGCACCTGGCCACCTAAGGTAGAAGTGTATTATCCCTTGAGTGCTCAAGGGGACAGCATTTTGAAGGGCACCTTTGTAATTTCTTTATGGCCAATAATGAGTTCCCCTATTTTACTACACATAGAACCAGCAGATGCTGGTGTATTGGCCAATAAGGTTTGGTATGCCCGCTCAGGGCGGCCTCTGGTGCCAGCTACGGTGCTGTCTGCAGACAAAACTCTGGCCTGTATTCTGCCAGAGGGAAAAGATTTGCCTCTCTTGGTGCCACTGACAGCTCTCTCATTTCGCCCATAGTTTTTGATCTGTTAATCCTATTGCTGTAGTTGGTACTATTTCTGTTTATGCAATGTATCCTACTCCTTGCACAGTGACCATCCATGGAAGATGCCTGTGGTTTAGATTGTAAAGCGAGCAAAACGGGTGGAATGTTGGTCAAATAAGTTTGTAAATATGATATGTATGTTTGCTCGCTTGTGACTTATATTGGGTGTGGGGGACAGGCTATAAGCAGGCCAGGTCGTTGTAGCCTGAGGTTTGGTTTTGGGACTAAGCTTTTCCCCACACCCTTGACTGATTGTATGATTTGGGTGGTGCACTCTCATGAGGAATCCAATTATGCCTTGGATAAATGACTTTGTATCGGGGACTTCCTTGTTTGTATATTGGATTAAGGGATTTTGGTTTTCTACACTATAAAGTGGGGCAGACCAGGAGCTTGGACACACAGTTCCTGCTATCACAATTGCAGGGGCTTCCCTGATCCCTGGCCCTTCATGGGAAGAGCTGGTTTTCTGCTTTTCCCTTGTCTTCTTTTGTGGTTTGCCTGTCTTGGTGAGACACCAATAAATAGGATGGCCCCCCATCCTCTGACTTTGCCATTTCTTTATCGTCTGCCCGAATCCAATGGGAACCTGCATGTGAATGGCCACGATGGCGGCTCCTGGCCTTACAGGTGCCTTCTCTACTCAGCAGCTAGCAGTCCATAGGGCTTTTGAAATTATGGCAAATTATCTGGTATCTCATTTATCTGGAAATAATATAGAAAATGGGATAAATTATAAAAGGCAGCAAGGCATATTTAGATGATAACTTTTTCAATTATTTTTGTTTTCAACAGATAAAGGGGAAGGAATGCAGCACAGAAAAATCTTGCATGTTTCAGTAGTGGAATCATGGACCCACCTTGGTTGAGTATTGTATGCAAGCTTCTGGATATTTGGGCAGAAGAGGGTGTTAACAGGCCAGGAGGGCAGACTCCTGCGGCTGGGTTGCCTCCAGTGATGGTACTTACCTCCAGGAGCCCCATTCCTTGTCACAACTCTTTCTTCCCATCTCATTCCCCCGAGTGCCAGCAAGTGCCTAGGGTCCTGAAGAATTGGCAGCCTCTGACTTTCAAGTTCTTTGAAGTATGAGCTACCTTTAGTGCTCAGTTTTATCCCTGATTATAACTTTGAAAAATGAGCAAACAGGAAAATAAACAGAGATAAGGAACATTTATCTTAAACTTACTCTCAAGACTCATTGAGTTCATACTGATTTGTAAAGCAAGTAGGCACAGTCACGATTACAGCTGCCTGGCCCATACAGGTTCACATTAGATTCGGACAGATGGTAATGAAACAATGGAGCCAAGAACTGGTGGGCCATCATCTTTAATCCTAGCTTGCACCCAGCAGGCAAGTAAAAACACACACTGGGTTCCAAAACTCACTCATTCAGTGCTCACAAAGGTACTGACTTATCTGAGTTTCCTAGAATCAAAGGTTTTTAGCTCACCAGACTTATTCACCTCTGTTCCCATATCCTTCCTTCTCTCTGCACAAACTCTGCACTAACTGGCTTCTCACTCGGCACTCTACCATCTTGGCCTCCTGGCCTCCTCCATGTGGCCTTTCTCTGCTCTCCTCTAATGCTAATCTCAGGAACTGAGAGAGAGCAAGCTCCTGGTCTGCCCCACTTTATAGTGCAGAAACCAAAACCTTTAATCCAATATACAAACAAGGAAGTCTCTGATACAAAGTCACTCATCTGAGGCATAATGGGATTCCTCATGAGAGTGCACCACCCACATCAAAAAGGGTGGGAAAGGCTTAGTCCCAAAACCAAGCCCCAGGCTACAAGGATCCTGCCTGCCCACAGCCCTAATATAATCACGCTCATCCCAAGCAAGAAGGGCAACCAATACCATCACCTGGGTGATGGGCTTCCAGGTGGGCAGCACCGTCTTTAACAAAGTGAGCATAGTATATTTTATCTGCCCAACATGATTGCTTTTAGACGTTAACCTATAGGAAAATGTTTTCCTCCCATGGTGGTTAGCTGTGAATTAATGGTTTTCAAATTTTGTTGCACATTTGAATTGCCTGGGAAGCTTTTAGAAATCCCAACACCCAGGGCACATCCCAAACCAACTAAAGTATAGCTGCTGAGAGTGAAGATCAGGCATCAGTATATATATTTTTAAGTATCCAGGTTTATTCCAATGTAAAGCCAAATTTGGGGACCAGAGCTGCAATGAAAATGACTCTGGGCCATGGTGGAAATGAAAAAAGGATGCATAGGAAACTTCTTAGCTCTTACAGATGACAGTTGACATTATAATTATATGCTGCTTCCAAGTATTCAACAAGCCCTGGCTTATGCCCCAGTTGCTTAGAGCATATCCCAGTATATAAAGGTTGTGTGTTGATCCCCAAAGCATATATAAGAAAAAGAAATTTTAACAATGGAAAACTAAAATTTATAAAATAAGGGTGTATGATTTACATAACAATGTCTTTTAAAATGGATTCAACAGTCTCCTTAAAAGAGTAATTATATGTACAAAATTAGCATGTAGTGTTTTAAGAAAACATATATATTCTACTGTTACCTCTTAAACTGTTCTAAAGTAGCTCAATCCACGAGTTACACAGAGACACCAAGGCAGGATACAGAAGAAATTTTAGGAGGAGATTTATTAATAAGCTGGCTACATATATGACTTACACAGGGTACAGCTTACATAAATTGTGCAGCCTCTAATATAGCTCTGAGGCTAGTTATATAGACATGATCACATACAGGTTGGGGGGGAAAGAAGGGGGCACACCATACAAAAGTTATTTACTGATAAGCTTGCAACATTTATCTATAGGATCTATTAAAAGGAAAAACATTCCTACATATCAAGACTACAAGATAACACAGTAGTGATGAATGTTTTACATACTAACACAGTAGCGGTAAATGTCATTTTACATATCAAAGACATTCCCACATCTTCCAGGGTTTACACTTACCCTTTTTGTCAGGCCATGTAGTGGGAAATGAAATGTTTATGTTTAGTCTAGGATAAGGAGAGAAGGTAAATGAAATTACTTTTGCTAAAAGTGTTGGGGCTAGCTTATTAGTAAACCTAATAAGCTAGTCCCCGCTTTCTTAGTTGTACATATAAAGAATATCAAAAAGATGATTATTAGAAAGCATATAAAATGTTACAGAATACAGATTTGTTTTTTCTGTGTTTTTTTTTCTTAGAAAGGAGGGGTACGGGGGGGCCTGGCTCTTCTTTTTGAAATGCCAGTGTCAACAGTTCTCTAGTTTCTTGACACCTTATCAAAGCAAATATGTATCAAACCTGAATTTGTTATCTCTCCAAAATTGGATTGCACAACTGCCTTCAATAATTCTGTCAATAATGAAACATTCACGGTTCCCTGGTCTTAACCTCAGAAGTATGTTTGTCTTTTTTTTTTATCATTCTTACTTAATTTCCTACAAACATTTTTCTTTTTTAATTAAGTATATTGAGATAACATTAGTTAATGACATTATATAAATTTCAGGTGTATAATTTTAATATATCATCTATATATTCCATTGTGCACTCACCACCCAAAGTCTAGTCTCCTTTCAAACATCTCTTTTAAATAACTTTCTATTTCTATATTACCATCTTAATATGGGCCTACTTTCATTCCAACATTATTACTAAAGCTTCCTAATGTTTTTTCTAGTTTCAATATGAGTTAATTTTCATAAAATACTACTTCTAACATTTTCTGTTCTTCCTCAAAAATCTTCATTGGTTTCCAAACACATATGGAATAAAATTTACATGCCTTACCCTGGCCTACAACCCTTCCACAATTTGACTTTACATTCATTTCTTCTACTTCTCCCTTGCAGAAGATGCTAGAATTACTCTATTCACTTCTATGACTTTTTGTAAATTTTTTCACTGAAGAATGTCTTTCTTACTTATTTTATTCTCTTTTAGGCCTCAAACCAAATCTACTATCTTGCAGGAAATCTTCTGGGTCCAGCCACCTCCCAATATCTCTATCATCTATCTATCTATCTATCATCTATCATCATTAATCATTTACTATCATGTGCCCTTTCTGGTGTCATCTTTCCATTGTTGAGTTTTCCATGTACATAAGTCCCATCTCCCAATCCATGGTATAAACTCTTTGAGAATAGACATCTTCGGGTTTTCCTCCACATAGATTAACACTGTGCTATCCACAAAATAGATGCACATATAAAAATTAATAATATTTAAAATCTTGAGGAAACTAGCCCCAACATAGAACATGAATTCTCAAGTTCCAGGACTTGCCTGTTTCTCTGTTGGCATTACTAAATAATTCAAGATCCAGTAATGAGTTTTCATAACCTCCTCTTCCTTTTCTCTCCTCTCCCTTTTTGTTTGCCTCTAAATGTATAGAAAAAGACAGTGAAGCATCTTTTAAGGAATGTCAGAGTCTGTCTTTGTTCTGAACATGCTCAATGGCCTGTGAACAGAACTGTCTTTCAGGTGGAAATAAAAAGAAATCTTAGCTAAATTTTGTTTTTAAAATTCAAAATTACAATAAAATAAAAAAATTTTAATACAAAATTAATGTAGTTGTCATGAGTTTAGAATGTGATGATTTATTTGAAGTGCTTAGCAGAGTGGGAAACTTGGTCCCTTGAAGGAACGGAATCAAGCAGAAATCACTTGCTCTCTTTACATTAGAAATATGACTCAAATGTGTTTCTTTTCCCATTCGTAACCCCAGGAAAATGAATTTTCACATAGGTGGGTTATGGCAGTCTAGAGGATCAGATGCAAAGATTTCTCACATTGGAGGGCTAGGCTCTCTGAAGTACTTGGTGGCCTTGGGTCAAGGCCAGAGTCAACAGGTATTATGGACAAATCTAAAGAAAAATGTATTTCAGGGCCTGTTAAGACTACAATTCCACCTGGTGATGGTCTGAAACATATTCCTGTGACTCAGCAATTTCCTTCTCAGCATCCATTATCTGGAAATAGTGGCCAAGCTCAGTGGGTCTGTGTCCTTCCAATTCCTCCCAGCAAGTTCCTTCACAAGCACAAAAGCGTGTCTCCAGACATAAACTGGTTCGGAATCAGAAGCAGAAGCAACTGCAGGCAAACTATGTCCCTTGCTCTGTCTCCTCTGTCTCTGGGCCACTGAATAACAGAAGTTATTCAAAAGAGTGAGCAGCCCCAGCCACCAGCCCCTGGAAATAATTCTGGAAAGGAACTGTCATCAAAACAACAAAATGAAGAATCAAAATAATACAATGGCTTTGGAAGATTTTGACATTGGTTGCCCTCTGGATAAAGGAAAGTTTGGAAATGTTTACTTGGTGAGAGAAAAACAAAGCAAGTTTATTCTGGCTATGAAAGTCTTATTTATTTATTTATTTATTTATTTTTCTAAAGATTCTAATTATTGGTTTTAGAGTGAGGAGAGAGAGAGAAGTGGCATGAGAGAGAAACAGGGAAGCATCAACTCATAGTAGTTGCTTCTCATGTGTGCCTTGACCAGGCAAGTCCAGGGTTTTGAACCAGTGACCTCAGCATTCCAGGGGGAAGCTTTAGCCACTGCACCACCAAAAGTCAAGTTTGAAAGTCTTATTTAAAGCTCAACTAGAGAAAGCAGGAGTTGGTCATCAGCTGAGAAGAAAAATAGAAATATAATCCCACCTCAGGCATCCAAATTCTCAGATTGTATGGCATTTCCACAATGTCACCAGAGTTTACCTAATACTAGAATATGTACTGCTTGCACCTGTCTCTAGAGAACTTGAAACCATCTATGTTTGATGAGCAGAAAACTGCTACTTTTATCACAGAATTGGCAAATGTCCTGTCTTACTGTCACTCTAAGAGAGTTATTTATAGAGACATTAAGCCAGGGAATCTGCTCCTGGGATCAGCTGGAGAGTTTAGGATCGCAGATTTTGGGTGGTCCACACATGCTCCATCCTCCAGAAGAGCCACCCTTTGTTGCACTCTGGACTACCTGTTCCCTGAGATGATTGAAGGTTGAGTGTCCAGTGAGAAAGTGGATCTCTACAGCCCTGGAGTACTTTGCTATAAATTTTTAGTTGGAAAGCCTCTTTTTGCAGTAAGCACATACCAAGAGTGGGGAAGCAGCTGTGTTGGGCTTGTTCACCGGTTTACTGGATGCAAGCCCTTTGCCTGATTGGTGTGTCAGTGCATGGCAGCGCCACATGTACATAGCCTATGTAAGGCTATGGGTGCTTGCACTCAGGGGCATTGCAGATGGCAGATGGCCTGCCAGCCACTGTGAGGGACCATTTTGCTGTTTGTTTGACTGAGAGGCAGTTTCCCCTGCCTGTGTGCTTGTCCACCATTGTGAGACTCTATTAAACGGAATGGCCCAACGCTTTTCTGCTCCACAGTTTCTCCCGTCTGCCGGAATCCAGTGTAGACCTACCTGGCCTCGGCCACTGGCATTACACCAAAAGATTGAAAAAGGAAATTATGGGTTAAATTTGTATTTCCTGAGTTTGTATCAGAGGGAGCCAGAAGCCTCATTTCCGAGCCCACTTCAAGACTATTGATGCGCCCAGCTGGTTTGCCCAGTGGATAGAACATCAGCCAACCGTGCAGATGTCCTGAGCTTGATACCTGGTCAGGATACACATGAGAAGCGATCGTCTTCTCCTCTTTCCCTCCATCTCTTCCTTCACTCTCTCTTCCCCTCTTGCAGCCAGTGGATCTGTTGGTTCAAGTGTCAACCCCAGACGCTGAGGATAACTCAGTTGATTCGAGCATCAGCCCCAAACAGAAGTTGCCAGGTGGATCCTGGTAAGGGGGCATGCAGGAGTCTGTCTCTCTATCTCGCCTCCTCTCACTTAAAAAAAAAAAAAAAAAAAAGATTGTTGATGCAGAGGCTGACCCTGAAAAAAGTATTCAAACACTCCTGGATCATAACAAATTTCTTAAAACCATCAAGTAACCAAAAATAAAACAAAATAAGCAAACAAAGAATCAACTAGCAAGAATGTTAATACTCTTGCAGGGGGAGAACACTGTGAGCCAGGGCTGCTTTATAATCAGTCAGAAACAGACTCCTGACATTATCTTTCTTCTGACTTCTTGCCTGAAATCTGCAAGGCTTGCAATACTACAGAAAATAGCAGGCAAGATGCTGGATGGTTGGCTCAGTGGTAAAGTATTAGCCTGGTGTGTGGAAGTCTCAGGTTCAATTCCTGATCAAGGCACACAGGAAAAGTGCCCATCTGCTTCTCCACCCCTCCCCTTTCTCTGTGTCTCTCTTTCTCTCTCTCTCTCCCTTCCCCTCCCACAGCTATGGCTCGGTTGGAACAAGTTGACCCAGGTGCTGAGCATGGCTTCATAGCCTTCACCTCAGGCACTTAGAAGGCTCAGTTGCCAAGCAACAGAGCAATGGCTCCAGATGGGCAGAGCATCCCCGGGTAGGGGGATTTCCAGGTGGATCTGGTCCTGGGGCATGCAGGAGTCTGTCACTCCGCCTCCTTGCCTTTCACTTCACTAAAAAATAAAATAAATAAATATTAAAAAATTAAAAAAAATAGCAGGCAGTACCTCATCCTCTCCATTAAGAAAGTTTCACATCAATAAATGGTCACTCTGAAGTGAAAGTAGCTATGAGAACAGTGGTGGGATTCAAATAATTTAACAACCGATTCTCTGCCCTAATGACTCTTTTAAATATTAAAAATACCAAAAGGTAGTTTATTATTTCATGCATTTAATACTTAAATAAGAAAATAAAAGAGGTAAACAAAACTAGATTATATTGTAAGGAAGAGTTTTAAAATAGTAATGAAAAAATATTAAATAATCCTTGACAAGCCTGACCAGGCGGTGGTGCAGTGAATAGAGCATCAAACTGGGACACAAAGGACCCAGTTTCAAAATCCTGAGGTCGCTGGCTTGAGTGCAGGCTCATCTGGTTTGAGCAAGGCTCACCAGCTTGAGCCCAAGGTCGCTGGTTTGAGCAAGGGGTCATTCACTCTGCTGTAGCCCCCTGGTCAAGGCACATATGAGAAAGCAATCAATGAACAACTAAGTTGCCGCAATAAAGAATTGATGCTTCTCATCTCTCTCTCTTCCTCTCTGTCTGTCCCTATCTGTCCCTCTCTCTGTCTCTGTCACACACACACACAAAAAAAAAAAAATCTGAAAAAATACAATAAAACTGTTGTTTAAGATATTTCCATACTGCTTCTTTATTGGCCTCCTCACTTGCAATTTTTTTTTACCAATGGACAGAATGAACATTACTACGGGCACTTAGAGTATGCACAAATGAATGTTAAAAAAGAGTAAGGAATGTAAATTTGTGGTTTCCACATTGGGTGGCTGCCCAAATGCCCACCTTAAAGAGAATCCTGATTACAAGTACCATTTAACATTCAGTTCGCTGAACTCAGCAAAATATTAGGTATCAGTTTTGCCAAACTGGTACAAACTGGCTGAATCCCACTACTGCATGAGAAGTGTGCTAACTTTATAGGTTTCATCATCTGGAGGCAAGGTTCAAGATCAGCCACCTCACAGTCTGTTTGGAGTAAGGCGTCCTTGTGTAATGACCTTCCAAGTACCTAAGTGTGTGTGTGACATATGGGTGGCCACACCTGGTAAAATAGTCAGAATGCATATGTGATTCTTTTCAATGTTAAAACAAGGATATGTGCATAGACTTTGTGCCTTCCGGAATGCTCTGTGTCCACCCCTGTTAAGCCTGTTATCTAGTCCTTCTTAACCATTAATTTCCTGTCTGAGACTGTAAAATAGGAACACCTGCTCTACATCCATTGCAGAACTTGCTTGGGACACAGAGGAAACATGTTTCTGCTGGTCCTAAATGTTATTATGTAAGGACTATGAAAAAATGTTCTTGATGGTTTAAATATTGTTTTTATAAATACATTAAGACATACCAAAAAAAGATTTCTAGCAGTGGAGATTAAAATTGTTACTTATCTGGCTCTGGCCGGTTGGCTCAGTGGTAGAGCGTTGGCCTGGCGTGCAGAAGTCCCAGGTTTGATTCCCAGCCAGGGCACACAGGAGAAGCGCCCATCTGCTTCTCCACCCCTCCCCCTCTCCTTTCTCTCTGTCTCTCTCTTCCCCTCCCGCAGCCGAGGCTCCATTGGAGCAAAGGTTGCCCAGGCGCTGAGGATGGCTCTGTGGCCTCTGCCTCAGGCGCTAGAATGGCTCTGATTGCAGCAGAGCGAAGCCCCAAGATGGGCAGAGCATCACCCCCTGGTGGGCATGGCAGGTTGATCCCGGTCGGGCGCATGCGGGAGTCTGTCTGACTGCCTCCCCGTTTCCAGCTTCAGAAAAATACAAAAAAAAAAAAAAAATTGTTACTTATCTGTATTAAAAGGTGTTAATAACATAAAATCTAAAATCTATGCAAATACAATTCTTTAGCTTAAACACCGTGCATAGAAAATGTCATATTATTAGGTATTATAAATATGCAACACTATATACTAGATTTATGAAGCAATTTTAAAATATTGAGAAAAGTTATCCATCTGTAGAATCAAAATTATATAGCACTTGTAATTGAAAAACATATATATGTGTGGCACTTAAGTTACTCATATGGCATATTATTTATGATTAAATCTGTAATAGAATTATCCCTTCATTTCTCCCATGTAAATAAATTACTGTATCCTATTGAGTACTATTTTTTCTGTTATAGTTGCTTCCTATTCAACTATGAAATATATTTTGTAAATGGAGCAACATAGTGAAATTTGCTTTAAACACACAATACCATATTTTTTCAATTCATAATTTTGTTGTATTATAAAAATCCCTGATATTGAACCACAGAATAATTAAGTGAAGTCTGAGATTCCTATCCTGGATTTTGATCCAAACATAATTACATAATTTCTGAGTAGCCTAAGTCAAATTCCTTAATCTAATTTGCCTCTGTTTTCTCATTTATGAAGTGAAACCAACAGCACCTACCTACAGTTTAGGGATTATTATAAAGTAATGAATATAAAAGACATACTTCAGTGTTAGGATATATAGTATTTGCTTAACAAATTATACTTCTTTTGATTATTGATAGAGAAGCCAATATGATAAATGATAGATTAAGATGCAACATAATCTCCATTATCTGAAGTGACAGTATAGGTCAATCAAATTAAATGTATTGGTGCTTTTAGCATTCCATAAACACATTTGTGTGGTTTCAGATCTGGGGAAATGAAAACCAAATATCTTAGACCTCACATCCTTGAATATTTTAAATTAAACTTTATATAGTAAGTTGGTAGTTACAGAATAGTCACAGAGATGCAGATTACAGTATAGGGAATATGGTCAATAATATTGTAATAAATATGTAGGGGCTAGGTGGGTATTTAAAGCAGTTGGGGGACTACATGATTTTCTAACCACTTTGCTGCACATCTGAATCTAATACAGAATAATATTAAAAATTTTTAAATAAATAAATTAAACTTTATAAATCTAGGTCATTCACTATCCACATCCTATTTTCTTGGATCCATACAAAATTGAAAACAATTAGCAAGGCCTTTTAAAATAATTCAACTAATTGTGGTGGACTGTTTGCATGTTTTTGAGAGCTGAGGGGTTGGCCTGCCAGCACTTGTTTCTCCTTTCTAATAGCACTTAAATTTCATTTTTAGGAATTAACTCAACCCCATTGGATATGATCTGGTGGGACTCAAGATACCCTCACTTTCCCTCGATGAGGAACAGACCCACACTCCAAAATGGGCCATTCAAGTACTGGCTCCCTGAAATATGATTCTTAAGTAGGGTGACATAGAAATTGAAAATGGCTAACATTTGCCCCCCCCCCCCAAATAGCAGGGTCCTGACCACGCATTTCCTATAAGAAGCTCAATGGGATGCTTCCATCTCCAGGGCAACCTTGGGCAAACCTGTTCTTTAACTTCCCATAAATTATGTGAGCTTGTGCAGCTGTAATAGGTTACTTTTTGCTTAGATGAGCTGAAATCATCTCTTTCTGTTGTTTATAATGAAAAAGCCCCCACTGATATATCAATTCAATTTTATTGAATGTTTTCACAGAGTAAGCACTAACCTAGGACATTGAGGGGGTTACAGACATTCATAAAGCATGGTACCTATTCCTAACTCACTAGGAAAACAGAACATAGATTCTCAAGAAGGAATTACTGCATGACCCCGAGGTCACCAGCTTGAACATGGGCTCATTTGGTTTGAGCAAGGCTCACTAGCTTGAGCTCAAGGTCGCTGGCTTGAGCAAGGGGTCACTTGCTCTGCTGTAGCCCCACAGTCAAGGCACATATGAGAAATCAATCAATGAACAACTAAGGAGCCACAACAAAGATTGATGTTTCTCATCTCTCCCCTCCTCTTTGTCTGTCCCTATCTATCCCTCTCTCTGACTCTTTCTGTCTCTGTCACAACAACAAAAAAAGAAATTACTGCATGAACAATGGGTAATAATACCAAATGAGTTGTAAAAAACAATATCTCATAGGAGAGCAAAGGAGGAATAAATTTCTGAGAGAGAGTTTTTTTGTTGTTCTTTTTTTACAGAGACAGAGAGAGAGTCAGAGAGAGGAATAGATAGAGACAGACAGACAGGAACAGACAGGAGAGAGATGAGAAGCATCAATCATCAGTTTTTCATTGCGACACCTTAGTGGTTCATTGATTACTTTCTCATATGTGCCATGACCGTGGGGCTACAGCAGACCAAGTGACCCCTTGCTCAAGCCAGCGACCTTGGGTCCAAGCTGGTGAACTTTGCTCAAACCAGATGAGCCTGCGCTCAAGCTGGCGACCTCAGGGTCTTGAACCTGAGTCCTCTGCATCCCAGTCTGATGCTCTATCCACTGCGCCACTGCCTGGTCAAGTGAGATAGTTCTTTATTGTAGTAAACATGTGGAATTTTGAGCCAGATGATGGGTTTCTGAGTCCTCACTGCCTCTTTTTATGTGATAGGCACTTTTCTCAGTGATTTGAACCCTTCTCTCCTACTGCAGCAAGTAAAAAAGTATATTTTAAAACATTCTGTAACCGCCCTGGCCGGCTGGCTCAGGGGTAGAGCGTCGGCCTAGCGTGCGGAGGACCCGGGTTCCATTCCCGGCCAGGGCACACAGGAAAATCGCCCATTTGCTTCTCCCCCTCTCCTTCCTCTCTGTCTCTCTCTTCCCCTCCCGCAGCCAAGGCTCCATTGGAGCAAAGATGGCCCGGGCGCTGGGGATGGCTCTGTGGCCTCTGCCTCAGGCGCTAGAGTGGCTCTGGTCGCAACATGGCGACGCCCAGGATGGGCAGAGCATCGCCCCCTGGTGGGCAGAGCATCGCCCCCTGGTGGGCGTGCCGGGTGAATCCCGGGCGGGCGCATGCGGGAGTCTGTCTGACTGTCTCTCCCTGTTTCCAGCTTCAGAAAAATGAAAAAAAAAAAAAAACATTCTGTAACCTGCAAAAAGCACTACACAAATTTTAGTTACTAATGATCACTAGAAGCTAAGCATGGTCAGTTTCACGAGGTGAGCCATTCTATATAAGAGCATGCCTAAAATACACTGTCCTAGATATAATTTGAATCTTACAACACATTATTAGGTATATATAATTGTTCTTTTTTTTTCTTTTTTTTTCATTTTTCCGAAGCTGGAAACGGGGAGGCAGTCAGACAGACTGCTGCATGCGCCCAACCGGGATCCACCCGCATGCCCACCAGGAGGCGATGCTCTGCCCCTCTGGGGCATCCTAGCGCCTGAGGCAGAGGCCACAGAGCCATCCTCAGCGCTGGGGCCATCTTTGCTCCAATGGAGCCTCGGCTGCAGGAGGGGAAGAGAGAGACAGAGAGGAAGGAGAGGGGGAGGGGTGGAGAAGCAGATGGGCGCTTCTCCTGTGTGCCCTGGCCGGGAATCAAACCCGGGACTCCTGCATGCCCGGCCGATGCTCTACCATTGAGCCAACTGGCCAGGGCCTATAATTGTTCATTTTTTACAAATTAGAAAACTAAGACTGATGAATGTTTGGTAATTTGCTAAAGGTCATGTAGCCAGCAATTGACAAATCAGGGATGTGAACTACATCAGACTCCCAGTTCTATGCCATTTCTGCAAGATGCTACTTTCCTGCTGGTACATTTAGGAAGCATAGAATTTCAAGCAAGTGTAATACTGTCCACAAAGTGTTATATCTGGGCCTGTCTGCTCTCATTTCCTACACATGTTAGTAGCATCTTCCTGATAACCTCATCAAATTCTCCCTCAGAGACAGGGAGAGAAGCACCATATTTTGTCAGTAACAGGAGGCACAAACTTTGTGACAAATTTTTTGGGGGCAGATATAATCTAGATTGATAATATTAGTGAGAACAAGAAGTAGGTGCATCTCCTTGGAGAACGCTGTGCTTTACCCTGGCATGCAGAAGAGAAGTAGGTTTAGCAATGCCACAATAGCTATGTGTTGCCAAGAATATGCTACTACTTTATTTCCTCTTCCCCTTGATTGAAATACAATACACTAAATAGGAACTCCTGATACAATAGGAATACAGGATTCCTATTGGCAAAAGTCACCTCATTAACTAAAAGTGAACTAAACTGAGCTCTTTCTGCTCAGACCCAGACAGACACCACGGGAAGCTTTGGCAGCACCAAAGTGAAAGATCTGCGGGAAAGTCTAGGTGTCTTGTGATCCTGACAGCCATGTTTCCACAGGTAATCTGATGGAACCAGGTCCTGGGCTGTCCCTAGAATACTTGATGGAATAAAATCCACATCTTATCAAGGATAGAAATCTCTTCTATATTTTAATATCTAACAGAATCTTCTTGCTTTTCTCCCCTGAAGCGGTTTTATATTGATTCCAGTCAGCTGTAGCACTGTTTCTTGGCCATTAAAACACCTTGAATAACTAACAATATAGTGATTAAGATACTAATCATATTATATGTTTTTCTTTCTGATTATTACTTATAGGCTTCTAAAATCAATTACTTAATGGCACAAACTTATCAATTAATTGTGTTATAATAATTATATAGCTGAATGTGGTAATTAGTAATTGCATACATTTTATGAATAGGATTGAGTAGTTTAAGGGAACAAACAAGTCAGAATTATATTACTGTAGAACTTAATATAAATAGTGGGTGGGGCAAAAGTAGATTTACAATTATAAGTACACAAAACACAGAGTTTATTCTTGCATTATTATTGTATAATTTATCATAAGAACAACTGCAAACCTACTTTTGCCCTACCCTGTATCTTTCATTCATAAAAAATACCCAGTATCTGTGCAAGTTAACATAGTAGGCAATGTTGGCAGTTAGTAAGCTTCAGATTTACATTGTGAGAAGTATTAGACCTCTAAGGAATGAAACAGAATTCTTTAAGTCTGGTGTTTAATATTTGTTGAAATAAGACGACATATGCATAAGAGTCATTCTCTATAGATCTTTTATTGTTGCTGTCAAAAGCATTGTATTAATGTTTAAATGAATTATCAACCTTTTCATAGGAAAAGATGATGAAACCTAATATTATTATTTTGCTCTAGCTTTTTAAATCATGTGATCAGTAATATTTATTCTTAGATTTTTATCTTCATAGACATGAGAAATGGATGAACTTAAGTATTTATGACTTGGCCTAGAAAATATCACTTACATCCAAAGAATCACAAAACAAAAAGCCAATATAAATTCAAGTTATGTGCTTGCTTGTTTCCTGACCTAGACTTCATCATGACCTCAGGACCATCAAGTTAAGCATTCTTTACTCATGTTCCCAATAGTCACCACATACTCTTTAAAGCATCATTGATCTGTGAAAACAATTTGAAGACAGAAATTTTTTATTTATGTCTAATATCTTAGCCTTGATTTGTCTATAAGTTTGTTTTATTAGATTTATAATCTTTATCCTTGCTTCTACATTTTTATCCACTTATTCATTATCTATTGCTACTTAACAAATTGAAGAAGGATAATAACAGGCTAGGAAAATTCCTGGGCAAGTGGAATGGGGAATCTGAAACAAGATAATTAAACAAGGCCAAACAATTTGACCAATTTATAGCCAACTAGTGAATCATAAGGCCTTATCTTCCTTAACCAAGGACACTTGAGAATTAATGGTTCATACCTCTCCTCCATGATCAGAGAAAAAATAGCTTAAATCACCCTGCTCATGGAAATAAAGGACAGAAACCCAATTAATGCCATTTGTGCCAGCCAAACCCAAGGACTAACGAAGTCAAGAGAACAAATAACAAAAACTCAATTAGAGCCAGACAAACCAAGATAAAAGTAAAACAGTAAAGCCGATGAAGGAATAATCCCAAACTCCCCTATATGTTCATTTTGATTCAACAGCATGTTAAAAACTCACCTGGAAAACTTGTGAGTGTGTTGCCGGGGCTTTCTGCTAAGACTCTCACCCACAGAAGAAAGATAAAAACCCTCAAAAGAAAGACCCAGCATGGGCTCACTCTAGAGCACACCCATGCCCCTTTTTGGGCACAAGCTTTTTATTTTCTTTTCCCTAAACTTTAAGGGTCCCCACAAGACTTACAACTAGAGAGCAGCGGGCAGCAGCAGCTTGTCCTCAACTTACCTCCCAAACCCATCTCCAGTGCCTCGGTTTCCTCTGACTTTTCAGTGATGTAAAAGTGGCCCCGCCTTGGTTCACTTCTTTCCTATAACATTTTTAGGAAGACAAAGCAAATCACTGCCTAGGCTCTTTCCTGTTGCTTTTTCTACCTAAGTCCTTCCTTTGTTTCACTGTCCCTAGCTTTAATTAACACACTCTCAAAATCACCGGGACTCACATTTTAAAATATTTTCTGCCCAAAGTCACAAAACCATACATTACCAGCTCGCCTGAGGGAGACTCACTCTGGGACTGGCAACATTCTTTGATGACTCAGATAGGACCTGGACTTATCTCTTCTTTACTCTCTAATTCATCTTTCCTGTCAGTACTCATTGTGAGTGTGGAGAAAACCTACCTGTCAGCTGTGAAGTAAGTCCTTTGTCAAAATGTGCCTTGTCAATGCTGAGAAGGAAGATAAGCCTGCCCTCTGGACATGGAGTCACCTGCCCACACAACGATCCTCAGGTGACACCTGAGTGATGAGGTCCAGTGAGTCAGAACCTGATCACCCCTGACATCCAAAGGAACCCCTTCTCTACTCCTCATGTGGCTGGTATGAAGTTGAGCCCCTTGCCCGAGCAGAGTAAATTCATCCCCAGGGCATCTGGCTACTGCCCTGGTCATTGGTAAGGTTGGTGGAGTCCCAAGCAGTTACCCTCAAAGGGCACACATATGGACTTACTGTATTCACTCCCTCTGAACTTCAGTACTAGGGAAGAGGCTTGAAAGTTACCAGAGACACACAGGAGAACCTGAATTGTCTGGATTCAAGACAAGAGCTAGGAGGCAGCTTTCTCTGAAACAGATGTGCTGGGAGAAGTCATTGTTTCTTCAATGAGCCCTCCTTTCAACAGTCAGTAGATGGGCACCATATCTGAGACTCCATCAACCAATCTCACACTGTTCACCCCACCCTGGCAATTCCCTAAGATTCCACCCCATCCAAATTTCAGGTACACCCAAACTGTTTACAATGACTTTTCCATATGTACAGTCTGTGTTGGTTCAGGCTTTATATTTTTCTAAAATCTTTCAAGTAGTAGTCATCTGCAGTTTGCTTTGTAGCTTATGGCAGGTGGCCCCAGGCAGAACACAGGCAGTAGCTGACCTTGGCATGCTCTTCCCAGGAGGCCCCAAAGCCCAGGTGGACAGCTTCAGACCATGTCAAAGCACCACCCAACCACCTCCAGAAGTGACACACTCAAGGGGTAAATTCAGAAGGCACCAGAGTCCTGCTAAGTCCTGCTCTGTGGTTTGGGCCCATGCACCATTGATCCCCCATGGGGGTTAAAGGCAAGTGGTCAGTGATCACAGCCAGTTCTTTCAGCTTATCACCTTGGGTGTAAATACTTCCTGTTAACATGCCAACAGCAATCAAGGCTCAACTACAACAAGAGGGTGTACATAAACCAGATAGGAAAGGATTGCACCTGAATGCCAAGTTTGGGTGATCAAGGAGGCTATTCCATTGGACCTTACAGTACATCTACTACATAAAGCCACTCTACTAAGCCTGATAGATGTGACAGCTCTAACACATACATAGAAACAAACACAGAAAGGCAGCCAAAATGAGGAGAAAAAGAAACATGTCCCAAATGATAGAACAGACCAAAACTCCAGAATAAGAACTAAACAAAATAGAGAAAAGCAATCTATCAGATACAGGGTTAAAAACACTGGTGATAAGGATGTTTAATAAACTTAGGGGAAGAGTAGATGACCTAACTGAGAACTTCAACAAAGAGATAAGAAACATAAAAACAGAGACAGAAAACAAAAAAGAACCAGTCATAAATAAAGAATACACAGATAATATATTACAGGTAATCAACACTAGAGTAGGTGAAACTGAGTATCAAATCAGCAATTTGGAATATAAGGAGGCAAAAACTACCCAATTAGAACAGCAAAAAGAAAAAAAAGAAAAAAAAATTAGACTAGAGCCAACATCAGGTATATCAACATTTATACCATGAGGGTGTTGGAAGCAGAAGAGAGATCAAGAAATTGAAAACCGCCTGACCAGGTGGTGGCGCAGTGGATGGAGCGTCAGACTGGATGCGGAAGGACCCAGGTTCGAGACCCCGAGGTCGCCAGCTTGAGCGCGGGCTCATCTGGCTTGAGCAAAGAGCTCACCAGCTTAGACCCAAGGTCACTGGCTCCAGCAGGGGGTTACTCGGTCTGCTGAAGGCCCGCGGTCAAGGCACGTGTGAGAAAGCAATCAATGAACACTAAGAAGTCGCAACGCGCAACGAGAAACTGATGATTGATGCTTCTCATCTCTCTCCGTTCCTGTCTGTCTGTCCTTGTCTATCTCTTCCTCTGTAAAAAAAAAAAAAAAAAAAAAAAAAAAAAAGAAATTGAAAACCTATTTGTAAAAATTATGACAGAAAATTTCCTTAATATGGTGAAGAAAATGGACATACAAGTCCAGGAAGAGCAGAGAGTCCCAAACAATATAAATCCAAAGATGCCTACACCAAGACACATCATAATTAAAATGCAAAAGTCTGTCTGACTGCCTCCCCGTTTCCAGCTTCAGAAAAATACAAAAAAAAAAATGTGTAGTGACATTACAGGAATTTTGGAGATCTAGCTAGAAGGAAATTAATTTAAGCATGTATTTAGTTTGAGAAGAATATGTATGTGTTTCAGAGTCACTCTATTGTATACCTAGTCTGTTGCTACTGCTCATTGATCATACCCACCAGGCATTGTTACATGAAGGTGCAGGCTAAAAATTCTATCTTGATAAAGATTTTCTAAATTTGATGATAATCCTAAAAATGTGTATTGCACTCTTTTTTTTATTTTATTTATTCATTTTAGAGAGGAGAGAGAAATGGAGAGAGAGAGACAGAGAGGGAGAAAGAGAGGAGAGAGAGACAGAGAGAGAAGTGGGGAGGAGCTGGAAGCATCAACTCCCATATGTGCCTTGACCAGGTAAGCCCAGGGTTTTGAACCGGCGACTTCAACATTTCCAGGTTGATGCTTTATCCACTACACCACCACAGGCCAGGCCATGTATTGCACTCTTAAAGAGTCATGAAACAGAAATAAATATTTCTAAATGATCAATAATAAAGAACAAATTTTAATCCACTATGTTAGAGAAAAATATAATCTATTAGACAATACAAAATTACTTTATATGAAAAAGCAATCAAATAATATTTATATATTGCTAAAAATATATTTTAAAATAAGTTAAGCTATTAATTTTCTTAAAGTATTTTTCTTGGTCCTATGACATTTTTAATATTCTTTAGATTTTCACAATGTGTAACTTGTTATTTTTTTCTTCTTTTTTTTGTGATAGAGACAAAGAGAGTCAGAGAGAGGAACAGAGACAGACAAGCAGCAGGAATGGAGAAAGATGAGAAGCATCAATTCTTCTTTGAGGCATCTTAGTTGTTCATTGATTACTTTCTCATATGTGCCTTGATCGGGGACCCACAGCAGACCAAGTGACCCCTTGCTTGAGCCAGTGACCTTGGGCTCAAGCTGTGAGCCTTGCTCAAACCAGATAAGCCCATGCTCAAGCTGGCAACCTCGGGGCCTCAAACCTCAGTCTTCACATCCCAGTCTGATGCTCTATCCACTGTGCCACCAGCTGGTCAGGCTTTTTCTCCTTTTAATATAGTTATTTTCCAAGACTTCAAAGCGGCTCTACTAGAAAAGCCAAATCCGACAGTGAATTACAAACAACAGCTGATGCGAACCCAAGAAGACCTAGAAACAACACAACTGAAAACTGGAGGCAGACAACACAAACCCCAGACTTAGCCAGCTCTACAAACAACACACTCAAATGAGGAGGATATACACAGACAAAAAGACAGAGAAGTGCAATCCAACTGAATCAACAAGAGAAGCCCCCAGAAAATGAACTGAGTGAGATGAAAATAAACAAACTACTAGATGCAGAGTTTAAAATAATGATTATTAGAATGCTGAAAGATCTTAGAACAACAATGGAAGAACACAATGAACACATAAATAAAGAGATGACAAGCATCAAAAAGGACACTGAAATAATAAAGAAGAACCAGTCAGAAATGACAAATACAATATCAGAAATGAAGACTACACTAGAAACAATTACAAGCAGGCTGGATGAGGCAGAGGATTGAATCAGCAATTTAGAAGACAAGATAAATGAAAACACGGAAGCAGAGCAGCTAAAAGAAAAGAGACTCAAAAAGTCTGAGGAAACTATAAGAGAGCTCTGTGACAACATGAAGAGAAATAACATCCACATCATAGGGGTTCCTGAAGAAGAGAAAGAACAAGAGATAGAAACTTTGTTCAATCAAATCATAGCTGGCAACTTCCCTAAATTGATGTTGGAAAAAGTCACACATATTTAAGAAGCACAGAGAACTCCATTAAAGAAAAACCCAAAGATATCTACACCAAGACACATCATAATTAAAATACCAAAGCTAAGTGATAAAGAGAAAATACTAAAAGCTGCTAGAGAAAAAAGAACTATCACTTACAAAGAAGCCCCCATATGGATGACATCCGATTTCTCAACAGAAACACTGGAGGCCAGAAGGGAATGGCAAGAAATATTCAAAGTAAAACAGAACAAGAGCCTACAACCAAGACTACTTTATCCAGCAAGGCTATCATTTAAAATTGAAGGAGAATAAAAAAGCTTCCCAGACAAAAAAAAAAAAATCAAGAAATTTATTACAACCAAACCAATGCTGCAAGAAATGTTAAGGGGCCTGTTGTAAACAGAACAAAAAGGGAAAAGAATATAGTAAAAGAGGAAGATAGCTTTAAAGAATAAAATGGCAATAAACAACTACATATCAATAATAACCTTAAATGTAAATGGATTAAATGATCCAATCAAAAGACACAGGGTAGCTGCATGGATTAAAAAAATAAGACCCATACATATGCTGTCTACAAGAGACACACCTCAAAACAAAAGATACACATAGACTGCAGGTAAAAGAATGGAAAAAAATATTTCATGCAAATGGAAATAAAAAAAAAACTGGGATAGCAATAATTATATCAGACAAAATGGACTCTAAAACAAAGGCTACAGTAAGAGATAAAGAAGGTCACTACATAATGATAAAGGGAGAAATCCAACAGGAGGAGATAACCATTATAAATATCTACACACCTAATATATAGGAGCACCTAAATATATAAAGCAGACTTTGATGGATATAAAAGTTGAGATCAATAGCAATACTATAATAGTAGGGGATTTCAATACCCCACTAACATCACTAGATAGATCCTAAAGAAAGAAAATAAACAAAGAAACAGCAGACTTAATGGAAAGGGTAAACAAGATCGATGAACCTTTAACCAGACTCACCAAGAAAAAAAGAGAGAGGACTTAAATAAATAAAATTCGAAATGAGAGTGGAGAAATAAGAACTGACAGAACAAAAATACAAAGGATTAGACAACCTAGATGAAATGAACAAATTTCCTGAAACATATAATATTTTAAAAATCAATCTGGAAGAATCAGAAAACCTAAACAGACTGATTAAAACAAATAAGATCAAAACAGTTAACAAAAATCTCCCAACAAATATGGTTATTTTCATGTTAATTATTTTTCTTTTTTTAAGGAGTGGTACAAAACTGTGTTTAAACTTTAGGCCTCTAAAACTGGAATTTGAAAAAAAATTTTAATTGTAAAAAAAAGCTTGAATTGATCCTAATTACATGTATTAATTTATTTAACACACTGAAGTAGAATAGTGAAGTGAAATAGAGAAGTAGAAATACTAAGGTTACAAAAATGCAAGTGGTTAAACATGGATGCCAACTCTACTAGGTTGGTTTCTGAGCCTGTATCTTACTTATTTCAGACCTTAATTCCTCTGATGATAAAGTCCCTGAAGGAGCTTGCAGTCCAGTAGTGAACCCAGACAACAATTATAACATATGATATGTGCCATATTAGCTATATAAGGTACAGGACTAGAAAGGAGAAATTAAACTTCTAGGATAGTAAAAAAGGCTTTGCAAAAAAATGACACCACCTTGATTATAATAAATAAAATTTATATTTGAAATCTCTTTAGACTCATTTTTTGAAACTTAAATAGTTGCTTCTGGTCACCAAGCAATAATTTATAACATCAAGCTATAAATTACTTGAATCCAGGGTACAAAATTAACCTGTGAATAATTATATTTTCAAAAACACAACAGAGATTAAAAGAATAAACTAAATATTTGAAAATACAATACTATAACTCTGTTACCATTCCTAAAAACAAAGCAGGAATGGTGGTGAAAATAAAAAGACTACAACTCAAAGGTTTATGTACTTGAACAAGGTAATATCACAAAAACTTAAAGGAAAATTAAAGTGGGACTGGGTTTTGTTAGTCTCCGTGTAATTTTCTATTCAGTGTTCTATATTTTCTAACCCAAACTTAGTTATTACAGATGAAAATGATGTTAAAGAAGGTATCTCTTATAGTTATAGAAGTAGAAGTTTTGTTTTATGGACTAAGAAATTCAAGTGAATCTCATTGCTATAATAAGAAAATCTCGATGTCTTGCTTTCAAAGGAGCAAGAAGTAAGTTATATTTGTTCATAACTAAAAGTGACAAGTTAATAAGTAACAAGTTGGATGGAAGAATGGATATAAATAGCACTCATTAAAGAAAATATTACCATTCAATCAATTTTAATGGGCTTTTTCATTCTCCAAAGAACTTAAAGTACCAGATTATTCATATGAAAATTTGGAGAAAAGAAAATCAATCAGATTAAAATTTTAATTTTTGAAACAACATTGAGCGAAGACGAAATATCCATGTTAATCAATGAGATTGAGTTGTGTTTGGCTCAGTGGTCAGGAAATAAATTGCTTTGTTTGCAACACTAACTTATTTGTGAAAAGACGGCATTAAGCTTCACATAATTGAGGAAAGCAAATTGAAAAAAAATGGAACTGAGGAAAATGAGGCAAGACCCAACAGAATTAGAGCAAAGTTCTTCCCTGAAAGAAAACTGTGGTGCTCTCTTCTGGAGGAATCCCTTCTCCCAGTTCTGTCCAGCCAATCTTCATTCTTCAAATCCCACCCTCAGAGCATGATACTCGTAATTATTCCTTGATGTTTTCCTTCTTCTTTATGCTCCTTAAGTACATTGTTGTCTTTCATTCTCTTTAATTCTGTTTGTATTTACCAGCCATACCTAAAGTACAATGTTATATGCCTTTAGTATATGATCACACAATTTAGAGCAGGAAGGGAACAAATATTCTTTGGTCTAATGCTTTAGTAGCAGGGTCTAGATCTCAAACTTCACTTGAGGTTTAAAATAGGGTTATTTGACTGGTAGTGTTGGATGAAAAAATGAGTACTCTACAGAGTAAATTAAAAAGAACTGAACACGTTCAAAATTTTAATTTCTCTCTCTTTTTTTAAGATTTAATTTATTAATTTTTAGAGAGAGGGGAGGGAGGAGGCTAAGAGCCAGAAGCATCAACTCATAGTAGTAGTTGCTTCTTGTATGCACCTTGACTGGGCAAGACCAGGGATTTAAACCAGCTATCTCAGTTTTCCAGAGTGATACTTTATCCACTGTGCAACCACAAGTCAGGCTTTTTTTTTTTAATTTCTCAATGACTAGATACAAATTTCATTTATATTCACATGGGGCTATGTAAAGAATTTTACATTTGTACCACCTCCTTTTGGCAGCCTTAAGCAAATAAAATAGCAGCATTGTGAGTAGCCATTTTAGTCACTGATGGTGAATGTTACAAAAGTCTAGGATGAAATCAATTACAAAATAATGTGTGCTATGTGACATGATACCACATGTGACTTGAGAGGACCATATTATAGCAATCTTCTGTTCTTTCACATATCATAGAAACTACTAATAAAAATCATGTTTTAACAATTGGGTATTGACTACATACATAACCTCATTACTAAATAGAGATTTTTTTTGAAGGGTTCAATTTTTTTTAAATCAATTTATGTTTCTATGAATTGCTAGATAAGAGTCTGGTTTTGTTTTGGGTGTGGAAGGATATGGAAGGAGAATGAAAGTTCTGGGGAGAAGTGAGCGACAGCCATTGGAGGGAAATGGGATAGCAGCCAGCTGCCAATAGCCTGGAGAGCTGGATTTAGCCTTTGGTGGGGTGGGGGGGGACAGATGCTTTAAAAAATTTCATGAATGACTTTATGAGTTTCTGTAAGTAAGGAGAGCAAACTTGGTGTTAACAAAATGCTGAGTAGAATTGGTGGAGGGCCATGCCTGGTCTTTACTCTATCATGGACTTGGTACTGTTTTGCATACCCTGATGACTCAAACATTACCAATAGATGGCCTGGAAACCACCATTCTCAAGAAGGGCATTAGCTAAAGAAGTTTTGAGATACCTTACCAAGAAGATACTGTGGAAAACTAGAAAAGAATTGTTGAGAACTTTTGAGATGTCTCTCCACTCTATCACCTGGGGATATCAGAAATAATAGGCCAAGGAGACTTTTCAGGATTGCACCCTAAGATTCTGGGTGAGCAAGGAGTGATAGGAGCCATCATAATTGGAGCACTTATATGGCCTTGTGTGTTCTCATAGTCTGATGAGAGCATTTGGTTTATGTTCCCATTCAAGAGGTAATAAAACTAGGGTCAAGAGACCACAAATGACCTGCCCAGGATTTCACAACAAGCTAATGATAGAACCAACTCCTTTCCTGATATCCTGGGAGACTACAGCATTAATATGGGGTTGCTGGATCTAACAGAATGATCATTTCCTCTAGTATTTGAATATCCATGTAAATCACTAAAGGCTTATAAGTGCTTTGATTTTCTACTAGCAGTAACTAGAAGCCATTGTGTAACATGATTTTTTAATTAAATTAATAGAATACACCTGGTGAGAATGTGGAGAAAAGAAAACTCACATGTACTGTTGATAGGAATGCAGATTGGTGCAGCCACTATAGAAAACAGTGTGGAGTAGCCTCAAAAAATTAAAAATGGTTTTACCAGGCAGTGGCACAGTGGATAGAGCATCAGACTGGGACTTGGGGACCCAGGTTCAAAATCCCAAGGTCGCCAGCTTGAGCACGGTCTCATCTGATTTGAGCAAGGCTCACCAGCTTGAGCCCAAGGTCGCTGGCTTGAGCAAGGGGTCATTCACTCTGCTGTAGCCCCCTGGTCAAGGCACATATGAGAAAGCAATCAATGAACAATTAAGTTGCCGCAATAAAGAATTGCTGCTTCTCATGTCTCTCCCTTCCTGTATGTCTGTCCCTATCTGTCCTTCTCTCTGTCTCTCTGTCTCTGTCACAAAAAATGAAAAAAATTAAAAGTGTAACTGCCTTATGACCCAGCGATTCTGCTTCTGGATAGCCCAAACGTTCAAAAATAATATATGCATCCCTATATTCATTGCATTATTTACAATAGTGATGAAACAGATTCTTCAAACCAAGTGCCCATCAATAGACAATTAGATAAAAAAAGAAGTTGTACATATATACAATAGAATATTACTCAGCCATAAAAAAATCTTACCATTTGGAACAACATGGATGGACCTAGAGGGTATTATGCTAAGTAAAATAAACTGTCAAAAAAAGACAACTACAGCCCTGGCCGGTTGGCTCAGTGGTAGAGCGCCGGCCTGGCGTGCAGAAGTCCTGGGTTCGATTCCCAGCCAGAGCACACAGGAGAAGCGCCCATCTGCTTCTCCACCCCTCCCCCTCTCCTTCCTCTCTGTCTCTCTTTTCCCCTCCAGCAGCGAGGCTCCATTGGAGCAAGGATGGCGGGGGCGCTGGGGATGGCTCCTTGGCCTCTGCCCCAGGCGCTAGAGTGGCTCTGGTCGCGACAGAGCGACACCCCGGAGGGGCAGAGCATCACCCCCTGGTGGGCGTGCCGGGTGGATCCCGGTCGGGCGCATGCGGGAGTCTGTCTGACAGTCTATCCCCGTTTCCAGCTTCAGAAAAATACAAAAAAAAAATTTTAAAAATTAAAAAAAAGACAAGTACCATATGATTTCACTTATACATGGAATCTAATGAACAAAACAAACTAACAAAGAGGAGACAGACTCATGGATACAGAGAACAGATTCACTGCTGTCAGATGGGTGGAGGTGAAGGGATAGGTGAAAAGGGTGAAAGGATTAAGCAGAGGGAAAAAATAGTATTTGAATGAATATTTTTCAAATGGATATTCAAGTACTATTGGCACAGATAGCAGTACCACCCATATCAGTGACTGGGCAGTTTCCAAGTCGATGTCTCCCAGAATCAGTGGTGATGGCCCCTGTCCTGGCCTTATATAGGTGCTGCATGCAAAAGGCATCATCAGCAAACCACAGTGAAAGTGGAAGCAAATAATAAATGTCATAGATCATGAAGAAGACACTTTTAGCAGGTATATCAAGAAAATAAGTGTCCATGCATACTGGGTGGAAGTAGAGCCAGAGAAATCTTTCTTTTAATTCTTATTATTATTCTACTTTGCCCCCTAGATTCGAGTAACCTAGGAAAAATAGTTTACTTATTAAACAGTGACCTCATTTCTGAACACAAATATCTTTAATGACAATTTTGAATTAACCTGGCAACATTCTTTTCTCCCTCAAGCAAACACTGCCAATTCATGTGTCCAGAAACATGCAGTTTTTATGTGTAGTAAAATTTTAATGTGATCATATATCATATGATATATGATAAATGTATATCATAAATCTCTAATATCTCTTGTATTCATAGTTAAAATTCTACCTGCAGCTCCCTCATCTATTCACTTTCTTTAAATACAGTTTCCCTTCTGCCCCTTAAGATAATTCAAATTGACAGCATCGTTTTATTCCAAAATTTTCAGGGGATTTTCTTTGGGTAACTCCATTTCTATTAACTAACATTTTTCTTTTTGCTAAGTTAAAAAGCTACAATGTCAGATCAAAGAGCACAAATGCTATTACAAAGAATATACAAATATCTCTCATCCAAAACCCTCAAAGTTCATTTAATCACAGGACAGCTTTCAAGCCTATATTTTTAGTTTAAATTACAAAATTGGCCCCTATCTTTCAGGTATCGTTTTTCTTGGCTGACTGTGTAACATGTCTTGCACACAGCTCCATACATACTTGTAGAATGAATTACACTACAAACTGTTGATCAATATTTTCTCCTAGTAACTTTTAAGGCAATAAACAAGGATAGTCTTATCAGAGACTATTGCATTGGCTGTGCTGGTATTTCCAGTGTCAGGGACATAGCTAGTCATCTTGCCACAAGGAAGATCCATTTGAACAGGAACTCTGTTTTGTGCATTGCTGGTGCCGTCCCTGAAAATAGTGATGAGCACATCGTTACTGTTCAATACTTAGTTGTTAATGAAAAACTGATTGCTTATGACCATCCACCAGATTCCTTCTACCTTCAGGACAAAGACAAAATTTTTCATTATTGAATATTTAGCTCTCCATGGCCTTTCTACCTGTATCTTGTGAGGAGAACACTATTTCCTGACCTGTGAAGCAGAACTGCTTTGCCCCAGGACAATTCTTGCATATTCCAAAACACATTTACAAAGACTGCTTGACTACCAAAATAGACAGATCGTCACACTGTAGATAGATTTTAGTAGATTAATTTTCTGTAGGCAAATTCATCCTCAACCTCTGGTTGGATACTTCTCCAAACATGGTTCTATCAGTCTGGGGAAGCAAAGGCAAAGTAATGCTGAGATAATAAATAAATCTAAAATCTATAGTGGCCTATGAAACCTGACCTTAGCTTTTCTCACTCACAGCATAGCTCCACCGTTGATCAACAGTGGGGCTCTGTGCAGAATAGCCACCCTCAGCCCAGCAACACCCATATCGAGGCAATAGAGAAGCAGCCAGAACATGCCAGTCACAGTTTCAGAGGGAAAAGGAAGAACGGCAGAGAATATCCTGGTCCTAAGCTTCTGCCTGGAAGTGCCGCATAATGCGTCTGCTCAACATTTTATTAGCCAATGAAGGTTAATGCAGGTTCACACCTGAAATCAAGCCACAGGTCAAGACTATATAATTCTCCTCTAAGGAGGGGATGCAAATATTGTTAAACAGTAATGCATTCTTCCACCACATGTACTGAAAAATAAAATAAAGAATATCAAGTCCTTTAATGTAATCTGGGTCTAACCAAGACTAGGAAAAAAATGACCAGAATATACCATTTTATGTTCTACTTTATTAATTGGAAAAATATAAGCTAAAAAATTTTTTTCACTAAAAAATACTCACAGGAACTATTATAAAATTAAGTAAAACAGTAACAGAATTTCTTTCAAATCACTGGAGAAGATAAAATAAAATTTTAAAACTATAGTGAAAGATTTTTTAAAAAGAGCAAAGATGTACAAATGATATAAAGCTTAATAAAATATAGCAGAATACTACATTTAGCAATTATCACTCCATACAGAAAAGGTTTAAGGACCCATAAAAGGGGCAAATACTAGTTAATAAGTAAAAATCAACTATGTATTGCCTGAGAGACAAACCTAAAGAAAAATAAAACAAAAAGCATAAAAATAAAGAAATAAGCAAATTTATTTACTTATTTAATTTAAGAAAATTAAATTTAATGGGGTGACATTACACAGGTTTCAGTTAAACATTTCTATAGCACTTGAACTATTGATTATATTGTGTGCTCATTTGACCCCAGGTCAAATCATTTTCCCTCACAATGTATTTAATTTGTCCATCTTTACTCCCCTCCTTCCCCTCCCCTCCCCCTTCTACCTGGTAATCACTTCACTTTTATCTATGTCCATGAGTCTCATTTTTATATCCCATCTATGTGTGAAATCATACAGTTCTTAGAGTTTTCTGATTTACTTATTTCATTCAGTATGATGTTCTCAAGGTCCATCCACGTTGCTGTAAATGGTAATATGTCATCATTTCTTATGGCTGAGCAATATGAGCAGTATTCCATTGTATGTATGCATATAGATATATAAAATATATAGATATAGATATAGATATAGATATATAGTATATATCACATCTTCTGGATCAAATCCTCTATCAAGGGACACTTTGTTTGTAGGAATAGACAATTTAAATTGTATGCCTGACCAGACAGACGTTGGCACAGTGAGGACCCAGATTCAAATCCCCAAGGTTGCCAACTTGAGCGTGGGCTCACCAGCTTAAGCACGGGGGTCACCAGCTTGAGTGTGGGATAATAGACATGACCCCATGGTTGCTGGCTTGAGCCCAGTGGTTGCTAGCTTGAGCTCAAGGGTGCTGGCTTGAGCAAGCCTTCACTGGCTTAGCAGAATCCCACCCCCCATCAAGGTATGCATGAAAAAGCAATCAATGAACAACTAAGGTGCTGCAATTATGATGTGGTGCTTCTCATCTCTCTCCCTTCCTATCTATCTCTCCCTGTCTCTCTCCCCCCGCCCACCCTTTGCTTAAAAAAACAACTGTGCACAAATAGTGCTGGCCAGTTAGCTCAGTCAATTAGAGCATTGTCCTGAAATGACAAGGTTATGGGTTCCATGGGGGTCAGGGCACACATGGGAAGCAACCAATGAATACAAAACTAAGTAGAACAATGAATGAATGCTTCCCTTCCCCCTATTCCCTCTCTCCTTCCTCTCTCCATCTCTCTAAAAAAAATCAATCAATCAGTAAAATAAATAAATAAATAAGCCCTGGCCAGAGTGTTGTCCTGAAGCACAGAAGTTGCTCATTCGATACTCAGTGAGGGCACATGCAGGAACAGTTTGATATTCCTGTCTCTCTGTCGCTCTCTCCCTGCTTCTCTCTGAAAAATTTTTAGTAAATAAATAAACTGTGACCAAACAAAAAGAAAGCTGATAGTGAAATATCAATTCATGGAAAGTAGAGTTTAAATAAAAAATAAATTAAATGTAATAAACAGGATAATTTAATAGTGAGAAAAATAATTTACAATGGAGAGAGAGTAGTTATTAACTAATATATATCAGATATGTTTCCACAGAACAGAAGATACAACTTCAGTCCTATGTGAAGCAAGGAGTAGAACTAAACCCCTTGCATAAAATCTAGAATTTCAGTCTGTCTCATCCTTAGAAAAGAAAATGTGATATTCTGCTCACAGTTCTAGAAAGCTGTGAATTAGCTTATTGGCTGCTCAGAAACTTGGAAGAAAAGCAAAGTCATCAAGAAAAAAAATAAAAAGCTAAAGCCTGCTACAGTCACATATGTGGGATCCAAATGTTTAAGACCTGCTTAGAACAAGAACCAGAGGCTAAAATAATATTAAAATTAGTCCAGGTAAATAAATTGTGTTATCTTTTCAATTGAAATACAACCATGAGAATGATCAACAGCACCACACACAAATATGGGGGAACTTTGCAAATACAATGTTGAATGAAAGAAGCCATTCAGAAAATTAAATAAAGTTTAAATACAAACAGACCTAATCAACAGAGTTAAAAGACAGGGTGGTATAAAACTAATGATAACCAAACCTTGAAACTAGTTCTAAACCTATTCCTATACATCAGTGGTTCCCAACCTCTTTTGGGCCATGTACCGGTTTAATGTCAGAAAATATTTTCACGGACTGGCCTTTAGGGTGGGACGGATAAATGTATCACCTGACCGAGACAAGCGTCAAGAGTGAGTCTTAGACGAATGTAACAGAGGGAATCTGGTCATTTTTTAAAAATAAAACATCATTCAGACTTAAATATAAATAAAATGGAAATAAATGTAAATCATTTATTCTTTCTCTGCAGAACGGTACCAAATGGCCCACGGACCGGTACCGGTCTGCGGCCCGGGGTTTGGGGACCACTGCTATACATAACCCTAGTCCTAAACTTAAACCTAACCCTAAATCTAACCCTAAACCTAATCTCTGAATTTAAGTCTAATCCTAAAAAAAATTAAAAATACTAAGGCGATTACTCTTATGCAGGATGGGCTTGGTATTGACTGAAAGGGGGTACATGGCTTTCTTTGAGGTGCTAGTAATGTTGTTTCTTGACCTCAGTGAGAGTTGCAGAAAAGGTTCACTTTGTGAAACTGTATTAAGCTGTATACTTAAGATATTGTACTTTTGTATATGGAGATTACATTTTATACTTCAATAAATATTTCTACCATATGTTAAACTTTAATAAAATTAAAGGAAAATAGTTCCTAATCTATTGAAACTAAAAAAAAAAACAAAACCATAAACAAAAAAAATTCCAAAAACTCACCCTCTAAAGACACTTTACAACCTAAGGCAATTTTCACTTGTCCTTTACCCAGGAGAAATGAAACTCCTTCAGGAAAAAAAAATTATTATTTGCCTAATGAAATCAAAAGCTCAAATTATAAATATTCAAATATGATAAATACTAACAGTGATGATAACAGTATTTGTAAATATAAATTTTGCATTCCCCCTAAAAATACCAAAAGAATCTGTTGATCAATGAAAATTATTGATAAATATGAATAATGACAGTTCCTGGAATAAGGAAAGACACAACCTGGGTAGAGACTAAGTAATGTCTCAGGAAAATCAGGACACAATATACATGGAGGTTTGGGCCTGGGTTAGGTGTTTTTAAGGTGAGTCTTGAGGGCAGGACCTGTTTGGGATTGGGTAAAATTTACAATATAATAGTGTTGGATAGATGAACACAGTGAAAGTAGGATCTTGGAACAAGTTCTTGATAAGTAAGCTATTTTGGATGGTTTATACACTTCACCTCCAGGAGCAATTACTTCCTGGACCAAGTAGCTAAGCTAGACTTGGCTGTTCCTACTACTAGGTAGTCAAAACCAGTAAAGTATGACTTGATCCAAAATTGATTAGCACAGGGACAAGAAAGCATGTTCTTTTTTTTTTTTTTTCATTTTTCCGAAGCTGGAAACGGGGAGGCAGTCAGACAGACTCCCGCATGCACCCGACCAGGATCCACCCGGCATGCCCACCCCTCTAGGGCGTCGCTCTGTTGTATCCAGAGCCATTCTAGCGCCTGAGGCAGAGGCCACAGAGCCATCCCCAGCGCCCGGGCCATCTTTGCTCCAATGGAGCCTCGGCTGCGGGAGGGGAAGAGAGAGACAGAGGAAGGAGAGGGGGAGGGGTGGAGAAGCAGATGGGCACTTCTCCTGTGTGCTCTGGCCGGGAATCGAACCCGGGACTCCTGCACGCCAGGCCGACGCCCTACCGCTGAGTCATCAGGCCAGGGCCAGAAAGCATGTTCTTTTCAGTGATGTATATCTATACTCTCAGATAAAATACAAAATGATGTGTGTATATATGTAGGTATATATTTAGACACAAAAATTGTATTTTCAAATTCAAAAAATGATGTACAGTGATAGTTTCAACTAAAAGAATTTATAATCACAGAATAAAAATGTAAATTAACAATGCTTTTAAAATGTTATTTAAACATAAATTAGTAAGAAATAAATTTTTTTATTGATTTTAATTTATTTTGTTTACATAGATTCTAGCGTTGCCCCAAATGCATCCCCCCTACGCCTTATTCTCCTCAACATTACCCGTGCCTTCCTCAAGCCAGCGCCCTCCCCCTTCCCTTCAGCTTTATCCCATCCTATCATCCCCATTCCCTCTGTTCTCTTTTCCTCTGGTCCCTTTGATCTCTCCTCAGTCTCAATTCCATTCCTCAGTTCACATTGTTCATTGGATTCCTCAAATAAGTTGAGGTCATATGATATTTTTCTTTCTCTGCCTGGCTTATTTCACTTAGCATAATAATCTCCAGGCCCATCCATGCCATCAGAAAAGGTAAGATTTCATTCTTTTTCACAGCCATGTAGTATGCCATTGTATATATGTATCACTGCTTTTTAATCCACTCGTCCACTGACGGACACTTGAGCCGTTTCCAGATCTTCGCTACTGTGAACAATGTTGCCATAAACATGGGGAGTGCATTTCTCCTTTTGAATCACTGATATGGTGTTCTTGGGATATATTCCTAAAAGTGGGATGGCTGGATCAAAAGGCAGTCTCATTTTTAATTTTTTGAGGAATCTCCATACTGTTTTCAACAGTGGCTGCACCAGTCTGCATTCCCACCAGCAGTGTAGGAGGGTCCCCTTTTCTCCACATCCTTGCCAGCATTTATTCTGTGTTGTTTTGTTGATGAGCGCCATTCTGACTGGTGTGAGGTGGTATCTCATTGTGGTTTTAATTTGCATTTCTCTAATGAATAGTGATGTTGAGCATTTTTTCATATGCCTATTGGCCATCTGTGTGTCCTCTTTGGAGAAGTGTCTGTTCATTTCTTTTGCCAATTTTTTGATTGGATTGTTTATCTTCCTGGTATTGAGTTTTACAAGTTCTTTATAAATTTTGGTTATTAACCCCTTATCAGACGCATTGTCAAATATATTCTCCCATTGTGTAGTTTGTCTTTTTATTCTGTTCTTATTGTCTTTAGCTGTGCAAAAGCTTTTTAGTTTGATATAGTCCCATTTGTTTATCCTGTCTTTTATTTCACTTGCCCATGGAGATAAATCAGCAAATATATTGCTGCGAGACATGTCAGAGAGCTTACTGCCTATGTTTTCTTCTAAGATGCTTATGGTTTTATGGCTTACATTTAAGTCTTTTATCCATTTTGAGTTTATTTTTGTGAATGGTGTAAGTTGGTGGTCTAGTTTCATTTTTTTGGAGGTAGCTGTCCAGTTTTCCCAACATCATTTGTTGAAGAGACTGTCTTTACTCCATTGTATGCTCTTACCTCCTTTGTCAAGTATCAGTTGTCCATAAAGGTGTGAGTTTATTTCTGGGTTCTCTGTTCTGTTCCATTGATCAATACGCCTCTTCTTATGCCAGTACCAGGCTGTTTTGAGTACAATGGCCTTGTAGTATAACTTGATATCAGAAAGTGTGATACCTCCCACTTTATTCTTCCTTTTCATCATTGTTGAGGTTATTCATGTTCTTTTTTGGTTCCATATAAGTTTTTGGAATATGTGTTCTATATCTTTGAAGTATGTCATTGGTATTTTAATTGGTATTGTATTGAATTTATAAATTGCTTTGGGTAATATAGAGATTATAATGATGTTTATTCTTCCTAACCATGAGCACTGTATATGCTTCCACTTGATTGTTCTTCCTTGATTTCTTTTATCAATGTTTTATAATTTTCTGAGTACAAGTCTTTAATCTCCTTGGTTAAATTTACTTTTGTTTGTTGGGAGTTTTTTGATAGCTGTTTCAATCTCATTTGTTGTAATTCAGGGGTAGTCAATGTTTTTATACCTACCACCCACATTTGTATTTCTGTTAGTAGTAAAATTTTCTAACCACCCACCAGTTCCACAGTAATGGTGATTTATAAAGTAGGGAAGTAACTTTACTTTATAAAATTTATAAAGCAGAGTTACAGCAAGTTAAAGCATATAATAATAATTACATACCGAGTACTTTATGTCAAATTTTCACTAAGTTTGGCAGAATAAATCTTTATAAAATACTTTGGTTGCTCCACTACCACCCACCATGAAAGCTGGAATGCCCACTAGTGGGTGGTAGGGACGAGGTTGACTGCTGTAATCGGTCTGTTTAGGTTTTCTGATTCTTCCCGATTGATTTTTAAAATATTATATGTTTCAAAGAATTTGTCCATTTCATCTAGGTTGTCTAATTTTTTGGTATACAGTTCTACATAGTATTTTCTTATAATCCTTTGTATTTCTGTTGTGTCAGTTGTTATTTCTCAACTCTCATTTCTAATTTTATTTATTTGAGTCCTCTCTCTTTTTTCTTGGTGAGTCTGGTTAAAGGTTCATCAATATTGTTTACCCTTTCAAAGAACCAGCTCTTGGTTTTGTTGATCCTCTGAATTGTTTCTTTAGCCTCTGTGTCATTTATTTCCGCTTTGATCTTTATTATTTCCTTCCTTCTACTACATCTGGGCTTTACTTGCTGTTCTTTTTCTAGTTCTTTTAGATATAGGGTTAAGTTGTTTTTTTGAGCTTTTTCTAGTTTCTTAAGGTATGCCTGTAATGCTATGAACTTCCCTCTCAGGACTGCTTTTGCTGTGTCCTATAAATTTGGAGTTGTTGTATGCTCATTATCATTTGTTTCTAGGAATTTTTTTATTTCTTCTTTGATCTCATTGTTAACCCATTTGTTATTTAATAACATGCTATTTAGTTTCCAAGTGTTTGAGTATTTTTCAGTTTTTCTGTTGTGGTTGATTTCTAGTTTCATGCCATTGTGATCAGAGAATTTGCTTGATATGATTTCAATCTTCTTAAATTTGTTGAGACTGCTTTTGTGCCCTAACATGTGGTCTATCCTAGAGAATGTACCATGATCACTTAAAAAGAATGTATATTCAGATGCCTTAGGGTGAAAGGTTCTGAAGATACCTATTAAATCCAGTTGATCTAGTGTGTTTTTTAAGTCTGCTGTTTTTTTGTTAATTTTCTTTCTTGAGGATCTATCTAGTGATGTTAGTGGGGTATTGAAATCCCCTACTATTATAGTATTGCTGTTGATCTCACCCTTTATATTCATTAAAGTCTGCTTTATATATTTAGGTGCTCCTATGTTAGGTGTGTAGATATTTATAATGATTATATCTTCCTGTTGGATTTCTCCCTTTATCATTATGTAATGACCTTCTTTATCTCTTAGTATAGCCTTTGTTTTAAAGTCCATTTTGTCTGATATAAGTATTTCTACCCCAGCTTTTTATTTCATTTCCATTTGCATGAAATATTTTTTTCCATTCTTTTACCTTCAGTCTATATGTATCTTTTGCTTTAAGATGTGTCTCTTGTAGACAGCATATGTATGGGTCCTGTTTTCTTATCCACGCAGCTATCCTATGTCTTTTGATTGGGTCATTTTCCATTTACATTTAAGGTTACTATTTATATGTAGTTGTTTATTGCCATTTTAATCTTTAAAGCTGTATTCCTCTTTTGCTATATTCCTTTCCACCTTTGATTTGTTTACAACAGGCCCCTTAACATTTCCTGAAGCATTGGTTTGGTTGTAATAAATTTCTTGAGGTTTTGTTTGTTTGTTTGTTTTGTATGGGAAGCTTTTTTATTTCTTCTTCAATTTTAAACAAAAGCCTTGCTGGATAAAGTAGTCTTGGTTGTAGGCTCTTGTTCTGCATTACTTTGAATAATTTTTGCCATTCCCTTCTGGCCTCAAGTGTTTCTGTTGAGAAGTCGGATATCATCCTTATGGGGGCTTCTTTGTAGGTGATAGTCTTTTTTTCTCTAGCAGCTTTTAATATTTTCTCTTTATCTCTTAGCTTTGGTATTTTAATCATGATGTGTCTTGGTGTGGATTTCTTTGTGTTTCTCTTTAATGAAATTCTCTGTGCTTCTTGAACTTGTGGGACTTTTTCCTGCATCAATTTTGGGACATTTTCAGCTATGATATGATTGAACAATATTTCTATCCCTTGTTCTTTCTCTTCTTCTTCAGGAACCCCATGATGTGGATGTTATTTCTCTTCATGTTGTCACAGAGCTCTCTTAGAGTTTCCTCAGACTTTTTGAGTCTCTTTTCTTTTAGCTGCTCTGCTTCTGTGCCTTCGTTTATCTTGTCCTCTAACTTGCTGTTTTGATCCTCAGCTTCACCTATCCTGCTTTTAATTTCTACCATTGTGGGCTTCATTTCTGATATTGTATTTGTCATTTATGACTTATTCTTTTTTACTATTTGAATATTCTTTTTTATACTTGCTATCTCTTTATTTAGTTGTTCGTTATGATCATCTATTGTTGTTCTAAGATTTTTGAGCATCCTAACAATCATTATTTTAAACTCTGAATTTGGTAATTTGGTTATATCTGACTCATTCAATTCCTTTTCTGGGAATTTCTCTGGATTCAATTGGGTTGCATTTCTCTGCCTTCTCAATTTATCTGTGTATAAGAAGGGTGTGGCCACTGGAGACCAATGGGTGTGGTCTCTGTGTTCCCTAGGTGTGGTCTGTCTGCAGGCCCACCGCCCCCTCTGCCACTTCTTTGGGCATTGGGGCATTCAGGCATTTGGGTACGGGTGTTGCCGTTCTGGCTAACTGCGGCTGTCGCTGCGGTTTTCACCTCTCCTCCATGGGAGGGGCTGTGTACATGTACCCTGGTCTACAAGCCTCAGCCTTTGCCATACCCTCACGGGTGGGGCTGCGCACCATGCCCAGGGCTGCAAGCCTCAGCACCATGGGTAGGGGTGAGCACCTTCATTCAGCCGTGGGTCTCAGACTACTCCCCAGCTTACACCCCACCCCCATTTGTGGAGCTGCACTTGCGAGTTGGGCCTCAGACTGTTGTAACAGCCCAGCGGGGCTGCGCACCTGTGCTCAACCACGGGTCTCAGCCTATTCCTGGGCTTTCGCCCACCCCTGTGGGCTGAGTTGTGCTTATGCTTTGGGCCAGAAGCCCTGGTTCTGCCAGCTGGGTGGGGCTGAGCAGCCACGGGTCTCACCTTTCCCCTGCAGGTGGGACTGAAGGTGCCTGCAGCTGGCTGGACCACTTTCTTGTGCCCCTTCCATTCCTTCCGGGCAAGACTGTTCTCAGGCCGGGCCTCAGTAGTGGCCAGTCCAGCCTCTACCACCACCGATGGGACCGCGCTTCTGTGTCCCACTGCCACCCACCCTCCAGCTAGCCCTCAGCAGTGTGGTTGGAGGCACTGCACCTCAGACCCTAGCACTCAATACTGTATTCCTTAAGCTCCCTCCTTCTATGTGACTCTGCTTGAGTGCCACAGAAGAGCTTGTTTGGCTGGTGGCCTGCTTCCCTTTGCTGGTTTTGCTGGTTCCAGGGGAAATATTCACTTCAGATTTGGGGAGTAACTCAGCCCAGGGGTTAGGGTGGGTGTCCATCAAAGTGTTTCTACCTATGCTTCCTAGATTATACTCTCTTCCTGCTACTCTGGTCCTCTCCTCTCTCCCCATCCCCTGGATCGCCGGGTAAGTGGTTGTGAAAGAGGTTTTCTGCGCAGTCCCTTTAAGAAGAATCCTGGGTCTGAGAAATCTGTCTCTTTCTCACAAACAGTATCCTGATTTGTTTCACAGCTAAATACTGTCTATATGCTTTTTCTAGGCTCTGGGGCTGCAGGCTGGGGCTTTGTTCCTTGGGCCCAGGGTCCTCCTCTCTCTGCTAAATTCACTTCCTGCGATGTGATTCTCTCCGGGCTGCCATTCGCTCCCAGGAGCTGGGCAGCCCTCTCCGTGTTTCCACCCCTCCTACCAGTCTCTGCATGGCTTCTTCAGTGTTTCTTAGTTAAAGAGTCCTCTTGGTTTAGTCGAAAGTTGGTTTTTCCAGAAGATGGTTGTTAAAATTAAATTGTAATCAACTTTGGTTCTGGGAGGTGGAAGTTGGTATGTCTGCCTACTCCATCACCTCCTCCTCATCACCAGTCATTCTTTACTAAAACAAAAATAAAACTCCAACACCAGCCACCTCAGTCCATTCTTAGCACGTCCTTATGTCCCCTAGCTACCACTTTGAGAACAGGAATCAGTCTGATTTAGGCGATGGCTCTTTCAATCAAGAAATAAATTTTTTAGGCTCTGGCCATTGGCTCAGCGGTAGAGCGTCGGCCTGGCATGCGGGGGACCCGGGTTCGATTCCCGGCCAGGGCACATAGGAGAAGCGCCCATTTGCTTCTCCAGCCCCCCTTCTTTCCTCTCTGTCTCTCTCTTCCCCTCCCACAGCCAAGGCTCCATTGGAGCAAAGATGGCCCGGGCGCTGGGGATGGCTCCTTGGCCTCTGCCCCAGGCGCTAGAGTGGCTCTGGTCGCGGCAGAGTGACGCCCCGGAGGGGCAGAGCATTGCCCCCTGGTGGGCAGAGCTTCGCCCCTGGTGGGCGTGCCGGATGGATCCTGGTCGGGCGCATGCGGGAGTCTGTCTGACTGTCTCCCTGTTTCCAGCTTCAGAAAAATACAAAAAAAAAAAAAAGGAATAAATAAATTTTTAAACATAAAATTTTCAAAAGTAGTAACATACATATTAAATAAAAATAAAACAAAACAAAAAATATACAAGGACTACCCCCTTTTTATAGATAGTAAGCTGCAGTGTGTTTCAAAGAATGCCTTTCTGGCTTGTCTTCCTTAGTTTTATCATAAAGAGATTAAGATATTGGTTCAGTTACTAGGATCATTTTCAGTTCTGTTGTGCTAATATGCTTGTTCAAAAAGTCTCTGAGTAAAATACAGGTTATTCTTGCAATAGAGACTTTATTTAATTGCCATTTTTTCCCTCTTCATTAGGATTATGGAGACAAGTGAAAATCTTGCTTATTTAAAACTTTAATTCAGTATAAATTTCTCTCTTAAGTCACTGTCAGTTTAAGCCTCTGCTACATGTAGCTAAACTTAACTATTACAGAAGATTCAATAAAAGATTTATAAACTTTATAGGTAAAAATAGGAAGCTTTATCAAAAGACATTAAGTTAGACCAGGGGTTCCCAAACTTTTTACACAGGGGGCCAGTTCACTGTCCCTCAGACTGTTGGAGGGCCTGACTATAAAAAAAACTATGAACAAATCCCTATGCACACTGCACATATCTTATTTTAAAGTAAAAAAAACAAAACGAGAACAAATACAATATTTAAAATAAAAAATAAGTAAATTTAAATCAACAAACTGACCAGTATTTCAATGGGAACTATACTCCTCTCACTGACCACCAATGAAAGAGGTGCCCCTTCTGGAAGTGCAGTGGGGCCGCATGCGGCCCGCGGGCTGTAGTTTGGGGGCTCCTGAGTTAGACTAAATGGAATCTTACTATCCATTTTCTTCTATGCTTTACTTTTGTCACTCAATGTATGTTTTTTATACTTTTTTTTTTCTTTTCTTTTTTTTCTGAAGCTGGAAACGGGGAGAGACAGTCAGACAGACTCCCGCATGCGCCCGACCGGGATCCACCCGGCACGCCCACCAGGGGCGACGCTCTGCCCATCCGGGGCGTCGCTCTGCCGCGACCAGAGCCACTCTAGCGCCTGGGGCAGAGGCCAAGGAGCCATCCCCAGTGCCCGGACCATCTTTGCTCCAATGGAGCCTCAGCTGCGGGAGGGGAAGAGAGAGACAGTGAGGAAGGAGGGGGTGGGGGTGGAGAAGCAAATGGGCGCTTCTCCTATGTGCCCTGGTCAGGAATCGAACCCGGGTCCCCCGCACGCCAGGCCGACGCTCTACCGCTGAGCCAACCGGCCAGGGCACTCAATGTATGTTTTTTATGTTTTTCCATTGATATGTGTATATCAGGAGCTGTGCCCTGGAAGATATCTCACAGGACCCAAGAAGAAAAACACAAGGGCATTCCCTAAAGCATTGCTCATACAGAATTAAATTGGGCACAGTTGGAATGCCCACAAATAGATGAAAGATTTCATATTGTATAAAAGGTCAAATATCCCCAAATTATTCTGTAAATGAAATAAAATTCCAAATACTATTCAGGAAGGTTTTTAAATGAAATTTGAATAGCTAATTCTAAAATGTACAAGGAAAAGCAAAGGGTCAATAATAGCCAAGACAGTTTTTAAAAAGAAGAGAAAGAACAAGTTAGGGAGACTTGTCCTAAAACTTGAAGATTTATTATAAAACTATAGTAACTGAGAGAATCAGTAAATAGTAACTGAGATAGTAATAATTATAGTAAATGACACCAGAAAGGCAGAGAAATCAGAACTGGATCCACACATATTAGAAAGCCTTGTGCTAGGCTCCATTGGAGCAAAGATGGCCCGGGCACTGGGGATGGCTCCTTGGCCTCTGCCCCAGGCGCTAGAGTGGCTCTGGTCGCGGCAGAGCGACACCCTGGAGGGGCAGAGCATCGCCCCCTGGTGGGCAGAGCGTCGCCCCTGGTGGGCGTGCCGGGTGGATCCCGGTCGGGCGCATGCAGGAGTCTGTCTGACTGTCTCTCCCAGTTTCTAGCTTCAGAAAGCCTTGTGCTGGCAGAGGAGGTGTTGCAGATCAGTCATTAAAGGATGGTCTACTGATAATTGTTACTGGGATAACTTGTATTAATAATACCTTTGAATGGGAAGTCTTAATATTGTAACATGTCAATTGTACCCAAAGTATTTTATAAATTCAACACAATTTTAATTGAGATTCCAACAGGATTATCCAGGTGAGTTTTTCTTAAAGTATGCACACTGGCATACACACACATGCAAACACACACCAACCTATGAAGGAAAAAGTTAATAAATTTAACTATATTAAAATTTAGAATGTCTTTACAATAAAAAATAATATAAATAAAATTGGTAGACCAGCCAAAAATTGAAAGAATACTTTGACAATATATATAAACAATGAATGGTTGCTATGTAAAGTAAATAAAGAAGTTCTACTATCAAATGTAAAAGATAAACCATGAATATAAAATTGTACAAAACATGAACATTTACAGAAAAAAGCAAAAAAAAAAATACCACAACCAATAATATATTAAAATATAACTTCACTATTAACTAGGGAAATGATAATAAAAACAACCAAATATTATTTCACGCATCACATTGGTAAAATTAAAAAGCAAAATCAAATCTTTACCACTTGGTAATTAAAATATCACACTCTTATATAACTATTACTGTAGAGCTATTTCATTATTAAAAGTAATGATAGACGGGAGTGACGTCACGGAAATGGCGCCGTGAGCAGCGCGTCCGACAGATCTCCCCAAAATCACAACAAATTTATCAACTAGAAACAGGAAAATTTATCTTTGGAGCAAACTGAAAGCAAAAGGACTGTTATCACTCGAACCTGAGAGACGAGGGTGTGGAGGAAGCTACCGCAGGGACGTTCATTCAAGCCGCGAGGAAGTGCGCCTGTGGTAAGTCATCCCGCACTCGGGAGCCGCGAACAGCAGCCGCCGCCAGCCGCCGCCGCCAGCCGCCGCGAGCAGCGCCCGGGTCGGTTGCAGAGCGAGCGGCGAGCAGCCGCTGGCGCACGCCCGGTCTGGTTGCAGACCGAGCATTGCAGACCGAGCACCGCTAACATTCCCAGCGGCCCGCGCACGGGGAGCGGGAGAGGCCCCAGGGCGGTATTCCCTACTTGGGAGATTCTCTCCGCGGGCGGGGCACCTCACCCAGCCATTCAAGCTAACAATCAAGCATTGGGGGAGGGGCGCGCGCAGGCAGCCTGAAATACCTTCGGGAGCACAGCTGCGACCCAATTACTAAAATTAACTTAACCCGTGAAATCTGCGCACCCTCGGTTCTAATTGATAAGATCTCTCTCAGTTCACCGACCCAAGACAAGAGGCTTGATATTTTTTAGTGCCTCTCGCTAAAGGGGCGGGGGCAACTTCTGATTGATAGAGCCTCCATATTCAGGGATAAATGCTAACAAGAAGGACTTGGCAGATAATAAGATCTATACCACACTAGTCGCAAGCAGAGACTAGTGCCTCTTCTTACCAGCCAAAACAGGCTACAAAGTGTGGAAAGCCTGGGTTGAGAGGTCCAACGGAATGCTAGGCACTGAACAATCACCTTGACAACAATTGACTCCCACCCCCGCCTGATTACACTGGAGGCCCGGACTGTCAGAGCCCTTCCCAGAGCCTTGCACTGAGTGGGGATAGAGTGGGGATTTCCCAGCTCTTTGAGCCTCTTACTCCCCAGGCAGAAGCAGTGGCAGCCTTATAGCTGGATCACCAGGCTGCTAATTCAGGAAGGGGGGACTAGGAGAGAGAATCCACGAAAGCAAACTCTCTCATCGTTGGACCCTGCAAACGCCAACAAGCCTTGACTACCAGCAAGACTAAAGCCAATTATATGACATTGCCATAGAACCCCATCAACTGCAAATCCCTACCTAAATGTGACACAGGGGCAGAGCCTGGGGTACAGAGTCACCGACCAGGAAGAGGGAGAGAAAAGAAAAAGGAAGAAGTTAACATCTCAAAATCAAGAAAAATCCACAGACTTTACAACTTGTTCCACTAATTTTTTTGTTGTTGTTGTTGTTGTTTGTTTCTTCTATCTTATTGCCTTTATTTCCTCCACCTCAGTCCTTCTATTCTCTGCCCATCTTATGCTTCCCTTTTCTTGAACTACACTACCCATAAGTGTTACATTTTATTTCTCTTCTTCATCCTCACCCTCCTTTGGGGTTATACTCCAGGACACTTAACTCTCACTCTCTCCTCTTTTGTTTTTTTTTTTGCTTTATTTTGTTTTTTTCTCTTCCTCTTTTATTTCTTCCTTCGTTTTTCTCTTTTTCTTATTTTTTTCCTTTCTATTCATTTTTTCTTTTCTCGTTTTACTTTCCTCCCATTTAATCCTCAATCACGAACAAATTAGTTAATTTGGGACTCAAGGTTTTTTGTGGCTTTATTTTTATTTTTCGGTTTTGTTTTTGTTTTTTTCTTGTTAGTTTATTTTTGTGGCATTTTGGGTCCTCCCAACCCAAGGTCTCCATTGTATTTGGTCTTTGCTCCACTTAATACAACATATTTTTACTTATTATTTTTATTTTTTCTTCTTTATTATTCCTTTTTTTGTCCTTTTTTCTGGTTCCCTCTTATCCCTCTCATTATATCTCTTAGTTGACCATCACCCGCAGGCAGATCAACTTATGCTTGTCTAAGATTTTCTTCCTTTTTTTTTTTTTTTTTTTTTTTTGCATTAAGTAGGTCCCTACTCCCCTTTTTTTTTTTTTTTTTTTTTTTTTGCCCCCTTGAACTCTTCACCGCAAACCAGGCCCTCCATTATAGGCATGATATTTCCCTGAGGAGGGGAGAGGAGAGAAGGAGAACAAAGAAAAAAAAAGGGGGAAATAATAAATTATTACTGCTTTTTTTTGTGGGGTGTTTTACCCTTTGTTTTTTTTTTGTTTGTTTTTTTTTTGTTTGTTTTTTACTTTTTACTCTTTATTAATTCTAATTAGTGCTATCAACAAGACCACCCTCAGATGCCAATAAGAAAGAGGAAATCGAATATTATGGATACAAAAGAAAGAGAGGTAACACAAATAGATGTGGAAAAATCTATGGAGAAAAGACTTAACATATTGGAAGCCTTGGAGCTAAATGACAGAGAATTTAAAATAGAAATCTTAAAAATACTCAGAGATATACAAGAAAACACGGAAAGGCAATATAGGGAGATCAGAAAACAACTCAATGAACACAAAGAATATATTACCAAGGAAATTGAAACTATAAAAACAAATCAAACAGAAATGAAAAACTCAATTCACGAGCTGAAAAACGAGGTAACAAGCTTAGCTAGCAGAACAACCCAGATTGAAGATAGGATTAGTGAAATAGAAGACAAACAACTTGAGGCACAACAGAGAGAAGAAGAAAGAGACTCAAAAATAATAAAAAACGAGAAAGCCCTACAGGAATTATCTGACTCCATCAGAAAGAATAACATAAGAATAATAGGTATATCAGAGGGAGAAGAGAAAGAAAATGGAATGGAGAATATACTCAAACAAATAATAGACGAGAACTTCCCAAGCCTGTGGAAAGAACTAAAGCCTCAAATTCAAGAAGCAAACAGAACACCGAGTTTTCTTAACCCCAACAAACCCACTCCAAGGCACATCATAATAAAGATGACACAAACCAATGACAAAGAAAAAATTCTCAAGGCAGCCAGGGAAAAGAAGAGTACAACATATAAAGGAAGGCCTATTAGATTATCATCAGATTTCTCAGCAGAAACTCTACAAGCTAGAAGAGAGTGGACCCCAATATTTAAAGCCCTGAAAGAGAGGAACTTTCAGCCAAGAATACTATACCCATCAAAGCTATCCTTCAAGTATGAAGGAGATATAAAAACATTCACAAATACAGAAAAGATGAGAGAATTTATCACGAGAAAGCCCCCACTCCAGGAAATACTAAAGGGGGTTTTCCAACCAGATTCAAAGAACAAAAGAAAACAACACCACAAGTAACAGCTCCACCAAGAACACAATAAAACCAAACTTAAGCTGTGACAACAAAGGAAAAAAAAAGGGGGGGAGAGAATGGAGATTAACAGTAGCAAAGGACGATGAAGTGCAGAAATACTTATAAGATAGGGTACTACAATGAATATGGTAGGTACCCTTTTCATTACTTAATGGTAACCACCCTAGAAAAAACCACCACAAAAACATATGACTTAAAAAAGGTAGCAACAGAGGAAAGAAGTATGGAACACAAACAAACAGAAACAAATGATAGAAAAACAAAAGAGAAGAATCAAACTAGATACAAAACTAACAGAAAGCAATTTATAAAATGGCAGTAGGGAACCCACAAGTGTCAATAATTACACTAAATGTAAATGGATTAAACTTACCAATAAAAAGACACAGAGTAGCAGAATGGATTAAAAAAGAAAATCCAACTATATGCTGCCTACAAGAAACACATCTAAGCAACAAGGATAAAAACAAATTCAAAGTGAAAGGCTGGAAAACAATACTCCAAGCAAACAACACCCCAAAAAAAGCAGGTGTAGCAATACTCATATCGGATAATGCTGACTACAAGACAGAAAAAGTACTCAGAGACAAAAATGGTCACTTCATAATGATTAAGGGGACACTGAATCAAGAAGACATAACAATCCTTAATATATATGCACCAAATCAAGGAGCACCAAAATATATAAGACAGCTACTTATTGACCTTAAAACAAAAACTAACAAAAATACAATCATACTTGGAGACCTCAATACTCCGCTGACGGCTCTAGATCGGTCATCCAAACAGAGAATCAATAAAGATATAGTGGCCTTAAATGAAATACTAGAACACCTGGATATGATAGACATCTACAGGACACTTCATCCCAAAGCGACAGAGTATACATTTTTCTCTAGTGTACATGGAACATTCTCAAGAATTGACCATATGTTGGGCCACAAAGACAATATCAGCAAATTTAGAAAAATTGAAATTGTACCAAGCATATTTTCTGATCATAAAGCCTTGAAACTAGAATTCAACTGCAAAAAAGAGGGGGAAAAACCCACAAAAATGTGGAAACTAAACAACATACTTCTAAAAAATGAATGGGTCAAAGAAGAAATAAGCGCAGAGATCAAAAGATACATACAGACAAATGAAAATGAAAATACGACATATCAGAATCTCTGGGATGCAGCAAAAGCAGTAATAAGAGGAAAGTTCATATCACTTCAGGCCTATATGAACAAACAAGAGAGAGCCGAAGTAAACCACTTAACTTCACACCTTAAGGAACTAGAAAAAGAAGAACAAAGACAACCCAAAACCAGCCGAAGAAAGGAGATAATAAAAATCAGAGCAGAAATAAATGAAATAGAGAACAGAAAAACTATAGAAAAAATCAATAAAACAAGGAGCTGGTTCTTTGAAAAGATCAACAAAATTGACAAACCCTTGGCAAGACTCACCAAGGAAAAAAGGCACAGGACTCAAATAAATAAAATCCAAAATGAAAGAGGAGAGATCACCACAGACATCATAGATATACAAAGAATTATTGTAGAATACTATGAAAAATTATATGCCACCAAATACAACAATCTAGAAGAAATGGATAAATTCCTAGAACAATACAACCTTCCTAGACTGAGTCATGAAGAAGCAGAAAGCCTAAACAGACCAATCAGCAGGGAGGAAATAGAAAAAACTATTAAAAACCTCCCCAAAAATAAAAGTCCAGGCCCAGACGGTTATACTAGTGAATTCTATCAAACATTCAAAGAAGACTTGGTTCCTATTCTACTCAAAGTCTTCCAAAAAATTGAAGAAGAAGCAATACTTCCAAACACATTTTATGAGGCCAACATAACCCTCATACCAAAACCTGGCAAGGATGGCACAAAGAAAGAAAACTACAGACCAATATCTCTAATGAATACAGATGCTAAAATTCTAAACAAAATACTGGCAAACCGAATACTACAACATATTAAAAAAATAATACATCATGATCAAGTGGGATTCATCCCAGAATCTCAAGGATGATTCAACATACGCAAAACGGTTAACGTAATACACCATATCAACAAAACAAAGAACAAAAACCACATGATCTTATCAATAGATGCAGAAAAGGCTTTTGATAAAATACAACACAATTTTATGTTTAAGACTCTCAACAAAATGGGTATAGAAGGAAAATATCTCAACATGATAAAGGCCATATATGATAAACCATCAGCCAACATCATTTTAAATGGCATAAAACTGAGGACTTTCTACCTTAAATCAGGAATAAGACAGGGTTGTCCACTCTCTCCACTCTTATTTAACGTGGTGCTAGAAGTTCTGGCCAGAGCAATCAGACAAGACAAAGAAATAAAAGGCATCCATATTGGAAAAGAAGAAGTAAAGGTATCACTTTTTGCTGATGATATGATCCTATACATCGAAAACCCGAAGGACTCCACAAAAAGATTATTAGAAACAATAAACCAATACAGTAAGGTCGCAGGATACAAAATTAACATACAGAAGTCCATAGCCTTTCTCTATGCCAACAATGAAATATTAGAAAACGAACTCAAAAAAATAATCCCCTTCACGATTGCAACAAAAAAAATAAAATACCTAGGAATAAACATAACAAAGAATGTAAAGGACCTATATAATGAAAATTACAAAGCATTGTTAAGGGAAATCGAAAAAGATACAATGAGATGGAAAAATATTCCTTGTTCTTGGATAGGAAGAATAAATATAATCAAAATGGCCATATTACCCAAAGCAATATACAAATTTAATGCAATTCCCATCAAAATCCCTATGAGATTTTTTAAAGAAATGGAACAAAAAATCATCAGATTTATATGGAACTATAAAAAACCCCGAATAGCCAAAACAATCCTAAGGAAAAAGAATGAAGCTGGGGGCATTACAATACCTGACTTTAAACTATATTATAGGGCCACAATAATCAAAACAGCATGGTATTGGCAGAAAAATAGACACTCAGACCAATGGAACAGAATAGAAAGCCCAGAAATAAAACCACATATATATGGTCAAATAATCTTTGATAAAGGGGCCAACAACACACAATGGAGAAAAGAAAGCCTCTTCAACAAATGGTGTTGGGAAAACTGGAAAGCCACATGCAAAAGAATGAAACTTGACTACAGCCTGTCCCCGTGTACTAAAATTAATTCAAAATGGATCAAAGACCTAAATATAAGACCTGAAACAATAAAGTACATAGAAGAAGACATAGGTACTAAACTCATGGACCTGGGTTTTAAAGAACATTTTATGAACTTGACTCCAATGGCAAGAGAAGTGAAGGCAAAGATAAATGAATGGGACTACATCAGAATAAAAAGTTTTTGCTCAGCAAGAGAAACTGATATAAAAATAAACAGACAGCCAACTAAATGGGAAATGATATTTTCAAACAACAGCTCAGATAAGGGCCTAATTTCCAAAATTTACAAAGAACTCATAAAACTCAACAACAAACAAACAAACAATCCAATAAAAAAATGGGAAGAAGACATGAATAGACACTTCTCCCAGGAAGAGATACAAATGGCCAACAGATATATGAAAAGATGCTCAGCTTCATTAGTTATTAGGGAAATGCAAATCAAAACTACAATGAGATACCACCTCACCCCTGTTAGATTAGCTATGATCAACAAGACGGGTAATAGCAAATGTTGGAGAGGCTGTGGAGAAAAAGGAACCCTCATTCATTGTTGGTGGGACTGTAAAGTAGTACAACCATTATGGAGGAAAGTATGGTGGTTCCTCAAAAAACTGCAAATAGAACTACCTTATGACCCAGCAATCCCTCTACTGGGTATATACCCCAAAACCTCAGAAACATTGATACGTGAAGACACATGTAGCCCCATGTTCATTGCAGCACTGTTCACAGTGGCCAAGACATGGAAACAACCAAAAAGCCCTTCAATAGAAGACTGGATAAAGAAGATGTGGCACATATACACTATGGAATACTACTCAGCCATAAGAAACGATGACATCAGATCATTTACAGCAAAATGGTGGGATCTTGATAACATTATAAGGAGTGAAATAAGTAAATCAGAAAAAAAACAAGAACTACATGATTCCATACATTGGTGGAACATAAAAATGAGACTAAGAGACATGGACAAGAGTGTGGTGGTTACCAGGGGTGGGGGGAGGGAGGACAGGGGGAGAGTTAGGGGGAGGGGGAGGGGCACAGAGAACTAGATAGAGGGTGGTGAAGGACAATCTGACTTTGGGCGAGGGGTATGCAACATAATTTAATGACAAAATAACCTAGACATGTTTTCTTTGAATATATGTACCCTGATTTATTAATGTCATCCCATTACCATTAATAAAAATTTATTTAAAAAAAAAAAAAAAAAGTAATGATAGAAAAATTAAACCAACTTTACAATTTAAAAAGTTAGGGACGCCTGACCTGTGGTGGCGCAGTGGATAAAGCGTCGACCTGGAAATGCTGAGGTTGCTGGTTCAAAACCCTGGGCTTGCCTGGTCAAGGCACATATGGGAGTTGATGCTTCCAGCTCCTCCCCCCCTTCTCTCTCTGTCTCTCCTCTCTGTCTCTCCCTCTCCTCTCTAAAATGAATAAAAAAAAAAGTTAGGGAAAAAGTCAAAGAGGAGAAATAAAATAATTAAAATAATGAACAATCAACTGCAAAACAATTGATAAATTTAAAGATGCCTGTAAGGCAAAGGGAAAAAATAATCAAATTAAATATGAAAGATGGAATGTAATTTGAAAAAGATATAAAAATATGATATAAAAGAAAAGGTGCTGGCCAGTTGGCTCAGTAGTAGAGCATTGGCCCAGCGTGTGGATGTCCTGGGTTCAATTTCCAGTCAGAGTACACAGGAAAAGCACCCATCTGCTTCTCCACCCCTCCCCATCTAGCTTCAATCTCTCTCTCTCTCTTCTCCTCTTCTCCTGCAGCCATGGCTCGATTAGAGTGAGTTGGCCCCGGGCACTGAGGATGTCTCCATGGCCTCTATCTCAGGCCCTAAAAATTGACTCAGGTTGCAACAGAACAAGGGTCCCAGATGGGCAGAGCATCGCTCCATAGTGGGCTTGCTGGGTGGATCCTGGTTGGGGCACATGCGGGAATCTGTCTCTGCCTCTCCTCCTCTCAGTGAAATAAAAACAAAAAAATTTAATTTAAGAAAAGAAATAAAATACAAAAAAATAAATTAAGAATGACAGAAGGGATATATCTGAATATTCTTGAATCACAATGAAATGAATTGTTCTCTTTGAAAATTAAAACTGCCAAAACAGACTGAAATATTACAGACATGAATAAACCAATGAAACATTACCAAAAATCACCTGCGAAAATAGTTCTAGTGCCAACAAATATTACTGGAAAGTTCAGTCAAACTGTCAAGGACTAAGTGTTTCTATGCTAAATAAACTCTTCTAGGCCTAAGAAAAGCTGGGCTGCTAGCCAATCCATTTAGGGTAGCTAGCAATAACTCTGCTATAAAACAAGCAGAACAGTGTTAATAAAAGTAAACTTCAGAGTACTGAATGTGCAAAATTAATCAAAGAGTCTGTTTTCTTGGATGGCCAATCATCGAGACCTTGTGATGAAAGGTCAAAATTAGGCAGGAGAGTATACCATATGTCTACATACTTGCAAACACAAAATTTAGGTGAGCAAAATATACAGAAAGGTTTAACTAAATGGCACAAAAAGAAATTGAAATATATTTGCATCACTTATAACCCCCTCTAGTAGACTCCTTTTCCGAGCTGATGATAATACTAGAAAAAGAGTACATACAAATGAAGTCAGCAGTAAATTAGGGATTAGCCACATGGGTTCTAAATGTTATGAATTACTCTCTATGGCTATCACTCACAATAGTACCCACCCAGGAGGCTTGTAGTAAAATAGAGTCCACAGACACCTATAACATTTATGGATATAAAAGTAATAATCCTACATATATTTTTATTAAAGTTGGTGGATCACAAAAAAAATTAAAAATTGAACTGAAATGTTACAGCAGTGATGAAATCGTGCATAGAGATTAATGGCTGCTGGGGATGGGGCATAAATGAAAGATTGACAGAGAAGTGATGTTTGCACAGAATCTGTTTCTACTCACCTAGCTTCAATTCCGCCTTATGGTTCTACTGTCTCAACCTTTATATTTCTCGTTTTGTTTGTTTGGCTATTTGCTTGGTTGTGTTTTTTAAAAATAAAATTTGCTGACTGTTTCCCAATGTCAGTAAATTTCTGTAGTTTCTTTACTTATTTTGTCACCATCATACTTACATAGAAAAGAAAAATATACCCTATTGGAAATAATTTTTATAAATTTAATAGAGCTACAGTTATTAGCCAAACTCTACTAGAATTAACAAGCTGTGAAAAATCTCTCAAAGTAGTTAATACATTTCTTGAGTATTACTGAAAACTTGATAAACTTAGAAAAGAATTTTGTCCAGGCATCACAAGAAATTTGTACTTGTGGACTTCTAATAAATATGTACTGTTCTCAGGCAGCTAACCAAAGGCATTAGGGCTTATCAACATCAAACTCTAATTATTAACAGTTCTTTCTTTTGTAAACAGAGAAGAAAATTTCACGAAATATGATCTCCTGTCATTATTAATACTTGATATTGTTAAGCAAAAACAAATCAACAAACAAAAACCTCAGAAAAACAAGATGAAATGAAAAACAAGGACACAGTTACTATAATGTCAAGAACACAGAACTAAGAACAGATGCAAGGATTCTGGTCCCAGCACAGCCATTAACAAAGTACATAATTTGGGTCAAGTCACCTCACCTCTATGCACTTAAATTTCCTTCCAGTCAAAAATTTCCCCTTATCAAATAACCTATAATGTCATTTTTGAAGACAGAGACCTGACCTTAAGAGCATCAAATTCGGGAAAAGTAAATTTTTGCTAACGGATAGGATAGAAACTTTATCCAAAAATATTGAGAACTTGCATCAGGTTAGAGTTGAATTAGTCAGGGCTCAGCAACTCAAGGCTCTAATGGACTACTCCACTTCTGTCCCACAAGCTCTCTGGCTACCAAGACTGCCAGAGGAGTTCAACAATACCAGACACAACTGACAATAAAATTTTAATCCAACTTCACAAGGCTTGATACAGTAATAAAACCCAATTGTTAGAAATACTTTTATTATGTAAGGTATAGATATCATAAAGTTCACCATTCTAACCATTTCTGAGCAGCATTAATCTCATTCACAACATTTGCATCTATCACAGTGGTGGGATTCAAATAATTTAACAACCAGTTCTCTGCCCTAATGACCATTTGAAGTATAAAAAAAGATATACCGAAAGGTTTATTATTTCATGCATTTGATACTTAAGTAAAAATAATAAAAGAGATACACAAAACTAGATGTTATAAGAAAGACTCTTAAAATATTAATAAAAAATATTAAATAATACCTGACAAAAAACAATACAAGTTGTCACCCTCCCTAATTGTTGGCACTTTTTCTCTTTACATTATATGTTTGTTTACTGAAGTAACAAATGCAAGGGAGTTAAAATGTAGTATTTCATCAAAGGTATAATGAGTTTTATGAAATGAATAAATATTTCAAGCATAGTTCCATCAAATTTTTTTCACCTATGGACAAAATGAACATTATTACAAGCACTTAGAATACACTGTTGCGCAGATGAACGTTAAAATAGAGTAAGGAATGTAAATTTATGATTTCCACATTGGGTGGCTGCCCAGGTATCCATCTTAGAGAAAACCCTGATTACAAGTGTCATTTTAACAACCAATTCGCCCAACTCAACAAAAAGTTAGGTATCAGTTCTGCTGAACTGGTGCGAACTGACTGAATCCCACCACTGGCACAGCTTAATTTTTTTTTCTTTTGTATCTTTCTGAAGTGAGAAGCAGGGAGGCAGAGAGACAGGCTCCCACGTGCGCCCACGGGTATCCACCCAGCAAGCCCACCAGGGGGCGATGCTCTGCCCAACTGAGGCGTTGCTCCCTTGCAACCAAAACCATTCTAGCGCCTGAGGCAGAGGTCATGGAGCTGTCAGCGTGAGGGACCAACTTTGCTCCAATGGAACCTTGGCTGCAGGAGGGGAAGAGAGAGGTAGAGAGAAAGGAGAGGGGGAGAGGTGGAGAAGCAGATGGGGGCCTCTCTGTGCCCTGGCTGGGAATTGAACCGGACTTCCACGTGCTGGGCTGACGCTCTACCACTGAACCAACCGGCCAGGGCTACAGCTTAATTTTTTTTAATGGACTTTTATATTCATTCATCCGTCAATGCTGCAGGCCTTATGCTAAACTCTGGGGATTGCAAGTCAAACAAAAATTGAAGTGATCTGTGCCTTCCCGGACCACCGTTGAGTGTTGTAAGTCTTTACATACATGGGAAAGAGGGCAGGATTGAAAGAGATGGTGAGTACACTGCAGAAGTCAAGGAGCAGCACAGAGGGATGGCCGGAATTCCAAGGCCCAGTTGAGAATCAGCATTGCAGGCTCTCTGCGCCCCTGAAGGGGCGGGGTCTACGACAGGGCGGGGCGGAAGAGCTATAGGAGGAGCTTGGGAACTGTGGCGGCAGGAGCTCAGGGCGGGGCCTGAGCTACTCTCCGACGGGGACGGCCGAAAGAGCTCTGGGCGGGGCCTTGGCAGTGCGTGAGAGCGGCAGGCTGGGTGGGTCCGAGTGAGTCCCTCCGCCCGCGCCTGGGCCTGAACCGGGCCCTGCTCGGGCTGCGGCCGTTACCTTCGGCCTCGCTCCTCGGTAGCGGGGGCCTGACGGGAAGTCTAAGTGGGATGCGGCCGACGCGAAAACGGCTGTGCTTGCTGCTAATCGCCCTGTACTGCCTCTTCTCTCTCTACGCCGCGTATCACGTCTTTTTCGGGCGCCGGGGACGAGCCATGTCTTTGAAGGGCCTCAGGAAGGGGGCGGCCCCGGCGCCTGAGGGGCGCGGCCGAGGTAGGACGCGGAGCAGTGACCTCAGCCCCCGGCGGCGCGCCCCGACTCGGGGTTGCGGGGATGCAGGGCTGTAGGGCTGGGCGGAGCCGAGCCGCGGGGCCGGGATTTCGCTCTCATCCGGGATTGTCCCGGGGCTGTGGTTCGCTTTTCCCCCTCGGCTCTCCTTAACCCGCCGGGCTGGAGGGTGACGAATATCTCGACCCCGCCCGAACCCCGCACGCTGCCCCACTTAGCAGCACCCTGCAAGCCTTAAAGACCCAAGACGTTGTCACAAAATGCCACCGATTCTCGGGAATGCCGCTGGGTTTAAGGCTTCTATTTCCGTATTGAAACAAAAAGCCTTCTCTAATCACATCGTGATTTCGGAAGCCGATGCGCTTTTCCTCCAAATCCTGGTTCCCTGCCCTGCTCATCTCTCCCTTTTCCCAGAATTTTTCGCAATAGTGTCTAAATTGGACTGAATAGTGACTATTGGACACTTTATTCTGAAGTCAAGTTTTTATGCACAGGCTACATATAAATCTATAAAGAACTGCACTAAATTACATTTGTAACTTGATACATATTATCGTTATTTTAGAAGGTTTTTGTTGGGGGAGATAATTTTGTGTTTTGTGTTCAATTTTATCTCTAAAATCTTTCAGAGTAAAGGGTTAATAAAAATTAAATTGATTTCCCTTTTATTTTTAACCTGTGTGTTTAACCTGTTCAAATGTAGTTGCTATACCTCTGAAAAATTGAATTTAGGATGAAATTATAACTCTAACATCTCGCTTAAATGGCTTGCATTTATCCACAACTCCAGCTCTACCTTACTGATAAACACTGTTACTCTTTTTAAAAACACAGAACAATCTACTTTGGGAAGTGAAGAATGGAATCCTTGGGAAGGAGATGAAAAAAATGAGCTACAACACAGATTTAAAACTAGCCTTCAAATATTAAAAAAATCTACGGAAGGGAAGACAGACTTCCGAGTACAAATCTGGAGCAAAGCTGCCATTGGTAAGTTAATGTGTAGAACTAAAATATGTAAAACTCAGCACAAAATGTACTTTATTAATATTAAATTCAATTCTTTCTAATACATTTATAGTTTATTTCATCATTTATTAAGGTATCATGATGCATTCTTTTGGGTTTTTTCCAATATTTTATTTCTCCTTTCTGTTAGGTAATATCTGCAAGTACATGCACACACATACTCTATTGACCACAGGTTTATTTGTAGATACAAAGAATGGGTTGTGTAAGCATTATTATAGTTAAATGGCTATGTCAACTAAATTTTCTTGAGTCTGTGTTTATTGACACTTGATACACAAGTATAAGTTGTGGCCACTGCCCTTGATGAGCAAACAAGTTTGGGAAACATTGAACTAAAACAAAATTAAACCAGGTTCTTTATTGATTTCACAGAGCCTTTCACAGGCCAATATTCATTGTCAGTGTCCAAGATGGAGATATAATATGTAGCTGTTTAAACTTGATGGCCTACAAAAGTCTTTTCCTCTGAGTTTCATGAGAGCCTAGCATTCCAAGTTATGGATTATACTCAATTAGAGAAGAGAACCCTCAATTCTTAGAAGAGTCAGAAAGAATTTAGTGAATTAGAAGAGACAGTATTTGGGCTTTAAACATGAGTTGGGTTTATATGTAATGTGAGGAATATGGATAGAAAGTACCCGATGAGAGGAAAATAAACAGAGGAGAAAGCCTGGGCCATGTTGTTTCATTAATTCATTCACATTCAAATATACATCCTTGAAGATTACTGCTGACCTCTAAAATTTAGTTACACCAACTCATATTTTCAATCATCAAGTTCTAACAATTTCATAAATCTCTAATATTAATTTCTTCTTTTAAATGACCATTTATTTCCTCATTCTAGTTTTTAATTAAATCTACATCTTAACAAGTTTTCATATTTCCAGACATTTTTAAATCCAATGTGCACATATTGGACCGATGAGTTTTATGAAATCCTGTTTTTATCCACCTGTTCCCCAGGCATAGTCATAGCAGGCCAGTTATAGACATTCCTATTTTAAAAGAGAAAATAAAAGTAAAATTGAGTCACTGGTCCAAGCAATTTTGAAATCTAGCCAGACAAGTCCATTAGGTTTGAAGGCCTGAGAATAATCTGTGACTCAAAGCTTTGCTGCTGGCCTTTCAGTTCTGCCGTTAGAGTTATTCCTTTTTCATGAAGGTTAACATGTGTTTTCAGGTCAGTAGTTTTACACTCTGTTTTCAAAATGTAAGATTTTCTGAGTCCTCAACAGCCTTTTTTTACTTCAGCCTCTCTCAGTCCCTTTTAATCCAAGCTGCCAGTGTTTCTGCTGATACAACATTCTCAAGAACCTTGTGGGGCTCCTGTGTGTGTTGTAAGGATTCATCACATTAGAAAGGGCTCCTGGCCCTGGCCGGTTGGCTCAGCGGTAGAGCGTCGGCCTGGTGTGCGGGGGACCCGGGTTCAATTCCTGGCCAGGGCACATAGGAGAAGCGCCCATTTGCTTCTCCACCCCCCCCTCCTTCCTCTCTGTCTCTCTCTTCCCCTCCCGCAGCCAGGGCTCCATTGGAGCAAAGATGGCCCGGGCGCTGGGGATGGCTCCTTGGCCTCTGCCCCAGGCACTGGAGTGGCTCTGGTCGCGGCAGAGCATCGCCCCTGGTGGGCGTGCCGGGTGGATCCCGGTCGGGCGCATGTGGGAGTCTGACTGTCTCTCCCTGTTTCCAGCTTCAGAAAAATACAAAAAAAAAAAAAAAAAGAAAGAAAGAAAGGGCTCCTCCACAGGTCTTTCATGGACAATCTCTCTCTATTTCGGGCTTCTGCAAAGATTACTGAAGGAGATTCATAAATTACACATCTAATATCTTCAGAGAGCTCTCTGTATGACTAAATATGATCTTTTAATCTTCTGAGGCACAAGCCAAAGGATATCAAGTCACATCCTTGGCCTTCACTCAAGAGTATGCTTTCCTGACCATGAATCTCCTAAATTTTCACCTCTTTGCAATCTGAATAGGCAGAGAATTTCCCAAATCATCAAATACTTGTTCCTTTTTACTTAACAGTTCTTACCTCAATCTCTCTTTCCTCTCCTGTTTTACTATAATCACCAAGAAGAAACCAGGTCACAGCTTCAACACTTTGTTTAGAAATCTCTTCAGTTAAATATCCAATTGCATTGTTTACAAGTTCTGTTTTTCACATAACTTCAGAACACAATTCAGCTAAGCCATCTGCTGTTGTATAGTAATGTGCAACCAAACAAAGTGATATGTCTGAGAAAATTGTTAAGCAGTTTTATCCTTGTGCAAACATGATAAAGTATACTTACACAAACCTGGATGGTATATCCTACTACTGTAAATATATATGCTATACTTTTCTATGACTAGCAGCACAATGGGTTTATACCAGCATCACCACAACTACATGACTAATGCATTGTACTATGACTTTACAACATTGCTAGGCATAGGAATTTTTCAGCTCCATTATAATCTTATGGAATCACCATCACATATTTAGTCCATCATGGACAGAAATGTCATTATATGGTGCATGACTGTATAACAAGGATCCCCATTTCTCCAGTTTCTGATAACATGTTACTCGTTTCCTGAGCCCTCACCAGCAATACTTTTTCTTTTTTTTTTTTTTTGCATTTTTCCGAAGCTGGAAATGGGGAGGCAGTCAGACAGACTCCCACATGCACCCGACCGGGATCCACCCGGCATGCCCACCAGGGGGTGATGCTCTGCCCCTCTGGGGCGTTGCTCTGCTGCATCCAGAGCCATCCTAGCGCCTGAGGCAGAGGCCACAGAGCCATCCTCAGCGCCCGGGCCATCTTTGCTCCAATGGAGCCTCGGCTGCGGGAGGGGAAGAGAAAGACAGAGAGGAAGGAGAGGGGGAGGGGTGGAGAAGCAGATGGGTGCTTCTCCTGTATGCCCTGGCTAGGAATCGAACCCAGGACTCCTGCATGCCAGGCCAACGCTCTACCACTGAGCCAACCAGCCAGGGCCACCAGCAATACTTTTAATGTACATTTTTCTGCTAACAGTATGTGTATGATTTAGGTATTCCCTAAGATGAAATAGGTTTTTTCCTACCATGCTCCTAATTTTCTTCTGAGTTCTCACTAACTGAATCATTAACATCCATATTTCTACCTCTGATTTGTTCAAGGCAATCTAATCTAGGCTTTCTTTTTTTTATCAGATTCTTCAAAATTCAGCCTCTTCCCATTACCTAATTCCAAAGCTACTCCAGAATTTTAAATACTTGTTATGTCAATACCCCAGTTCCAGGTTCCATATAACTATGTAATCCATAGTCTCCTATGGATTTAGTTAGAGCTATTATAAACTATTACCAAAAATTTAGTGGCTTAAAATAATTCAAATTTATTATCTTACGTTTCTGAAAGCAGAAGTAAAAAATGTGTCCACAGGCCTGTATTCTTTTTGGAGGTGCTAGAGAACTACTTTCCTTGCATTTTAGAGCTTCTAGAGGCTACCCACATTTCCTTTCCCATGGTTCTACACCATTCTGACCTCTGCTTCCATCCTCACATCTCCTTCCCTTACTCTGACCCTCCTGCCTCCCTCTTGTGAGGGTCCTGGATAATCTCACCACCTCAGCATCATTAATTTAATCGCATTTAGAAAGTTTCCTTTGCCATGTATTGTAACACATTCACAGGTTCTTAAGAATACATCCTTGGACACTTAGGGGTGGGGGGCATTTTCAGCCTACTACATTAAGAAAGCTTTATCTTTAAACATATTTTTTGTGTGTGTGTCCTTTTCGTTCCAGGATGTAATGAGCATGAAACAAAACTTATCTTTCAATGTCTCTAAAATAGGGTTCACAGATTACCTCATTGTCTCCAGATTTCTTTATTGTGTGACACTACTTTCCTATACTCAGAGACCTTTCAGTCAGGTGAAATCATGGTAAAACATCAGTCTGCTCTAAGGAGAAAAGATGCAATGGTATTTGTCTGCAGAGGGCATCATTGCAGTGAGGGATGTGTGTTTAAGTGAGAAGAAGGTAATGTCCCATGACATAATGAAAGTATATATACGTACATGGGCTTCTCTAATTGTTTGGCACAAAATAGTAAATCTTCTCAGTTTGTTATAATCATAGCATGTATCATAGCAGGTCCTCCTAATGTCCTTTCATTCAAATTGTTTTATTATAATGTTTATGAGATGCCACAGGAACCTAACTCCTGTTTATATCAATTAGCCTACAGTAAAATTGGTTTTGTTTTATGCTCTTTCATCTAGAGTCACAAAACATATTCAAGGATGTTAAGTGAGGACTTCCTGTAATAATTTACATAGTACTATAACAGTTCAGGATAAAACAGGTAGTAATGGTTTAGTGATAATTAGGCATTTCTCAAATTTAGAGTAAGAGAAGTTATTTTCTTACACTGACAACGTCCGAGTTCTGTCTCTGATACAATAGCTGCCATACTGAGGATTTTGAGCTATTGCTTGGTTGCTAGCACTGCCTGCCAAGGGACCATGAAGGAAAAAAACCTGGTTTCCTAATCAAATAACATAAAAGAGCAGAACTTAAGCTATCTCACACACCAGAGTAGACCAGACAATAATTTTTTTTTAATTACCAGGTTTGTATCTCTGGGAGCATATTTTTGAAGGCTTACTTGATCCTACTGCTGTGACTGCTCAGTGGAGAGAAGGAAGTTCAATTGTAGGAAGTACACATTACAGGTATTAATTGCACAATGTTAACCTTTGCTGTGTTGTCATACAATGTTTTATATAAATACTAGAATAAAAATAAGAAGACATGACATTAATAGAAAATATTCCCACTTCAATTTGTGAAGAATAAGGAAATAAATCTCATAAATAGATATTCATAGCTAAAGTTTACCTTGAACATTTTCTTATGAAATTAAGTATAAAATAATCCTCTTTTTTTGGAATCGTGTCTCATTTTTATCAAAATATTTCTGAGTACATAGAAAGAATTCATGTTCCTAATCTTGTAACATTTCATTGTTGATGAAGACGTAACTTTAATAAAACTTAAAATTACTTTCAGTTTTTCTGTTTCATGTAATAGTTATGTTCACATATATTTATAAGTGGTATCAAAGCTGTTGCTATGAGTTTTGAAATTTTTATTTTTTAAAACATATTTCTTGCCTGACCAGGCGGTGGCGCAGTGGATAGAGCGTCGAACTGGGATGTGGAGGACCCAGGTTCAAGACCCCGAGGTCACCAGCTTAATCGCGGGCTCATCTGGTTTGAGCAAAGCTCACCAGCTTGGACCCAAGATTGCTGGCTCAAGCAAGGGGTTACTCGGTCTGCTGAAGGCCCACGGTCAAGGCACATATGAGAAAGCAATCAATGAACAACTAAGGTGTCACAATGAAAAACTGATGATTGATGCTTCTCATCTCTCTCCGCTCCTGTCTATCTGTCCCTATCTATCCCTCTCTCTGACTCTCTCTCTGTCCCTGTTAAAAAAAAATTTCTTCCTGACTGGTGGTGGTGCAGTGGATAGAGCATCAGCCTGAGATGCTGAGGTCCCAGGTTCAAAAACCCAAGGTGGCCAGCTTGAGCATGGGCTCATCTGCCTTGAGCACAGGCTTGCCAACTTGAGCACTGGATCACCAGCTTGAACGTGGGATCATTGACATGACCCTGTGGTCACTGGCTTAAAACCAGAGTCACTGGCTTGAGCAATGGGTCACTGGCTTGGCTGGAGCCCCCTGGTCAAGGCACATATGAGAAGCAATCAATGCACAACTAGACTGACACAAATACAAGTTGATGCTTCTCATCTCTTCTTTCCTGTCTGTATGTCTCTCAAGAAAAAAAAATTATATATGAGTTCTATAATGATTTAATGTTATAGGTTACCATTTTGCTACAGTACTAGAAATCTGTTCTTTACATTCAATAAAACCAATGTATTAAGAGATTTTTGAGCTTTTATTTTTTTATGAAAACCATTAATTATGACTTCATATTTTCTAAAGATTTTTAATAGGTAGAATTAAGATTTTATTTAGGGCTCTGACCAGTGGCTCAGTGGATAGAGCATTGGCCAAGCATATGGATGACCCAGGTTCAATTCCCAGTCAGGGCACACAGGGGAAGTGACCATCTACTTCTCTTCTGCTGCAGCCAGTGGCTGGAGTGTGGCCCAAGGCACTAAGGATAACTTGGTTACTCCAAGTGTGTCAACCTCAAGCCCAAAAACTAGCTTGGTACTTGAGTATACACCCCAGACAGGATTGCCAGGTGGATCCCCCTCCAGGCACATGCAGGACTCTGCCACACTATCGCCCCTCCTCTCACCTAAAAAAAAAATTATTTAGAAAAATTACTCTGGATGATGCCAGAGTAATGGTGGCATGAGAGATACCCCTGATCTCTCCCCTTGGAAGTTCCACAAATTGAACAACAATAGCACAGTGACAGATCCCAAGCTGGGCTTGCAAGTACAGTGCTCCCTCATCTATCATAGGGGTTAGGTTCCAGAATCCCCTGCAATAGGCAAAAATCCGTGAAGTAGCGACCTTATATTTATTTTATTATTTGTATATATTTTAAGGTTTTATAAACCCTCCCCACACTCTTATAAATCTTTCCCACACAGTTATTATTAACCTTTCCCACATTCTTACAAACACTTCCTATGTGTTTTCCATACATGCGAGTCTTGTCTACTCATCTGCCCTATGCAACGTTTTATTTCAATTTAATATTCTTTTAATATATTTTAATTAATATTTTTTATATTTTCAATTTTTTAGAATAGAAAATGCTTATTTTACCGCAAAAATAATTAATACATATATATATATATATATCAATACCTATATACTACAAAATCCTGCGATATAGTGCAAAATCTGCAATACAAAATTAGATATATACAAGTTTAAAGTCCACAATATGCCTGACAGGGCAGTGGCACAGTGGATAGAGTGTTGGACTGGGATACAGAGGACCCAGGTTCAAAACCCCGAGGTTACCAGCTTGAGCATGGGCTCATCTGGTTTGAGCAAGGCTCACTTGCTTGAGCCTAAGGTTGTTGGCTTGAGCAAGGGGTCACTTGGTCTACTGTAGCCCCCCGATCAAGGCATATATTAGAAAGCAGTCAATGAACAGCTAAGGTGCTGCAACAGAAATTGATGCCTGTCATCTCTCTCCTTTCTTGTCTGTCTGTCCTCATCTGTCCCTCTCTCTGTCTCTCTCTGTTTCTGTCACAACAAAACAAAACAAAAAAACCCCACAATACAGTGAGACTGTGAAAAGTGAACCACGATATGGCAAGGGACAACTGTATGCCTGAAAGACCACAAATCAAATACACTAAAGGAGGGATGGGGTGAAAAGGGGGACAGAAGATAAAACACATTTGTGGTAAGCTCAAGAGAGAAGACAAAACCAGAGTGACTGGGTTTTTTTCTCTCCTGAACTTCAGAGAGGAGGGAAGCTCAGGCTTTCTGGATTTTGTTTGAGGGGTATGGAGAGGGAAGCCCAGAGTGACTTGGTCTCCTTCTGCTGGGAGCACTAGTGAGATAGAGGGGCAGAAGGGGAGAAACTAAACCAAAGCAGCCAGAGTGCTAGGTCATGGCCAGTGTTCCCATGGTCTGCCGGCAGCCCACACTCGGCAGAGACAGACAAAACTAAAGCATGGCCCCCAGCCTCCCAGATCCCACCTCCCTCACCTCATAATATAGAAAGTGGCAAAAATAAACCCCAGAGCTACCTCTCCATAGCCACTGTCACCCCTGAAGAACAGAAGTGCTCTATGTCCGGTCCTTGGGTCTGTGTAGACACGAGGAGGAGCACCCACACATCTGAGATCGCCATTGCTAATACCATAAAGCCAGAAAACCAAAACTATACCCCCAAAGCCATAAAGCCCTCAAAACATGCCCCACCCACCAATGCAACTGCAGCCCTGCCTACATCATCATGACAGCAATACCTACGGGAAGAAACCTCTCAAAATGGAAATTTATTTTTCCTTTTTCATTTTCTCCTTTTGTCCTTTTTTCTTCCTATTCGCTTTTGAATTTAATTTTCTTTAATTTTTATATTTGCTATTGTATATTTCTTAATTTTCATTTTTTATTTTTTTAGTTGTGGTTTTGTTAGGGTTTTTAACAGCACTCTCAAATGCTCTCAAGGAAAAAGAAATTGAATACCATGGCTACACAAGACAGAGACATAGTTCAAAAAGAAAATGAAAAATCTCCAGAAAATAATCTCAATCACATGAAAACCTTGGAGTTAAATGATAGAAAATTCAAAATAGAAGTTCTGAAAATACTCAGTGAGGTAAAAGAAAACACCAGTAGACAACATAATAAGCTCAGGAAACCAAATACTCACCATGGAGATTGAAACTTTAAAAACAGAGATGAAGAACCCAATACATGGATTGAAAACTAATGTTGCAAGTTAAGCTAATAAAACAAGCTATAAAGAGGAAAGAATCAGTGACATTAAAGACAGGCAACTAGAGATGCTACAGAGAAAAGAGGAGAAAGACTGAGTTAAAAACACAGCACTACAAAAATTGTTTGACTCTATCAGAAAGAGCAATAAAAGAATATGCATATATCAGAAGAAGAGAGGGAGAAGGGAATGGAGAGACTATTCAGACAAATAATTTATGAGAATTTTCTAAGCCCATGAAAAGACTTAGAGGCTCAAATCCAAGAAGCACATAGAATGCCAAGTTACTGCAACCCAAACAGACGTACTCCAAGGCACATTTTTTAAAAATTGTCAAAAATCAATGAGAAAAAAAGAATCCTCATGCAGCTAAGGAAAATAAGAACATAACATATTAAGGAAAGCCCATTAGGTTATCATCAGACATCTCAACAGATATTTTCCAAGCCAGAAGAAAGTGGACCCAAACATTCAAAGTACTGAGAGAAAGAAATTACCAATCAAGAATACGATATTCATCAAAGTTATCCTTCAAATATGAAGGAGAAATAAAAAATATTTGCAGACATACAGAAGTTGAGAGAATTTATCACCAGAAATCCCCCACTGAAAGAAATACTCAAAGGGATTATTAGACCAGAAACAAAGAACAAAACAAGTCAAAACTACAAGTAAAAGCTCCAACATGATCACAATAAAAATAGGGTTAATCTGTGAAAACAATAGCATAAAAGGGAGAGAATAAAGATCTGCAGTAGTAAAGGAGGATGGAGTGTAGAAACATTCATAAGACAAAAGGACTCTCTTGTACATATAAACATTTTTCACTTAACCTAATGATAATGACCCACAAAAAAGCCACTACTCAAATACACAGCTTAAAAAAAGAAGAAACAAGGGAAAGACGTGTGGACTACTACCAAACAAAAAAAAAGACTGACAGAAACACAAAAGAGAAGAACCAAATAAGACACAGAGCTACCAGAAAATAAAACATAACATGGTTATAGAAAATCCTCAAGTGTCAATAATTACCCTAAATGTAAATGAACTGAACTCACCAATAAAGAGGCACAGAGAAGCAGATTCTAGCAAAAAGTAAAACCCAACCACATGCTGCTTTCAAGAGACACAACGAAGCTGCAAGGACAAAAGTAGACCCAAAGTGAAAGGTTGGAAAACAATTCTCCAAGCAAATAATATCCAAAGAAAAGCAGGTGTAACCATACTCATATCTGAAAATGCTGAGTTTAAGACAACAAAGGTAACCAGAAACAAAGATGAATGTTTCATAATGATAAAGGGGACACTGTATCAAGAAGACATAACACTTCTTAATATATATATATATATGCGTCGAACCAAAGAGCATTAAAATATATGACACCTACTAACTGACCTAAAAATAGAGGCAGACAAAGAACAATCTTACTGGAGATCTGAACACACCACTGATGGCTTTAGATAGATCATTCAACAAAATCAGTAAACAATTTTTGGCCTTAGATGACACACTAGACCAGTGATTCTCAAAGTGTGCGCCAGGGCACACTGGTGCACCCTATGGTATTCCAGAGAAATACGTCCCTGTTGGGGACCAAAAAACCAACAGGGTTTTTGGAGGTTAGATTTTTGGGGGACAGAGGTGTGGGGAATTGGCTGTAAGCTGACAAGTCTGCCCACACCCCACCTTACTTGCCTCATTAGGTTGAAAAAGGCTGTTAAACTGTGGTGCTGGATTGTTTACACTACCCCCCCCCATGTTCCCCAGAAAGACTGGAGGCAAGTTTCTTCTATCCTCTGTTTGGTGTAAAGTTAAGATGATATGTATAGTGGCGGTTTTCTGCACTCAACACAATTAAGAGTAAAAAGAGAGGAATTCTTCAATGTATTGACGAGGAAATGAGAGTTTGCTTTTCAAATATATGCCCAAACATTGAAGAAATCGCTAGGATACATCAGGTTCATGTTTCTCATAAACACAAGAATGAAAAAAACTTAACACATTCGCACCAGGACCTGCCGAATTTACTAAATCTTACTAAGAATGTATTTATATATATATATATAACTTTTTTGTCATTTTTTAAATTTTTAACCCCTCTTTTTTACGAATTCTAAAAAGCATAACAAAAAATGTAACATAAAAATGTTTTTAAATGTCAGAATAAATTTAATTTTGTCATTTATTTCATTTAATTATCATAAAAGCACACTTAGACTTTATATTTTTTCTTTAGTATTTGACTTAATTATTATAACATTTCTCAGAAATTTGTATATAGTGTGCCTACAATTATCTGTAGGATTTTAAATGTGCCCTGACTTCAAAAAGTTTGAGAACCACTACACTAAACCAAATGGACATAATAAACATTTATAGGACATTTCATCCCAAACTATCAGATTATATATTCTTCTCCAGTGTTCATGGAACATTCTCAAGGGTAGACTATATGTTGGGCCACAAAAATAACCAACAAATTTAGGAAGATTGAAATTATATAAAGCATATTTTCTGACCATAGGCTTTGATATTAAAATTTTACCATATTTTTCGCTCCATAAGACACACTTTTTTCCCCAAAAAAAAAGGAGGGGAAAATGTCCATGCATCTTATGGAGCAAAAAATATGGTATTTTATTAAATATTTTAACACACCACTTGGTTCAGATTTTTTTTTCTTATTTTCCTCCTCAAAAACCTCGGTGTGTCTTATGGTCAGGTGCATCTTATAGAGCAAAAAGTATGGTAACTACAAATGGGAAGTAAAGAAACCCACAAAAATGTGGAAATTAAACAACATACTTCTAAAAAATGAATAGGTCAAAGAAGAAATAAAAGCAGAGATCGAAGGATATATACAGACAAATGAAAATGACAACAGAACATATCAAAATTTCTGGGATGCAGAGAAAGCAGTAATAAGAGGGAAGTTTAAACCATGACAAGCTTTTATCAAGAAACAAGAGAAATGTCAAGTAAACAACCCAACATCACATCTTAAGGAACTAGATAAAGAAGAACAAAGGCAACCCAGAGTCACCAGAAGAACGGAAATAGTAAAAATTAGAGTAGAACTAAATAAAATAGAGAACAAAAAGACTATAGAAAAATGAATGCAGCAAAGAACTGCAGAAAAGATCAATAAAATTGACAAACCACCGGGTAGACTCACTAAGGGGAAAAAAGGAAGGACTCATATATCGTACATAAAATCTAAAATGAAAGAGGAGAAATTACCATAGATATTATAGATGTATAAAGGATCACAGAATACTATGAAAGATTATATGCCAACAAATTCAATAACCTAGAGGAAATGGATAAATTCCTAGAATTAAACAATCTTCCTAGTCATGAAGAAGTAGAAAACCTAAATAGACCTATAAGCAGGGAGGAAATAGAAACAACTATCTAAAACCTCCCCAAAAACAAAAGTCCAGGACCACAGGAATACACTAGTTAATTCTACCAAACATTCAAAGAAGATTTTGTACCTGTCCTCAAAGTCCCTAAAAATAGAAGAAGCAATACTCCCTAACACATTTTATGAGGCCAACATAACTCTCATACCAAACCTAATAAGGAAAACAAAAACAAAAGAAAACTAGAGACCAATATCTCTAATGAATACAGATGGAAAAATCCTAAACTCAATACTAGCAAATCGAATACAACACGTATTACAAAAATAATATACCACAATCAAGTGGGATTCATTCCAGGAGCACAAGAACGGTTCAACTATGGAAATTGATCAACGTAATACACCACATTAATAAAACTATGAGCAAAATTTATATGTTCCTATCAATAGGTGCAGAAAAGGTACTAGATAAGACACAACATCCCTTTATGTTTAAAACACTCAATAAAATCAGAGTAGAAAGTACTTCAATATAATGAAGGCCAAATATGACAAATCATCAGCTAACATCATACTAAATGGTGAAAAATCAAGCCCTTCCCTCTAAAGTCAAGAATAAGACAATATTGACTACTCTCTCCACTCTTATTCAACATAGTTCTGAAAGTTTGAATTGGAGCAATCAGGCAAGAGAAAGAAAAGGCATCCATATTGGGCAAGAAGAAGTAAAAGTACCATTTTTTTGTAAATGACATGATTCTGTATATAGAAAACCCCAAAGACTCCACCAAAAGACTATTAGAAACAATAAGCCAATACAGTAAAATCACAGGATACAACATCAACATACAAAAGTCTATTGCCTTCTTATATGCCAATGACGAAGCTTCAGAAAATGAACTCAAAAAACAATTCCTTTTACAATTGCAACAAAAAATAAATATACTGCTCACAAAAATTAGGGGATATTTCAAAATGAATATGAAGTTATAAAATATCTCATAATTTTGGTGAGCAGTAAAAAAATACCTAGCAATAAACATAACAACAAAGGATGTGAAAGACATACATACAGAAAACTACAAAACATTACTGAAAGAAATTGAAAAAAACACAATGAGATGAGAAAATATTCTATGTTCAGGAATTGGAAGAATCAACATAGTTAAAATGGTCATATTGCCCAAAGCAATACACAAACTTAATGCACTCCCCATCAAAATCCCAATGCCATATTTTAAAGAAATACAACAAAAAGTTATCAACTGCGCAGGCCAATCAAAGGCTGTTGGCAGACAGCGTTCAAGCGCCAGTTTTGGACCTCCGGCTTACCTCATAGGCAGGCGCTCACTAAAGGTTTTGTAATGATCTAACACCCTTGCTCACAGTCCATGTGGATCAGGGAAAATAAACTTTTTTGGCTTTGTCAAAAAAAAAAAAAAAAAGTTATCAGGTTTGTATTGAACCATAAAAAACCCAGAATAGCCAAAGCAATCCTGAGGAAAAAGAATGAAGCCAGAGGTATTACACTGCCTAACTTTAAATTATATATACTATAGAGCCACCATAATCAAAACAGCATGCCTGACCTGTGGTGGCGCAGTGGATTAAAGCGTCGACCTGGAAATGCTGAGGTCACTGGTTCAAAACCCTGGGCTTGCCTGGTCAAGGCACATATGGGAGTTGATGCTTCCAGCTCCTCCCCACCTTCTCTCTCTGTCTCTCTCTCCTCTCTCTCTCCCTCTCTCTCTCCCTTTCTCTCTCCTCTCTAAAATGAATAAATAAAATTTAAAAAAAAATAAAAATAGCATGATATTGGCAGGAAAACAGACATACAGACCAAAAGAAAAGAAGAGCCCAGAAATAAAACCACATGTATATGGACAAATTAGTTTGACAGAGTAGCCAAAAAAACACAATGAAGAAAAGAAAGCCTCTTCAATAAATGGTGCTGGGAAAATTGGAAAAGAGTATAACTTGACTATAGTTTGTCTTCCTGCACAAAAGTTAACTCCCATTGATCAAAGACCTAAATATAAGATCTGAAACAATAAATTACATAGAAGAAAACATAGGTACTAAACTTATGGACCTTGGCCATAGAGAACAATTTATGAATTTGACCCCAAAGGCAAGGGAAGTAAAGGCAAAAATAAATGAGTGGGACTATATCAAACTAAAAAGTTTCTGCACAGCAACAGAAACTGACAACAAAACAAATAGGCAGCCAACTAAATGGATGATGTTTGCAAACAACAGCTCTGATAAGGGATTAATATTCAAAATATAGAAAGAACTCACAAAGCTCAGCAATGAACTAGCAAACAATCCAATTAAAAATGGGAAGATGACCTGAACAGACACTTCTCTCAAGAGGACATACAAGTGGCCAACAGATATATGAAAAGATGCTCATCTTAACTAGCTATTTGAGAAGTGCAAATCAAAACTACAATGAGATACCACCTCACACCTGTTAGATTGGCTATTATTATCAACAGGACAAGTAATAACAAGTGTTGGAGAGGCTGTGGAGAAAAAGGAACCCTCTTTCATTGCTGGTGGGAATGCAGATTAGTACAACCACGATTGAAAAAAGTATGGTGGTTCCTCAAAAACTAAGAATAGAATTATCTTATGACCCAGCAATCCCTCTATTGGTTATTTATCCCAAAACTCAGACATTGGTACATAAAGACACATGTACCCTGTGTTCATTGCAGCATTATTCACAGTGGCCAAGACATGGAAAGTGTCCCTTGATAGAGGATTGGATAATGAAGATGTGGAAAATATTTATATATACAATGGAATACTACTCAGCCATAAGAAAGAATGACATAGTGCCATTTACGACATGGATGGACCTTGAGAACATTATACTGAGTGAATTTTGTAAGTCAGGAAAAGCTGAGAACTGTATGATTTCACACATAGGTGGGATATAAAACTGAGACCCATAAGCATAGATAAAAATGAAGTGGTTACCAGGCGGAGAGAAATATTGGGGGGGGGGGTCGGAGGGTATAAAGAGGGACAAATGTAAGGTGATGGAAAATGATTTGACTTTGGGTGATGAGTATACAACATAACCAATATTTCAAATGTTATAGGTGTATTTACCTGAAACCTATGTACTCTTATTGATTAATGTAACCCTGTTAAATTTAATTTTCTAAATAAAATTTTTAAAAATTAGGTATTAAATGACTAAACTTGTCTTTGCCAAATTGGAGTGTGCTTTTTAAGAAAATGTAGTGTATTGCATATTCTAAGAATACACTGGGGAACAATTTTTTTCATTTTCTGTTGCATGAGGTTTTAGAATTGTTTCTATATACTTCTGCATCGCTGATTCCAAATCTGAAATTCATTTTTTGGTGCATGCTCTAGTTTTTATGCAATTTTAACTTCTTTTTGTTATAGCTAATGGCATGCATTGGTTTTTAAACTGGAGTTAAAGGGCAACGACTCTTGGATTGAACATAACCACAAGGCAATTAATGTTTTACAAACATCACTTTTATATAATTGTAGTTGTTTTTAAATGTAAGAAATTATCATCTGATAAAAACATCCTCGTATTTGTTTTAAGATTGAATCATGACTTCTTCAAGTAGGCATAAATGTAAGAATAGTCCTGACACCTTCTGTTATATATGTGGCTGTTACACACTTCTACATCAAAGGTGCAATATTTCATCATTTGTGACACGTGCATATATTGCCTATTTTCAAGTTCCCCTTGGCAATCAAGACAAGAATTGGGCTCCTCATATTGTGTGTCATAATTGTGAGGAAATGCTTCATTACTGGACAAAAGGAAAATGCAAAGGAATGCCTTTTGGTGTTCCCATGGTTTGGCGTGAACCTAAGGACCACATTAGTGACTGTTATTTCTGTCTGATCCATCAAAGGGCATCGGCAAGAAAAAACGGCATATGATCGCATATCCTAATATTCCTTCAGCAATATGACGAATCCCACTCTCTGAGACACTCTCAGTTCCAGTTTTCAATGGTTTTGTTTTATTCTAAGGACAAAGAAAGTGAACATGGTGATCAAGTGTATTTTGATAAGATGCATGAGGAAATGGTTGTAGAATCTGAAGGGTCTTCTTCTGATGCCAAGCAGTCATTAACCCCTCAGCAGTTTAACCAAACTGAATTGAATGACTTAGTAAGAGGTTTGGGCCTATCAAAGAAAGCAGCTGAGTTATTAGCCTCCAGACTTCAAGAATAGAATGTACTTCACTGGTCAGCTAAAGTATCCCATTTCAGGAAGCATGAACAAATTTTTGTGGACTTTTTTCCCAAAGACACTTTGTTTACTGTCATGATATCAGTAGTCTTCTCAGCCAGCTAGGTGTTACCACTTACAGTCCAACAGAATGGCGGCTATTTCTTGACAGCTCTAAATGGAGTCTGAAATGTGTTCTCCTACACCACGGTAATGTTTATGCAGATGAGTTATTCAACTCATCTGCTAGAAGATTATAATGACATAAAAATTGTCCTCGACTTTCTGAAGAATGAGGAGCATAACTGGATCATTTGTGTGGATCTTAAGATGGTAAATTTCCTGCTAGGACAACAGAGAGGTTTCATGAAATATCCTTGCTTTCTGTGTTTGTGAGACAGCCAAGCTTGGGAGAAACACTGGATACAGAAGGAGTGGCTGAAACGTGAAGCTCTGGAAGTAGGGATGCAAAATATTGTGAATGAACCTGTAGTTAATTGAGACAGGATCATTTTTCCCCCCACATTACATCAAACTTGGCTTAATGAAGCAGTTTGTTCAGGCTTTGAATAGAGAAAGTGAATGCTTTCAACATATTATTTCTGCTTTTCCTGCCTTGTCTTTCGAGAAGAGAAAAGCAGGTGTATTCGATGGATCTCAAATTCGAACCCTCATACATGACAAAGAATTTGCTAGGAAGATGAATAAGGAGGAGAAAACAGCATGGCAGTCTTTTGTGGCAGTTACAGAGAACTTCCTTGGCAACAAAAAGCAGAAAACTATAAACTTCTGGTTCAAAGGATGCTGTTGGCTTTTCACAACATTGGTTGTAACATGAGCGTAAAGTATCCTTGCTTTCTGTGTTTGTGGGACAGCCAAACTCGGGAGAAACTGCATACAGAAGGAGTGGCCAAAACATGAAGCTCTGGAAATAGGGATGCAAAATATTGTGAATGAACCTGTAGTTAATTGAGACAGGATCATTTTTCCCCCACTTTACATCAAACTTGTCTTAATGAAGCAGTTTGTTCAGGCTTTGAATAGAGAAAGTGAATGCTTTCAACGTGTTATTTCTGCTTTTCCTGCCTTGTCTTTCGAGAAGAGAAAAGCAGGTGTATTCGATGGATCTCAAATTCGAACCCTCATACATGACAAAGAATTTGCTAGGAAGATGAATAAGGAGGAGAAAACAGCATGGCAGTCTTTTGTGGCAGTTACAAAGAACTTCCTTGGCAACAAAAAGCAGAAAACTATGAACTTCTCGTTCAAAGGATGCTGTTGGCTTTCCATGACATTGGATGTAACATGAGTGTTGTTAAGATTCACTTTCTGAACAGTCACCTTGATAAGTTTCCCGAAAATCTTGGAGCTGTTAGTGATGAGCAGACTACTGCTGGAGCATCAAACGAGATTGTCCTCAACAAGTACACAAATGCAAGAGCTACAAATGCAAATTTTTGCCTGAGTAGAATTTAAATAAGTTTTGCACAAATTTTATGATTAAAATAAGTGTTTTAATATGTTCTATTTTGACATTGTAGACCAATTCTGATGCAATCATATCTTTTAGTGTGTTAGTATATTTACTGCATTATATAAATTATTATATTTCACAAAGATGATGCCCAAGAAGACATTCTACTTCATTATGTTAAACAAAATGTTGAAAATGTTACAATAAGATGAAAAACTAAAATCTTGAATTGCAAAAAAACTGTAGCTTACAGAGAAAAATTGATTGTCAGATTTGAGATCAGCACACTCGAGTTAGGTAAGAACAAATGTTTTTGTGGATGCAACAAAAATTTTGTTCCCCAGTGATACTTATTTTGCAATAAAATTGTATGTTAAGTCCCAGGAAAAATAAAATCATGATAATTTTACCATGAAAGAATGATATTTTCTATTATTTTTTGCTTTTTATTGAAATAAAATATAAAAATAATTATTTTAGAATGCTTTTTTCATGTAGAAATATATTATTAAGAGAAAATATGTGAACCAAATAATCTGTTTTCTATTAGGATTCCAGGGTTTTTTTTCTTTTTCTTTTCTTTGTTTTTGAGAGAGAGAAGGAAAAAGACAAGAAGAGAGATGAAAAACATCAGCTTATAAATTCCTCACATTAGTTGTTCGTTGATTGCTTCTCATGCATGCCTTGACGAGAGGGGGGCAGGGGAGCTCAGGCTGAGCCAGTAACACCTTGCTCAAGCCAGTGACTTTGGGCTTCATGTCAGTGACCTTTGGGCTCAAGCCAGTGACCATACGATCATGTCAATGATCCCACACTGAAGCCAGCAACCTTGTGCTCAAGCTGTCAAGCCTACACTCAAGGCAAATGAGCCTGCGCTCAAGTTAGCGACCTTGGGGTTTCAAACCTTGAACCTCAGTGTCCCCAGTCAACACTCTGTCCACTGCACCACCACAGTCAGGCTGTTAGGATTCTATTTCTTACAGAAATTAAGAGGAAACGTTAGAGATAATACTTAATTCTATTTGAATTTTCATTGTCTTTAATTTTTTATCTACTTTATATACACTTAGAAAGCAATTTCATTGCATGAATCTTTTTAAAGTAGTCATTCTTTAAAAAGTAAGCAGGTTTTTTATATCATCATTGGTAATGATTATTTTTCCTTTCATCACCAGGTTTCTATTGATCTAATTCCAGTCAAGAGTTTATACATAATCCTAAACTTACAGCAGTTGAATTTGGGTGTTTGAAAGTAAATGCTTTATTATGCATGTAAATCTAATATTTTGGTATTTAAATATATAGAATTTTCAGAAAATTTCTTTAAAAATCATAGAGCAGTTATTATATACTGTTACTATAATGATAGCAAAGGATTTGAGCAAACAGCATTAACTCCCAAAAGAAAATCTTTCCTTCAGAAATTTTTACCTGGGATCTTATTTTTTTTATTTGAGAGACAGAGTCAGAGAGCGACAGATAGGGACAGACAGATAGGAAGGGATAGATGAAAAACATCAGATCTTCATTGCGACACCTTAGTTGTTCATTGATTGCTTTCTCATATGTACCTTGACCGAGGGGCTACAGCAGACCAAGTGCCCCCTTTCTCAAGCCAGCGACCTTGGGCTTCAAGCCACTGACCTTTGGGCTCAAGCCGGCAATCATGGGTCATGTCTGATTCCACACTCAAGCCAGCAACCCCATGCGCAAGCCGGTGAGCTCATGCTCAAGCTGGCGAGCCCATACTCAAGCCGGATGAGCCCATGCTCAAGCTGGCAACCTTCAGGTTTTGAACCTGGATCCTCCATGTCCCAGTCTGACACTCTATCCAGTGGGTCACCGCCTGGTTAGGCTACCTGGGATTTTATATTATGATAAAATAGCAATGCTATTTCCTTTTAGGATTTTTTTATTTTTATTCAGTGAGAGAAGGGGAGGCAGAGAGATAGACTCCCACATGCGCCCTAACCAGGATCCACCCAGCAAACCCCCTAGCGGATGATGCTCTGCCCATCTGGGGTATTGCTTTGTTGCTCAGCAACTGAGCTCTTCTTTGCACCTGAGGCAGAGGCCATGGATCCATCCTCAGCACCCAGGGCCAACTCGCTCCAATCGAGCCATGGCTGCAAGAGGAGAAGAGAGAGAGAAGCAAGGGGGAGGGTTAAAGAAACAAATGGTCACTTTTCTTGTGTGCCCTTAGTGGGAATTGAACCTGGAACATCCACACCCTGGGCCAACACTCTACCACTGAGCCTAACAGCCAGGGCCCCTCTTAGGATTTAAGAGAGCAATGTATTCAAAAAAGTTTACTATTGTGGCAGATTATTTAAACAACTTATTAAAATTTTAGGCTTGTGAAAAGTATACCTAATTTATTTATCTGAAATTAAGCTTTTTTATTAAATGTATTGGGGTGACATTGGTTAATAAGATTATATAGATTTCAAATGCATATTTCTATGACATATGATTTGTATAGTGCATTATGGGCCCACCACCCAAAATCAAATCATCTTCTGTCACCATATATTTGACACTTTTTACCCTTTACTGTCCATCCCTCACCCTTCCTTCTTCTGGTAGCCACTGTATGTTTTTTGCATCTAGGAATTTTTGTTTGTTTTTTTGTTTGTTCACTTGTTGCTTTCAGTTTTATATCCTACATATGAGTGAAATCATCTGGTTCTTAAGTATTTCTGTCTTATTTATTTATCTATATTAATAAACTTTTATGGAATTGCAAGTTTTGAGTTGAATTGAGCTGCATGGGTACTAAAATGTTTCAGCACATTCATCCTTATTTGACAAAAAATGAATCAAAAGTAATGGATCACCTTGCCCTTACTGGGAATCTCGGTTGGTTAAAGCATCATCCAGATGCACCAACATAGGTGGTTCAGTCTCCAGTCAGGGCACATACAAGAATCAACCAATGAATGCATAAAGATGTGGATCAGAAAATTGATGTTTCTCTCTTTCTGTCTCTCTGAATTTTCTAACATACCTCCAAACACACACACACACCCACAGCTATCTGAATTTTATAGGATTTTTTTTAAGTGAGCAGCAGGGAGACAGAGGGACAGACTCCCACATATGACCCAACAGGGTTCCACCCAGCAAGCCCCCTACAGGGTGATGCTCTGCCCATCTAGGACCAATGCTCCATTGCTCGGCAACTGAGCTATTTCAGGGTCTGAGGCAAGGCCATGGAGCCATCCTCAGAGCCTAGAACCAATGTACTCAAACCATTCGAGTCATAGCTGTAGGAGGGGTAGAAATGGAGAGATGGAGTGAGGGAGAGAGAAGGGGTAGTTGGAGGGGTGGAGAAACAGATGGTTGCTTCCCCTGTGTGCCCTGAATGGGAATCAAACCCAGGATTTTCACACACCTGGCCAATACTCTACTACTGAGCAAACCGACCAGGGCCACAGGATTTGATTTTAATCCCTAAAGTTTCATTACCTAAATCTGTGTGTCCCAGACTGTACTAAGGATCCTGAAGCAACACATAATATTTTAACTGTTTGTGGAAAACACATTTACATGTCACATCTGTCAGACACCATGCAAACTGTGAGCTCAAGGCAGCTAACAGTTTCAATATTAGATTACCCTACATTAATTCCAGTGATGTCATACCTTTGTGGAGCTGGCTTTTCCTGATTGCTATGGTAAAATACAAGTACATACCATGCAAAAATCCAAGAGGAACAGACAATGACAGCATCAGTGTTCACTTGGATACCAAAGTTTAAGAAGTTGCATAGTTCTCAGCAGATTCACACATCATATTATTAAGTATTTGAGGTTAGTTAAGAATGAACTGATTTTTTTCTTTCAGTGTAGTACATGTATTATTCTTTTTCATTCTTTATTTTTAAAAATATTTTATAAAATTTTTTAACTTATTGTGAATGGACTCAAGTGTCCCACTCAATATAACACCCTCAACCCCCCACCACATGCCCCCATTATACCTCCTTTGCCCCCTCCCCCTAACTCCCTCTCTCCTCTCTGGGATTTACTGTCTTGTTCTCTGTATCTATGTGTTCTGTATATATAATTTCATTAATCCCTACATCTTCTCTGATTCCATCCCCTCATCCCCCTTTCCTCTGACAGCTGTCCCTCTGCTCCCCATGACCCTCTATTCCATTTCTTTATTCCATTCTTCAATTCACCTTGTTCATTAGATTCCACATATAAATGAGATCATATGATATTTTTTTATCTCTGTCTGGCTTATTTCACCTACATAATAATCTCCAGGTCCATCCATGCCATCGCAAAAGGTAAGATTTCTTTCTTTTTCACAGTCACATAGTACTCCATTGTGTATGTACCACCACTTTTTTATATGCTCATCCACTGACAGACACTTGTGCTGTTTCCAGATCTTGGCTACTGTAAACAATGGTACCGTAAACATAGGGGTGAATATCTTCTTTTGAATCAGTGGTTTGGTATTCTTAGAGTATATTCCTAAAAGTGGGATAGCTAAATCAAAAGGCAGTTGCATATTTAATTATTTGAGGAAACAACCTGCTGTTTCCACTATGGCTGCACAAGTCTCCATTTCCACCAGCATTGCAGGCAGGTTCCTTTTTCTCCACACCCTCACCAGCACTTGTTGTGTGTTGATTTGTTAATAACAGCTGTTTTGACAGGTGTGAGGTGGTATCTCATTATGGTTTTAATTTGCATTTCTCTAATGATTAGTAACGTTGAACATTTTTTCATAGGCCTATTGGCCATCTGTATGTCCTCTTTGGAGAAGTGTCTATTCAGTTCCTTCGCCCATTTTTTAAGGATTTTTTACTTTCTGGTGTTGAGTTTCAGAAGTTCTTTATAAATTTTATCAACCCCTAATGAGATGTATTGGCGAATATGTTCTCCCATTGTGTGGGTTTTCTTCTTATTTTGTTAACGGTGTCCTTTGCTGTGCAAAAGCTTTTTAGTTTGATATAGTCCCATTTGTTTATTTTGTACTTTATTTCACTTGCCCATAGAGATATAATGGCAAAAACACTGTGACAAGAGATATCAGAGTTTACGGCCTATTTCTTTCACAATGTTTATGGTTTTGCAACTTACAATTAAGTCTTTTATCCATATTGAGTTTGCTTTTGTTAATGGGATAAATTGGTGGTCTAGTTTAATTTTTTTTGCATGTACCTGTCTAGTTTTCCCAACACCATTTATTAAAGAGACTGTCTTTACTCCATTGTCTGCTCTTACCTCCTTTGTCAAATATCAATTGACCATAAAGGTGTGGTTTATTTCTGGATTCTCTGTTCTATTCTATTGATATGTATACCTGTTCTTATGCCAGTACCAAGCTGCTTTGATTACTATGGCCCTTTAGTATAACTTGATATCAAGAAGTGTGATACCTACCACTTTATTCTTCATTTTCAAGATTGCTGAGGCTATTCTTTTTTGGTTCCATATAAATCTTTGGAATATTTGTTCTATACCTTTGAAGTAGGTCATTGGTATTTTAATACAAATTGCATTGAATTTATAAATTACTTTGGATGGTATAGACATTTTAATGATGTTTATTCTTCCTAACCATGAATATGGTATATGCTTCCACATGTTTGTATCTTTCTTGATTTCTTTTTTCAATGTCTTATAATTTTTCAAGTACAAGTATGTTACCTCCTTGGTTAAATTTATTCCTAGGTAGTACTTTATTTTTTTGTTGCTATAGTGAAGGGAATTGTTTCCTTAATTTCTTTTTCTGATACTTTATTGTTGGTGTATAAAAATATCACTGATTTCAGAATATTAACTTTATATTCTGCCATCTTCCCAAATTCATTTAGCAGGTCTAGTAGTTTTTTGACTGGGACTTTAGGGTTTTCTATGTACAGTATCATGTCATCAGCAAATAATGACAGTTTTACTGCTTCTTTTTCAATTTGGATGCCTTTTATTTCTTCTTCTTGTCTGATTGCTGTGGCTAGGACTTCCAGAACTATGTTGAATAAGAGTGGTGAAAGGGGGCACTCCTGTCTTGATCCTGATCTTAAGGGGATTGTCTTTAATTTTTGCCCACTGAGCATGTTGTTGGCTGTCAATTTGTCATATATGGCCTTTATTATGTTGAGGTATGTTCTTTGTACCCCACTTTGCTAAGAGTTTGATCATGAATGGGTGCTGATTTTATCAAATGTGGTGTCAGTTGTTACTTCTCCACTTCATTTCTAATTTTATTTATTTGGGTCCTCTCTCTTTTTTTCTTGATGAGTCTGGTTAAAGGTTCATCAATCTTGTTTACCTTTTCAAAGAACCAGCTCTTGGTTTCATTGATCTTTTGTATTTTTTTTAGCCTCTGTGTCATTTATTTCTGCTCTGATCTTTATAATTTCCTTCCTTCTACTTCCTCTGGTCTTTATTTGTTGTTCTTTTTCTAGTTCTTTTAGGTGCAGGGTTAGGTTGTTTATTTGAGCTTTTTCTTGCTTCTTAAGATATGTCTGTAATGCTATGAACTCCCTTCTCAGGACTGCTTTTTCTGTGTCCCATAGATTTGCGGGTTTTGTACATTTTCATTTGTTTCAAGGACATTTTTTATTTTTTCTTGATCTCATTATTAACTTATTTGTTATTTAACAACATGCTATTTAGCTTTCAAGTGTTTGAATGTTTTTCAGTTTTTCTATTGTAGTTGATTTCTAGTTTTATGCTATTTTGATCAGAGAAGATGCTTGATATGATTTCAGTCTTCTTAAATTTATTGAGGCTTGTTTTGTGTCCTAACATGTGGTCTGTCTTAGGAATGTACCATGAGCGCTTGAAAAGAATGTATATTCTGCTGCTTTGGGGTGAAAGGTTCTGAAGATGTCAATTAAATACAGTTGATCTAGTGTGTCATTTAAGGTCGTTGTTTGATTGTTAATTTTCTTTCAGGAGGATCTGTCCATTGATGTCAATGAAGTATTAAAATCTCACCCTTCATGTCCATCAAAATCTACTTTATATATTTAGGTGATCCTATATTAGGCACATAAATACTTACAATGGTTATAACCTCCTGTTGGATTTCTCCCTTTATCATTATGTAGTGACCTTCTTTCCCTTAATACAGTCTTTGTTTTAAAGGCTATTTTGTCAGATATAAGTATTGCTATTCCATCTTTTTTTCAGTTCCATTTGTATGAAATACATTTTCCATTCCTTCACTTTCAGTCTATGTGTATCTTTTGTTCTGAGGTGGGTCTCTTATAGACAGCATATACGGGTCCTGTTTTCTTATCCATGCAGCTACCCTATGTCTTTTCATTGGAGCATTCAATCCATTTACATTTAAGGTTATTGATATATACAGTGTGTCCATAAAGTCATGGCGCACTTTTGACCAGTCACAGGAAAGCAACAAAAGACGATAAAAATGTGAAATCTGCACCAAATAAAAGGAAAACTCCCAGTTTCATACCTATTCAGTGCAATTCGATGTGGGCTCATGCACAGATTTTTTAGGTAGCTATCCCGTATAGCCCCTACAGACTTGTCACTGACTGATAGCTTACCAGAACGGGGTTTCTCCACCAAACTGCCGGTTTCCTTCAACTGCTTATCCCACCGAGTAATGTTATTCCTATGTGGCAGCGCTTCGTTATAAATGCGCCAATATTCATGTTGCACTTTGGTCATGGATTCGAATTTAGCGAGCTACAGAACACACTGAAATTTCCTCTGTACCATCCACATCTCAACTGGCATGACCGTGGGCTGCTCCGCTGTATACACAGTGTTACATCATCATCTGCGCAAGCGCACATGCTGCCACATCATCCTACAGAAACTAGGAGGGTTTTCCTTTTATTTGGTGCAGATTTCACATTTCTATCATCTTTTGTTGCTTTCCTGTGACCGGTCAAAAGTGCACCATGACTTTACGGACACACTGTACTTATTTATTGCCTTTTTTTTTTTTAAATCTATGATCCTCTCTTTCTCAATTTCTTTTTTGCCTTTGCTCTTTTTACAGCAGGTCCCTTAATATTTCTTGCAGTATTGGTTTGGTTGTAATGAATTCCTTGGGTGTTGTTGTGTGTGTGTGTGTGTGTGTGTGTGTGTGTGTGTGAAGCTTTTTATTTCTCCTACAATGTTAAATAATAGCCTCGCTGGATACAGTAACCTTGGTTGTAGGTTCTTGTTTTGTATCACATTGAATATTTCTTGCCAGTCCCCTCTGACTTCAAGTGTTTCTGTTGAAAAGTCAGATGTCATCCTTATGGAGGCTCCTCTGTAGGTAATTAACTGAATTTCTTGCAGGCTTTAGTATTCTTTCTTTGTCTCTTAACTTTGGTATTTTAATTATGATATGTCTTGGTGTAGACCTCATTGGATTCCTCTTTAATGGGATTCTCTGTGCTTCTTGAACTTGTGTGACATTTTTCTTCATCAATTTAGGGAAATTTTAAGCTATGATTTCCTCAAACAGGTTCTCTATCCCTACTTTGTATTCTTGTTCTTCAGCAACCCCTATGTTGTGGATGTTGTTTCTCTTCATGTTGTCATAGGAGTCTCTTACAGATTCCTCAATCCTTTTGCACCTCTTTTCATTTTGCTGCTCTGCTTCTGTGCTTATGTTTATCTTGTCTTCTAAATCACTGATTCAATCCTCTGCTTCATCCAGCCTGCTGTTTCCTTCTAGTGCAGTCTTCATTTCTGATACTGTATTTTTTCATTTCTGACTGGTTCTTTTTTATTATTTCAATGTCCTTTTTGATGCTTGCTATCTCTTTATTTAGGTACTCATTAAGACCATCCAACTTTGCACTAAGATTCTTGAGCATCCTAAAAATAATTATTTTAAACTCTGAGTCTGGTAGTTTGGTTTCTTCCCTTTCATTTAGTTCTTTTTCTGGGGATTTCTCTTGCTGATTCATTTGGCTCGCATTTCTTTGTCTGCCCATTTTGTCTGTGTATTAGGTAGCACTGTCTGACTTTAAAATTTTTGTGTTGTCTTTATGAGGATGATGGGCTCACCCAACCAACCTCTCTACAGGTTGCAAGCTTTTTGGGTTAGGGCAGCTGAGGTTGAGAATACAATGTTAGTGGGACCCCATACTTCAGGGGTCTCTTGGTCAGGAGCTCAGTATGGGGAATGTGGCCCCTACTCCCCAGCTTAATCCCTCAGCCACTGCTGGATACTCAAATTTTAATTCTCCCCAACAAGGTGAGTAGCAGTTTCAGATCAGGTAGGACGGACAGTCCCCTCTGCAACAGTTCTTATAGCTAGTAAGACCCTGGTCTCAGGGAGGAAGACAGAGAGTCCTTTCCTGGGGCTGACTGTCCCCCCCCCCAAAAGTGGCTAAGCTTTTTTACCAGACTCAACAATAGGCTTACAGGGACCCACACTTTAAATGGCCATGCTCCAGTGTCTCTTCCTTTCCCCTGTGAAATCTAGCCCAGTGGGGCAGGAAATTTAGCACCCAAGCCAGATGACTGAGTGCCAACCTGTCCAGTGCACATGAGCCACTGTGCAGATGCTGATCACAGAACGTGGAATTTGCCTCATCTGGGCCAGGTCTAAGGAGCCGTTCCTTAGGACAACACTCTAGCAAAGGTTGTTAGGTCATGAACCAATGCTTTCTGCAGCCGGCCACTGGATGTGCTGGCCCTGGGCCTCGCTGGCAGGAACTCAGCACAAACCAGTGGGAAACACTGCCTGAGACTGGCCATTAGTAACATTTTTGGAGCTACAAGCAATCCAGAGTTTGTGGCTGCCTCTGTTGGGCCCAGGTGCACATGGAAATACCAAGCTGCACACCTAGGCTGACTTTTACCCACACTGGGCCTGAGGGAAGATCCCCTTAAAAGGCCAAGGTTCCCTGAGTTCCGCCTCCTGCAGCCTCTGTCTGCTGGCTGCTTGTTGGACTAGCCACTGAGAAAAAACCTCTGGTAGAGTTTAAAGCCTGTGGCAATTCAGGAATTAGTAAGGGTGGTGGTGTGGCTCCACCTCTCAGCCCCAGGTGTCAGTCTGTCCAGATTCATTTCACAGACCTCAGTGGGGTGTGGCCCCAGGAGTCTGGTGGGTGTGGCTTTTGAGACCCAGAAATGAGGTCTTCCCACATTCTGGACAGTTTCTACTGAGTCTCTCGTGAGGTGGAAGCACCAGTCATAGACTCAGGAGTGTGTGGGGTAAGCTCCAAGCTCAACACCAGAAAACTAAGTCACTGGTACCTCCTGCTTCCTGGCTTTTCAGAATGGCCCAGTCTCTATGATTGGGGCAGGTGAGACTCCTGAGGGCAGAGCAGTTGCTTTTCCCCAGGCTGATGCTGCTTAGAGGGACTACTCTACTAGAGAAAGGTGGCAACTACAATATTGGAGAATGTTCAGCACAGGGGTTCTGGTGGTCAATAGACATATGAGAAAATACTTAACATCACTAATCCAAGAATTGTAAATTTTAAAACCACAATGAGATATCACCTCACACTTGTCAGAAGAGCTACCTTCAAGAAATCCACAAATAACAGGTGTTGGTGAGGATGTGGAGAAAAGGAACCCTCATGTACTATTGGTGGGATTGCAAATTGATATAGCCACTATGGAAAACAGTATGGTGATTCTTTAAAAAATTAAAAGTAGAACTACCTATGAGCCAGCAATTCAACTTCTGGTATTTATTCAACTGTCTGGGTATTTATTCAAAGAAATTCAAAACACTAATTCAGAAATATATATGCATCCCTATGTTCACTGCCACACTATTTACAATAGCCCAGATATAGAAACAACCTAAGTGTCCATCACCAGGCAAGTGTAGTACATGCATACAGTGGAATATCACTTGACCATAAAAAAGAAGAAACAGTGAAATTTTGCCATTTGCAACAGCATGGATGGACCTGCAGGGTATTATGCTAAGTCAAATAAGTCAAACAGAAAGACAAATACCATATAATTTCCCTTATATGTAGAATCTAAAAAACAAACAAGACAAATTGTAGTTAAAACAAATTGATGGTTGCCAGATTGGAGGGAGGTTGGTGGGGAAGTTTAAAAAAGAGGAAAGGATTAAGATATACAAATTATCAGTTATAAAAACAGTCAGAGATATAAAGTACAGCACAGGAAGTCAATAATATACTAATAACTATGGGTGTCATCAGATGAGTACTAGACTTATCAAGGTGATCACTTTGTAAGTTATATAAATGTGTAATCACAATGTTGTACACCTGAAACTAATATAATATTGTATAACAGCTATAATTGAAATGTTTTTAAAACCCTCAATGTTGCCATCACAGGTTATGCAACTTAAGCCTGATTTCCCAAGTGCAAAACAGGGGACTAATCTGCAGAATTGTTGTGGAGGTTAAATAATAATTTATGTAAAGTGCCTGTGTATAATGTATATAAAAGGCATATAATAAATGTCAGTTTTTATTCTCCCCCACCCCAGGCAAATAACAAACAATAAAGGCAGGGTTTTAGGAAGAGTAAAAGATTCTAGCAGGTTATAAAGAAATGGTTGAGCAGATTATAAAGAATCCAGGACCATCATAGGTAATTTTAAGATAGATTAAATGGTATTTTTTATATTTCATAGAGAGTAGTTAAAAATATTTTAGCGGTATTGGTCCTGAGCAGCACATAATATGAGAATATGAGTTATAAAACATTTATTTCTTTTTTAAATTGATTTTATTTATTGATTTTAGACAGAGAGGAAGGGAGATGAGAGAGAGACAAGAACAACAAGCTGTTCCTATTTGTGCCCTGACCAGGGATCAAACCGGCAACCTCTACACTTGGAGATGATGCTCTCTAACCAACCGAGTTATCCCACTAGGGCTGAAACATCTATTTCTTTTGACAGTTTTTTAAATGTGAAGAACAGAGAGTTATACAACAGATTCTCATATACCCACCACCTACTAACAAATTCCAGTTTTGTGTCATATTTGCTTCAGATATTTAACTTCCCTCTTAAAATAATTCAATATTTCAATAAAAGTGAAGCTCACTTTGTAATAATTCCCCAGGCCCTTCCTTCTTCCTTCCTCCTCAGAGGCAACCACTGTCATGAATTTGATGTATATCTTCCCATTCAAATTTTTACATTTATACTTCTATTAGATATATAAACATAAGTTATTTTTTGAATTTACTTTTAAATTTGCATAATTGTCACATTTTATGAGTGTTCTACCACATGCTTTTTTCCTAACAGTATATTTTTGAGACTTAACCTATATGGAATGTTTATAATGCCATTCTCCATTTCTTAATTCATCAACACTTCCTCATCCATTGATTCAGACACTTCATTCAGATGGAGAGCATAAAAGAAACTCACACCATAAAAGAGATAAGAACTATTGGCTTAAAATACTTTTCCAGTATGAACTACACAGGATTTCACAAGATTCAATTTATTTCTTTGCTTAACAGCTCAAATTACATCCAGCACTTATTTTGAATGTGGTTAAAAAATAAATAAAAATTTGCCACATTTCTGATTATCATCTGAAAGTTGATCTGTGTACAACCAAAACTTTTTATTAAGCTACAGCAAAACCCCATCATCCAAATTTGTATTTAAAAAACCAAAAAACTTGTATTATAAAATTGTTTCTAGAAAGAATATGAATTAAATCTCTTTATAACTTTTATATAAAATGATTTAAAACTTCTGATACAAAATATCTTTGTTCTCTTTTTTGTTTATCTTTTATTTTGTTTTGTTTTGGACAGCTTCATCACTGGCCCAGCTGTAGTCCCAGGTTACTTCTCTGTGGATGTGAGCAATGTGGTACTCATTTTAAATGGAAGAGAAAAGGGAAAGGTCTTTTATGCCACCCAGTGGTTACTTTATGTACAAAATTTAGTACTGACTCAAAAACTCCAGCATGTTGCTGTTGTTTTGCTTGGAAATGAACATTGTAACAATGAATGGATCAATCAATTCCTCAAAAGAAATGGAGGCTTCGTGGAGCTGCTTTTCATAATATATGACAGCCCCTGGATTAATGATATGGATGTTTTTCAGTGGCCTTTAGGAGTAGCAACGTAAGTACAACATATTAAACATGTTTGTAGACTTTAAGACCTAAATTTCAGAATCAGGAAGAATGTGTTTTAAATTTGCAATAAATGTAGTTCTTTTGAAATCATTAAGGCCAGGTACAATATTTTCCATGGGCAAAAATATGGCTAGATCTGATGCTTTAATAACAATAATCATGTCTTTAGAGTATTTTAGCCTTTTATACGGAAGGCAGATAAATTACTTGTGTTTTAAAATCACCAGTCATAGTATGAATTTCTAAGTTTATCAGCAGTTCCTTAAAGAGGTGTTTAAGAGAGGATGGCAGAAAAACAGATCTTCTTAAAACAATTATTATAGAAGCTCTAATTAATAGTGTAAAAAAACCTTTTTTTAAAGGCAATATTAAATCAGGAGCACATTGTACCCTTGGTCTTGGAAACATTACATTATGCTCAGATCTGTCACTAAGACTGATTGAATTTGCACAAATTTCTATTAAAAGAAGGAATTAATAATTAAGATTTGTTAATATGTCATATATATAAAGACTTTCTATAAAATGGAAAACTTATACACGTAGAGAAATGGTGGTGTGAGAGGTACTCCTGATCTCTCCCTTGGAAATTCCAACAAATTAAACAACTATAACCCAGCAAAAGAATCCCAGTAGAGATAGCAGCGGTGCCTAAAAGATGCATACATTAAATAGACTAAAGGTAAGAGAGGGTGAAAAGGGAGAGCGGAAGATAAAACACAATCATGGTGGGCTTTGGAGAGGAGAAGAGACAAACCTTGAATGACTGCGGTTGTTTTCTTATCTGCTGGACTATGGGAAGGAAGGAAGTTCAGGCTCCCTGGCTGAGGGGTACAGAGAAGGAAACTCGGAATGACTGGGTCTCATTCTGCTGGGAGAAGTGGTGAGACACATGCTTGAGGGGGAGATAAACCAAAGCAGCCAGAGTGCAGGGCCATGGCCAGTGTCCCCATAGTCCACCCCGCAGCCCGTGCTAGAAAGAGACAGAGAAAGCTAAAGTGCAGCTTCCAACCTCTCAGATCCCAACTCCCTCACTTCACGGTATGGAGAGCGGCAGAGACAAACCCCATAGCTAACTGCCAAGAGCCACCCTCTCCCCTGAAGAACAGAGGTGATCCATGTCCAGTCCCCAGGTCTGTTGAGACATGGGAGGGAGCAGATGAAAGCCTGAGATTGCCATTGTTGGAGCCATAAAGACCTGACAACACACCCCATCCACCAACATGACTGCAGCCCCACCTATATCATTGCAACAGTAACATCTCAGTGGACAACCCAGGAACTTCACAGAGCTAAAAATTGTAATACAGTGACACTTGCTGGGATAAACCTCTCAAAACTGAAATTTATTTTTTCATTTTCCCCCCTTATTTTCCTTTTATCCTTTTTCCTTTTTCTTTTTATGAATTTCTAAATTTTATTTTTTTAATTTTTATATTTTTATTTTTTAGTGGATGTTTTGTTTTTTATTCTTTGCTTTCTGTCTTCTTTCCTATGATTTATCTTCTTGTCATAATTTTTTAATTTTTATATTTTTATTGTCTTTTTATTTTTCCATTTTTTTACTTTTTTTGTTAGAGTTATTAACAGTACAATCCTCAAATGCCATCAAGGAAGGAGAAATTGAATACCATGCTTACACAAAACAGAGATGTATTTCCAAAAAGAAAGTGAAAAAACCTCCAGAAAAATCTCCATCACATGGAAGCCTTGGAGTTAAATGATAAAAAATTCAAAATTGGAGTTCTGAAAATACTCAACAAGATGCAAGAAGACACCAATAGGCAACTTAATGAGCTCAGAAAACAATTAATGAACAAAGCAAATACCTCACCAAGGAGAGTAAAACTTTAAAAACAGAGATGAAGAACTCAATACATTAATTGAAGACTGAGGTAGCAAGTCTACCTAACAGAACAAGCCCAGATAGAAGAAAGAATCAATGACATCAAAAACAGGCAACTAGAGATGCTACAGAGAGAAGAGGATAAAGACTCACAAAAACAAAACAAAACAGAGAGTTCTACAAGAATTGTCTGACTCCATCAGAAAGAAAAATATAAGAATAATGAGTATATCAGAAGTAGAGAGGGAGAAGGGAATGGAGAGCCTATTCAAACAAATAATTGATGAGAATTTCCCAAACCTATGGAAAGAGAGCCTCAAATCCAAGAAGCAAACAGAACACCAAGTTACTGCAGCCCAAACATACCTACTCCAAGGTACAATGTATTTAGTTATCAAAAATCAATGACAGAAAAAGAACCCTCAAGGCAGCTAGGGTAAAGAAGACCATAACATATAAAGGAAAGCCCAGTAGGTTATCATCAGACATCCCAGCAGAAACTCTACAAGCCAGAAGAGTTGACCCAAACATTCAAAGCACTAAAAGGGAAGAATCATTAGCCAAGAATACTATATCCATCAAAGTCATTCTTCAAATATGAAGGAGAAATAAAAACTTACAAGCATACAAAAGCTGAGGGAATTTATCACCAGAAATCTCCACTGCAAGAAATACTCAAGGTGGTTATTCGACCAGACACAAAGAACAAAACAAATCAAAACTACAGTAAATGCTACAGAAATGTCGCAATAAAAATGATAATCTGTAACAACAGTAACATAAAAGGGGAGAGGATAAAGATCTGCAGTAGCAAAAGAGGATGGAGTATGGAAGCACTCATATGACAAAGGACTCTTGTACATATGAACATTTTTTCCTAACCTAATGGTAATCACCCATGAAAAAGCCACTACTGAAACACACAGCTTAAAAAAGAAGAAACAGGAAAAAGAAGTATGGAATACCACCAAACAAAAATAACTGACAGAAACAAAAAAGAGAAGAACCAAATAAGACACAAAGCTACCAGAAAATAAAACATAAAATGGCTATAGGAAATCCTCAAGTCTCAATAATTACCCTAAATGTAAAGGAACTGAACTCACCAATAAAGAGACACAGAGTAGCAGATTGGATCAATAAGCAAAACCCAACCATGTGCTGCCTTCAAGAGACACATCTAAACTACACAGTCAAAGGTAGATTCAAAGTGAAAGGTTGGAAACAATTCTCCAAGCAAATAATACTCAAAGAAAAGCAGGTGTAGCCATACTCATATATGAAAATGCTGATTTCAGGACAACAAAGGTGACCAGAGACAAAGATGGATATTTTATAACAATAAAGGAGACATTGTTTCAAAAAGATATAACACTTCTTAATTTTTATGCACCGAACCAGGGAGCACCAAAATATATAAGACATCTACTAACTGACCTAACACCACTGACAGCTTTAGATAGCTCATCCAAACAGAAAATCAATTTAAAAATATGGGCCTTAAATGACACTCTAGACCAAATGGACATAATAGAAATTTATAGAACATTTCTCCCAAACCATCAGATTATACATTCTTCTCCAGTGTGCATGGAACATTTTCAAGGATAGACCATATGTTGGGCACAAAACTAACATCAACACATTCAAGAAGATTGTAATTATACCAAACATAATTTCTAACCATAAGGCTTTGAAATTAGAATTCAATTTTTAAAAGGAAGTAAAGAAACCCACAATAATGTGGAAAACAACATACTTCTAAAAAGTGACTGGGTCAAAGAAGAAATAAAAGCAGAGATCAAAAGATATATACAGACAAATGTAAATGACAATAGGACATATCAAAATATCTAGGATGCAGCAAAAGCAATAATAAGAGGGAAGTTTATATCATAACAGGCTTATAGCAAGAAACAAGACATCTCAAGTAAACAGCCTAACATCACATCTTAAGAACTAGGAAAAGAACAACAAAGGCAACACAAAGTCAACAGAATAAAGGAAATAGTAAAAATTAGAGCAGAACTAAATGCAATAGAGAACAAAAATAAACCTATAGAAAAAATTAATACAACAAAGAGCTGGTTCTTTGAAAAGACTAATAAAATTGACAAACCACTGGCTAAACTCACTAAGGAAAAAAGTGGAAGGACTCATATAAACAAAATCAGAAATAAAAGAGGAAAAATTACCACAGACATCATAGATATACAAAAGATCATAGTAGCATATTATGAAAGATTATATGCCACCAAATTCAGCAACTTAGAGGAAATGGATAAATTTCTAGAACTATACAATCTTCCTAGACTGAGTCACGAAGAAGTAGAAAAATCTAAATAGACCTATAAGCAGAGAGGAAATAGAAACAACTGTCAAAAACCTCTCCAAAAACAATAGTCCAGGATCAGATGGTTACACTAGTGAATTCTACCAAACATTCAAAGAAGATTTGGTACCTATCTCAAAGTCTTGCAAAAAAATAGAAGAAGCAATACTCCCCAACACATTTTATGAGGCCAACCGGCAAGGACAACACAAAAAAAGAAAACTACAGACCAATATCTCTAATGAATACAGATGCAAAAATCCTAAACACAATACTAGCAAATCAAATACAACAACACATTAAAAAAATAATATACCATGGACTGACCTGTGGATAAAGCATCAACCTAGAATGCTGAGGTCACCGGTTTGAAATCCTGGGCTTGCCTGGTCAAGGCACATATGGGAGTTGATGCTTCCTGCTCCTCCCCACCTTCTCTCTCTCTCTCTCTCTCTCACCCCTCTCTGAAATGAATAAATAAAAATAATACACCACGATCAAGTGGGATACATTCCAGGAGCACAAGGATGGTTCAACATACAGAAATCAAGCAATGTAATACATCACATTAAAATAAAGAAAAAAATCACATGATCCTATCAATAGATGCAGAAAAGGCACAAGATAAAGTATAACTTTATGTTTAAAACACTCAATAAAATTGGAATAGAAGGAAAGTACCTCAACATAATAAAGGCCATATATTACAAACTATCAGCTAATATTATACTAAATGGTGAAATAATGAAGGCTTTTCAAAAATGAGACAAGGTTGACCACTCTCTCCACTCTTACTCAACATAGTTCTGAAAGTTATAACCTGAGTGATCAGGCAAGAGGAAGAAATAATATTGGGAAAGAATTTTTTTTTTGCAGATGACATGATCCTGTATATAGAAAACTCTAAAGACTATGCCAATATATTATTAGAGACAATAAACCAATACAGTATAATAACAGGATACAAATTCAATATAGAAGTCTTCTGCTTTTCTATGTGCCAACAATGAAACTTCGGAAAACAAACTCAAAAAAATTTCTTTTAAAATTGCAACAAAAAATAAAGTACCTAAGAATAAACTTACCAAAAGATGTGAAGAACCTATATACTGAAAATTACAAAATATTATTGAAAGAAATTGAAAATGATACAATGAAATGGAAAAATATTCCATGTTCATGGATTGGAAGAATCAACATAGTTAAAATGGCCATATTACCCAAAGCAATATACAAATTTATTGCACTCCCCATCAAAATCCCAATGCCATTTTTTAAAGAAATAGGAGAAAAAATTAGCAGGTTTCTATGGAACCATAAAAAACCCTGAATAGCCAAAGCAATCCTGAGGAAAAAGAATGAAGCTGAAGGTATCGCACTACCTAACTTTAAATTACACTATGTAGCCACAATAATCAAAACAGCATGGTACTGGCAGAAAAACAGACATATAGTCTAATGGAATATAATCAAGAGCCCAGAAATAAAACCACATATATATATGGACAAATTATTTTTGACAGAGGATCCAAAACACATAATGGAGAAAAGAAAGCCTCTTCAATAAAATGTGCTGGGAAAATTAGAAAACCACATGCACAAGAATTAAACTTGACTACAGTTTGTCCCCCTACACAAATATTAATACAAAATGGATCAAAGACCTAAATATAAGGCCTAAAACTATAAATTACATAGAAAAAAACATAGGTACTAAGCTCATGGAATTTGGCCATAAAGAAAATTTATGAATTTCTTGCCCCAAAGGCAAGGGAAGCAAAGGCAAAAATAAATGAGTGGGACTATATCAAACTAAAAAGCTTCTGCACAGCAAAGGAAACTGACAACAAAACAAATAGGCAGCCAACTAAATGGGAGATAATATCTATATTTGCAAACAATAGCTCCAATAAGGGATTAATATCCAAAATATCGTATATATAAAGAGTTCACAAAGCTCAGCAACAAACAAGCAAACAATCCAATTATAAAATAGGGAGAGGATCTGAACAGACACTTCTCCCAGGAAGAAATACAAATGGCCAACAGATATATGAAAATATGCTCATCTTCATTAGCTATTGGAGAAATGCAAATCAAAACTACAATGAGATACCACCTCACGCCTTTTAGATTAGCTATTATCAACAAGATGGGTAATAACAAATGTTGGAGAGGCTGCAGAGAAAAAGGAACCCTCATTCACTGCTGGTGGGAATGCAAATTAGTACAACCATTATGGAAGAAAGTATGGTGGTTCCTCAAAAAATTACCACATGACACAGCAGTCCCTCTACTGAGTATCTACCCCCAAAACTCAAAAGCATTGATACTTAAACACACATGCACCCCCATGTTCATTGCAGCATTATTCACAGTGGCCAAGACATGGAAACAACCAAAGTTTCCCTCGATAGAGGACTGGATAAAGAAGATGTGGTACATATATACAATGGAATACTACTCAGCTATAAGAAATAATGACATAGTGACATTTACGACAACATGAATGGACCTTGAGAACATTAGACTGAGTGAAACAAATCAGAAAAATCTAAGAACTGTATGATTTCACACATAGGTGGGATATAAAACTGAGACTCATGAACAAAGAGAAAAGTGAAGTGGTTACCAGGAAGAAGGGGATATGGAGGAGGCGGAGGGGGACTTGAGTAAACAGGGAGGGGGAAGGGTGTAAAAAGGACAAATGTAAGGTGATGGAAAATAATTTGACTTCGGGTGATGGGCACACAACATAATCAACAGTTCAAATGCTATAGAAATGTTCACCTGAAGCCTATGTACTCTTATTGATCAATGTCACCCTGTTCAAGTTAATTTTCTAAATAAAATTTTTTTAAAAATTTAATAAAATGGAAAACTTATTTTTTAATCTTTCTGTTAATAGAGGGTTTATTATTATTATTATTATTATTATTATTGTAAGTTGTCTTTAACAGAAGTTGCCACTGTACATAAACTTCCTGATGGCAGGGCTTTTCTCTCTCTCTCTCTCTCTCTCTCTCTCTCTCTCTTTAACCAGCTTTATCTGCAGAACCTAAAATAGTACCTATGGATAGTAGACACTCAGTAAATAGTTGTTGAATAGATGAATTATGAAAAAGCTCACTAACATGATATTTGAATCAGATATTTATTCATTATTTCATAACTGATTACGTGATGACCTTAGACCGTTATCTAGTTGGCTACAAAAATATCAACAAGGAGGCGGCACATTAATAAGACAGAATCCTGGGGTTACCACTGCAGTATTCTGATTTAGTAGGTTCGGGTAGAATCAGACAAAAAAAGTTTATTATATTAAGTATAGCCAGGTTCAAGTTCTCTGAAAAATCTATCACCTGAGTAGAGCCTATATTTGTGAAATGTTTTGAAACCAAAATAATTACTTTTTCACAATATTACTATATAACCTATTAATATAGTATAGGATAGAACCTGTGTGATTCTGGTATTATTGAACTAGGCCAGTATCTCTGTTACAGATAATTGGTTCTCAACCAGAGTCAGTTTTGCCTCCAGCAGACATTTGACAGTGTTTGGAGATCTTTTGGTTGTTACAAGTGGAGGGAGGAGAGGTAGTACTGAAATCTGGTGAACAAAGGCAGGGATGCTGTTTAGTATCTTGCACTGTAGAGGATAGCGTCTGTAGAGGACAGAATTATCTGGCCCACAATGGGAGTAATGCTGAGGTTGAGAAAACCTATTATAGACTGTTATATAAAGCTTTGCTCCAAAATGAAAGTTGTATTTCAGGCATACAATTTAATTTCCGTTACTTCCAAATGCCCATAAAAATGGTCCAGTTGCACTTCACTGGTGGTGGCACAGTGAATAGAGCATCAACCTGGAATTCTAGTGTCCCAGGTTCAAAACCCCGAGTTCACCAGCTTGGTGTGAGCTCATCTGGCTTGAGCACAGGGTTGCCAGCTTGAGCATAGGATCACAGACATAATTTCCTGGTCACTGGCTTGAGCCAAAAGGTCACAGGATTGAAGCTCAGGGTTACTGGCTTGGCTGGAGCTCCCCCAGTCAAGGCACATATGAGAAGCAATCAATGAACAGCGAAGTGCCGCAACCACAAGTTGATGCTTATTTTTATCCCTTCCTGTCTCTCTCTATCAAAAAAAGGAAGGAAGGGAGGAAGGGATAGAAGGAGGGAAAGAGGGAAGGAAGGAGGGAAGGAGGAAGAGTAGGAAGGGAGGGAGGGAGGGAAGGAAAGGGAAGAGAGGAGAGGAGAGGAGAAGAGAAGAGAAGAAAAAAGAAAAGAAAAAAGAAAAGAAAGGGCTGATTACCTCTCCTGTGTGGCATGCAGGATTTTTTGTTTGTTTGTTTGTTGTTTTAGGGTTGCTTTTTTTCAATCTACTTGAAAAGCCTTTGAAATGAGAGGTCTTTGGATAAAACATTCATTAAGTCATGATCATTATGAATGTAGGTTATTTATACTCTTAAGGTCTTGACTTCACTCTAACTACGGGCATGTAATAGAAATTGAGGAATATAAAAAACAAAGCACTTTGGCATATACTCTCTCTAGCAGTTTTGTAAAAGATGTCATTGTGAGAATTTTTTTTTTTTCAGGGACAGAGAGAGAGTCAGAGAGAGGGATAGATAGGGACAGACAGACAGGAATGGAGAGAGATGAGAAGCATCAATCATCAGTTTTTCATTGTGACACCTTAGTTGTTCATTGATTGCTTTCTCATATGTGCCCTGACTGAGAGCCTTGAGCAGATCGAGTAACTCCTTGCTGGAGCCAGCGACCTTGGGTCCAAGCTGGTGAGCTTTTTGCTCAAGCCAGATGAGCCTGTGCTCAAGCTGGCGACCTCAGGGTCTCAAACCTGGGTCCTTCCGCATCCCAGTCCGACACTCTATCCACTGTGCCACCGCCTGGTCAGGCAAGAGAATATTTTTTTAAGTCAGTAGATTAAAGGACTTCTCCAAAGTAAGCATGGAAAATTACAGTTTGAGGTTTAGAAAGTCATAATTTAAGATTTTTCTTCTATAACATGCTAAGATGTTGGGTTATGGGAATTTTCCAAGTCTATTTTTATATACTATTAATTCACCTTTACTTGTTTTTATAGATACAGGCATTTTCCTGTGGTGGAGGCAAGTTGGTCAATGCTGCATAATGAAAGGCCCTACTTATGTAATTTCTTAGGAACTATTTATGAAAATTCCTCCAGACAAGCACTAATGAACATTTTGAAACAAGATGGAATTGACAAGCTATGTTGGGTTTCAGTAAGAGACCAGTAAGTTCTGTGTTTACTTGATTCGTTCACTTTGTTCTCCCTGAGAGTTGCTTTATGTGGCAGCACAGGTTTCCAGAGAGACATTGTTACCTCCATTTATATCAGTCTCCCCAGAAGATAGACTGGTGATCAGAGCTATGAAGAACTTGGGTTGTAGACATTTAAAACAGGGAGAATCTCCTATAGCTGTAGTTCATCTTGAAAAAGAACATTAGTTACTGTCTTATGCAAATGTCAGTTATTCTGATTTTCCTCAGTAATATCTGTTGGTCAGACTTGACACACAGGGAATGGTGAATATGCCAGTAGGGTCATAGGTTCATCCCTGAGATGTTCTGCAGACCAGTTCAGTGTTCCAGTATTGGCATAAAGTACTCCTCACACCTTCAAGGACCTGCCACCACCTTGGAGACAGGGGCCACTTATTATTAGTCTTCAAACCCCCAGATCTAACACAGGACCTTGTATAAAGTAGGCCAGGATAAATGGATGGGTGGATGCATGCATTGATTTAATAGGGTTGACTTTCTTCCACTTTTTTACATGGTAGTCATGAAACAGGTCGTTTATAGAATGAAAGAAGAAATGTTGGAATTACTCATTTTATTTTTTTTTAAATGGAGGTTATGTATGAAGCCAAGTCATCAGACACCTAATGCCTAAAAAGTGACCTATATCTAGGAATGTATTCATTGTAGCAGATATTTTCTTTAGAAAGCATAACTCCCAATTCTATTGGTAGTGTAACCACATTATATCCATAATCAACAAGTATTTATCAGGCAACTACTTTGTACTTAAAACTGTTTTAGCCATGAGGTATACACCAGTGAACAAAACTATCTAAGGGCATACCCTCTTAGAACTTACATGCTTGTTGGAGGACACAAACCAGTAAAATATATTTTGTATCAGAAGGTGATAAATGCCACGTTAATGAATTGAGCAGAGGAACAATATAGAGAGGACCAGGGATCAAGAGTAGAGCATTTGCTGTTTTAGAATGGCCAAGGAAAGCATAGTAAAAAGGTGATATTTAAGCACAGGCATGAAGAAGGTGCAGGGATGAGCCCTCTGTTTGGGAGAAGAGGAGTCCAGGTCGAGGGAAAGGCACATGTAAAGGGCCTGAGGCTGAGGCATGCTTCCCGTGGTTGAGGAACAAGGGACAGTGTACCTGGAATGCAATGAGTGAGAGTAGTGTGAAATGACCGAGTTTATTGTGGGAATAGAATTATTCTTGTAATTCTTCTCATACCATCGGGCCAGGAAGTCGAGCAAGGGTTCTCCTTGCTTGTTATTGCTACTTCTAGACCATTTTCCCCTTTCCCTCCCTAAAACCTCTGATTTTGAATCTTATGCCAGCAAACAAAAGTATCTGTTATTTTTACTTTTTGAAGTCATATTCTGACCCTTGTGTTTATCTCCTTAATTCTTTGAGGGTTTTAGTTCCTGGCATACTGTCTATGGCATGACTCCAGTCTCACTTTAGGTGATTCCTAAATCTACATAGCTCGTCCTTCCATCACCTTGGTCTTGCAGTTCCTCTACCTCCTCTCCTCCCCTCCCTGATCCTGGCCTCCCCTTGACCTCAGCTATTCACTATCATGGTCACTTCCCACACTTGATCCCTGGACATACTGCTTATTCTCCATAATCTCAAATTCCAGCATCTCTATAACCGCATTTCCTGTCATGCCAGCTCGTTCCCTATAACCTGCAGTTTAGCTGAGACTTACAACCCATTGTTTCTCCTCCCTTTTCACTGTCCTTTGCTCACGTCATATCTTTACTTTCTTCACCCCACTTAAATGTTATAGTCAATCATAACTGGATATACATCCACCTCCTAAATTTCCTAATCTAGCAAACCCTACTCTGGTTAAATCCAACTCTCTTACCTGCACCAAACCTGGATCCATGCAACCAAACACACTTGGAGAAAGCTGCCAGTCAGTCTCACTTTCAACACGACCTTCACCCTCAACTGCCCAACAGTCACACATTTCCCTTGTCCGTGTATTCTTCCATGCTCCTAGAAGACAGTTTTATACTTTGTTCTCTCTTCCAAACCGTTCTTGCCTTATGACCCAATTGCTGGTTTCACTGAGAACAGAGGGACAGTCAGAGGAGAACATCTAGCTTTCTAACTGGCCTCTCAGCTTGTACCCTTGCCCCTGGATACTCTGTTCTTAACACAACAGTCACACTGATTCTGATAAGGCATAGGTTGGATCGGCCAGCCCTCTGTGCCAGCCCTGTGTGCCAGAGAACCCCTGACAGGATTCTCTGACCTCATCTTCTGCACCTTCCCCTTTAGCTGCTCTGTTGCAGCCTCTGGCTTCCTTGCATCCATTGAACATGCCAGGCACACACTGTCTCCTGGCCCCTATGCTTTCTCTGCCCTCTGTTCCCCCCCCCCCAGATGTCTGCATGTTTTGCACCCTCACCTCCAGCTCCATGCTCAGATGCTCCTGTAATGAGACATTCCTGGTCGCCTATTTAAAATTGCAACACTATCCCCTTAGACTCCTTACTCTCTGCTTCATTTTTCCTCACAGCACTTCACACCTTGTAAATAATTTACTAACTTGACTTGTTACGACCTGTCTCCAGCACTGGAACTAGAGTGTAAACTCCAGCGGGCAGGACCTCGAAGGGTGAGGCAGGGACAGAAGACCTGGCACTCGGAAAGTATTGGCTGAGTTAACATTCATTTAGAAATGTTGTGGTGACCACTGGGTTTTTCCAATGTGTAGCTGTAAACTTTTCAAATTTTAAAATATTTTCAAGAAATCTATCTGGCAAGATTTTATCTATCTTTTCTACCTGTCTTTTCTATAATGGTTTTACCATTGCCTATAGTTGACATTAAAAGGCAAAATCTTATTTTCACAAAATATACGCTTAATAAAGTGAAAACTACAGTTGTGTTTTTTTTTTTTATTTTCTAGGTGGCAGCCTCAGGAAACAAATGAAAGCCTTAAGAATTATCAAGAAGCTTTGCTTCAGAGTGACCTCACACTGTGCCCCGTAGGAGTAAACACAGAGTGCTACAGAATATATGAGGCTTGCTCCTATGGCTCCGTCCCTGTGGTGGAGGACGTGATGACTGCTGGCAGCTGTGGAAACGCATCTGTTTATCATAGTGCTCCTCTGCAGTTACTCAAGTCCATGGACGCTCCCTTTATCTTTATCAAGAACTGGAAGGAACTTCCTGCTCTTCTAGAGAAAGAGAAAACTATAATTTTACAAGAAAAAATTCACAGAAGAAAAATGTTACTTAACTGGTATCAACACTTCAAAACAGAGCTCAAAATGAGATTTACTAATATTTTAGAAAGTTCGTTTTTAATGAACAATAAAGGTTAACTATTAACTACCTTTTTTAGCTAAGATCTGATTTTTTAAAAAATTTAACATTGATTTTGAGAGAGGGGGAAAGGAGGGGATGGGGCAGAGAGAGAGAAAAAGAATCATCAACTAGCTGCTCCACTTAATTGTTTCACTTAGTTGTATATTTATTTATTGCCTATCGTATATTCCCTGACCAGGGATCAAACCCGTGACCTTGATGTGCCAGGGTAACACTTTATTCACTGACCCACCTGGCCAGGGCTAATATCTGATTTTTTTTTTTGACAGAGACTGAGAGAGGGACACATAAGGACAGACAGGAACAGAGAGAGATGAGAGGCATCAAGTCTTCGTTGTGACACCTTAGTTGTTCATCGATTGCTTTCTCATATGTGGCTTGACTGGGGCCTCCAACAGAGCCATTGATCCCTTGCTCAAGCCAGCGACCTTGGCCTTCAAGTCACTGACCTTTGGGCTGAAGCTAGCGACCATGGGATCATGTCTATGCAGAGGGTGGACTAAGGTCGGTTGAAGCCCCGAGTGTTGAAGAAAATATTGGGCCCCTTAAAAAAAAAAAGAGAGAAATAGGGAAAATAAAAATACACGTTAACCATATTTTTAAATAAATAAAAAATATCATGTACTATTAATGTTAAAATTGCACATACAAAACCAAACTTGGTGTCATTAGAAAAAAGTGTAAAGTTGGAGTTTTGCAGGGCCCTTCAGAAGTTGGGGCCCAGAACGCGCTCCCAGTGTATGCCCACCGTTAAATCCACCTCTGTGTCTATGATCCCAGGTTCAAGCTGGTAAGCTCGTGCTCAAGCTTGGGGTTTTGAACCTGGGTCCTCTGCATCCCAGTTCGGTGTTCTATCCACTGCATCACTACCTGGTCAGGCTAATATCTGGGTTTTTTTAAAATCATTTCAAATGTGTGTGTGTGAAAGAGAGAGATTGTATATTTATAGATGGTCTTTAAAGTGGCCTGAAGACCCCAGATTATGTCTGTTATGGTTGACCAAGTGTTCCCTTGCTGGGCCACTCCTGAAAATGAAGCTAAAATATGAACTCACTTTTACAAAGTGTAATGATTCAATATTTATTAACTCTTCTCACCCATTAAGCCCACTCTAAGGAAGCAGCATTGTGTAGTGGAAAGACTGGGGTTTGGAGTCAGATAAAACCTGAGTTCAAACACTGCCCCTGCACCTGCCATCTGGGGACTCGAGGGAGCCACCTAATTTCTCTTAGTCTTGGTTCCTTCTGGTGTAAAATAGAGGTAATGGTACCTCATGAGGTAAGTTGTTAATATGAAATGAAATAATATATAAAGTACCCATTACTAATAGTAAACTCTAAATAATTAGTCATTTCTAATTCATTATTCATTCCTTACTAGTTAAGAGTTAAATTTAAATATTTTATCACATACTCATTTACATAATTTGGGAGTAATCAATATGCTGTATTGGAAATCTTGTGAAGTTAAATGTTTAGATGATTCAAGATTTATTGGATCATGTTGAGGTGGGTGCCTGGATGCAGTTGGTCATGATCCATACAAAACATGAAGTGGAGCAGTCAGAACCAGAAAATTCGTTCCTAAACTCTACAGAAGTTATCACTGAAGGACAGAAAGAGTAACCAACTCAAGAGAGCACTTCATGCGAAGGTTGGCTGATGCTGTGGAGATTAGTTGCTTTAGTGAAGGCTGACGAGTGGTCTGATCTTCAGGTCATCGGGTTCTGAGAGGATGCTGAGAAACATAGGCTCAGTCTGTTGCTTTGCCTGGCTTTTTACTTTCTCAGGAATCCTATGGCTTAATTCCTATGAAATCAGATTAACATCATTGTTAATAATGCTTTTTGTCTCCTCATTATACGAATGGCCATAGATATTCAATAGGTGTAAATTCCCCCATACTTGCATGGACCTGGAGCTTACACAGGGGTCTGTCTCCACATCATCAGGAGATCTGGCAGCCTGGATTGAAAGGACCTTAACGTTATATTGAAAAACCATGGTGCCCGCCACAGCCCTATTCAATTATAAAGACACCACAGGTAGGGAGCCATTTTATTCTCTGTGTTCCTCCTGTTGTGACCCTTCAGGTGACAACTATGGACACTTTGTTCAAGGGTACCCTGGTGACCCCAAACTTTTGTACCAAACAATAACTGAGGCAGGTAGCTAGTTCCAGCCTTTGAGAACTAGGAGATACCAAGACTGTGGGAGTCAACAGCAGGAGCAGAACTGAAAGGATGCATTGGAGCAGGAGCTGTGAGGTGGGGCGGGGCTGTGGGGTGGGGCGGGGCCATGGGGTGGAGCTGTGAGGAGCAGTGGGGTTGAGCAATGGTGTGAGGTGGTGGGGTGGAGTGGGGTTGTGAGGGAGGCAGAGATGCTGAGGATGTGCTCAAGAAGGAAGATCTTCCCCAGAACTACTGTGATGGTTCCTAAGGGGTTGCCAGCTCCAATGCCTGTGAATTTTGCGATGGCTTTTTAATTTTACCATTGTGTGTTTTCAGGATCATCCCTTTTATTCAGCCTTTATCCCTCTTTGCTCCTGGTTACTTGAGCTGGCTTCTAAATCAAAAGAGCCTTTCCAAAACTATGACCATCCCCTTCATCTTTGAGTCCCCATTTTGTCTTCTCTGAACAGGAGTGCTGCCAGGTCCAAGGTTATCACACAGTTCTCCTTTGACTTGGATAAAGAAGTCTCTTTACTGTATTTTACCATCAAGACTGAAATATTTTTCTCTTCGTGTAGTACTTGCTGTTGCCCATAATTTTTTCAAAGAATGCTTTCTTCATTGATGTATTTGTTGCCAGCAAAACCTTTAGAATGTCAAAGAAGCAAGACCAAGTGAATTATCTCAAAAGAAAATATCTAGCCTGATCAAGTGGTTGCACAGTGGTTAGAGCATCTTCCTGGGATGCTGTGGACCCAGGTTCAAAACCCCAAGGTCGTCATCTGAGTACAGGCTCACTAGCTTGAATACGGGGTTGCAGCTTGAGTGTGGGATCATAGGTATGACCCCATGATCACTGGCATAAGCCCAGAGGTCACTGGCTTGAAGCCCAAGGTCGCTGGCATGAGCAAGGGGTCATTGGCTTGTCTGGAGCCCTCATCATGGCACATATGAGAAAGCAATCAATGAACAACTAAGGAGACTAAGGTGCTGCAACTATAAGTTGATGCTTCTCATCTCTCTCTCTTCCTGTCTTTCCCTGTCTCTGTCTCTCTCAAAAAATAAAATTTCTAATGCCCTCCAACATTCTTTCTTACCATATGGAGTGTGTAGGTAATTTATTAAGAGGCCTACTCTAAGCCATCAGTTGCCTCTAGAACTAGTTGGGAATCTGACTGCTACTTGTGGTTTATATTACAAAGTTGAAGTCTGTAAGCTTTGAAACTCCAGAACATATTGGGTCGAATTCAAAGCTTCACAGAACTAGAAATGAGAGCAATGCTGGAATAAGACTCCACTATTACAGGTTGCTTTTCTATCAATACCAGAAACCTTCGACCACAGGAAGTAATCAGGAAGTAGATTTATACATTAAGTATTTTGTAATATACACTATGTAAGAGAAACTTACCTAATGTAAGGAATACTTTTTATAATTAAAAAGCCCTGACTGGTTGGCTCAGCGGTAGAGCATCGGCCCGGTGTGTGAAAGTCCAGGGTTCGATTCTGGCCAGTGTACACAAGAGAAGCGCCCATCTGCTTCTCTACCCTTCCCCCTCTCCTTTCTCTCTATCTCTTTCTTCCCCTCCTGCAGCCAAAGATCCATTGGAGCAAAGTTGGCCCGAGTGCTGAGGATGGCTCCATGGCCTCTGCCTCAGGTGCTACAATAGCTCCAGTTGCAATGGATCAATGGCCCAGATGAACAGAGCATCGCCCCCTAGTAGGCATGCCGGGTGGATCCGGGTTGGGCGTATGAGGGAGTCTGTCTCTCTGCTTCCCTGCTTCTCACTTAAGAAAAATACAAAAGAAGAAAGAAAAAGAAAAAACTAGTTCTGTCCTGGTGGGAGAGGAACTACATAAATAATTACAGCCTGACCAAGCAGTGGCACAGTGGATAGAGCGTCAGACTGGGATACAGAGGACCCAGGTTCGAGACCCCGAGGTCACCAGCTTGAGCGCGGGCTCATCTGGTTTGAGCAAAGCTCATAAGCTTGGATCCAAAGTCGCTGGCTCAAGCAAGGGGTTACTTGGTCTGCTGTAGCCCATGGTCAAGGCACATATGAGAAAGCAGTCAATGAACAACTAAGGTGTCGCAACATACAACGAAAAACTAATGATTGATGCTTCTCATCTCTCTGTTCCTGTCTGTCTGTCCCTGTCTATCCCTCTCTCTGACTCTCTGTCTCTGTAAAATAAATAAGTAAATAAAAATAATTACAGAGCCCTGGCCGGTTGGCTCAGCGGTAGAGCGTCGGCCTAGCGTGCGGAGGACCCGGGTTCGATTCCCGGCCAGGGCACACAGGAGAAGCGCCCATTTGCTTCTCCACCCCTCCGCCACGCTTGCTTTCCTCTCTGTCTCTCTCTTCCCCTCCCGCAGCCGAGGCTCCATTGGAGCAAAGATGGCCCGGGCGCTGGGGATGGCTCTGTGGCCTCTGCCTCAGGCGCTAGAGTGGCTCTGGTCGCAACATGGCGACGCCCAGGATGGGCAGAGCATCGCCCCCTGGTGGGCAGAGCGTCGCCCCTGGTGGGCGTGCCGGGTGGATCCCGGTCGGGCGCATGCGGGAGTCTGTCTGACTGTCTCTCCCTGTTTCCAGCTTCAGAAAAAAATGAAAAAAATAAAATAAAATAAAAATAAATAAATAAAATAATTACAGACTATTGTGCTAAGAATTCCAGTAGATACATTTACAAAGAGCTATGGGAACCTGTCTGTGTAGATGTAAAGCTTCTGGCCTTGTCTTGAATTGAATTTAAAGTATCAATGGATTTGGTAGCATCTTTCTGTTTCAGTAAAGGGACATGGGGCAGCAATTTTACTTCCCCTCTCAAGTCAGCTGGGTCCGAGACCTTCTAGGTGCATCAGCTCAGGAGAAGACGGAGACACCTGTGGTGACTATACGCTGCTCACGTTAACCACCTTGTGGTCTGCAGGCCCAGCGACCTGGGCAGGCAGTGGGTTCCTGTCACCTGCACCCCTCAGGATGAAGTCATTGCCAAGGGGATCCCTGAAAAGCTGTTCACTGGGGCAGTAAGTAGTTCTTGAGTCTCCTCAGAGGGAATGAGTCCCATTTGCTTTGAGTTGTCTAGCTAGCATATGGCTCTGTGTCACTAGTCCTAAAATGACTTTTTTACCTACAGATAGAATCTTTCATGCATGTTCATCCATATTACTAAAACTGCTTATCTTCTTCTAAAACACACAGCAAACCTATTTCCTGTCCAGCCTTCTTACTCTCGGTGAACACCGTCCTGAACCATGCTGTTTCTCAGGCTGGAGTCTGTGAATTCCTGCTTCTCCTCCCTCCCCCTCCAGTTAATCACCAAGTTCTGTACTTCTGCTGCCCTTCAAATTCATATTTGATTTAGGCAGATTTTCCAAATAAAATCTTCTTCAGGTAGCAAATTACTGCTGAAATAATATTGCTAGAGTAATTCTGAATTTAGAAAAATATGATATATCATGTAGAAAGCCTTACCTGCAAATATAATATTAATCTATAAAGTAATTTGAGATTGAAGGCTATATGTGGCAAACAGATCTTTTAAAATATAAAGTTTAGTATGGTATCAATAATTTCTAATATAGTCCTATCACACACACAAAAAAAACCTTTGTAGCTGTGGATTGGGACAAATGTTAACTAGACTTACTATGCTGATCATTTCCCAATATATACAAATAGCAAATTATTATGTTGTACACCAAAAACTAATGAATGTTACGTCAATAAAAATAATTATTATTCCTACTACAAGCCCTCCATAAATATGGAACTACTTAAATGTCTAATGAGAATTAGTTTCACAAACATCACCAATTATTGATGTTTAGTCACTAATTACATTTGTTACCAAGAAAGCAATAATTAAAATACCATAATAAGGGCTATAGTTATTTTATTTAAGTCAATAAGACAAAAATATATCTTTGAGTTTTATACAGTCTAGTGGCATTATTTTCTGTAGCAGAAATACAGATTTTTTTTAAGTTATTCATTGGAAGGAAACTGTGTTCTTTCTTTGTGACTTATAGTCTCCATCCCTGGGAGGCCTGCATGTATTCTGGAAGTGATGCTTCTGGAAGTGGTGCCTAACACTGAGGGAAGTTACAGTCTGGACGGTTCACCTATCAGCACGTATTTTTGTTGAAATCATCTTATTACACTGATTATTATGCATCCTCTTTTACTGTCAAAAGAACTTTTTCCAAAAAAGGAGTCAATTCTCTCTGTAGCTGAAGGTGGCATTCCAGGCATCTGCTGTTCCGGTGAATCACTTGGTGCTGTTGGGTCTCTCCCATGTACACAGGGGTCATACCTGTTATTCAACTTGGATTTGTTTTATTCCTGCTACTCTGCCTAATGTTGATTTGGTGTGTGTGTGTGTGTGTGTGTGTGTGTGTGTGTGATAGAGAGAGAAAGAGAGAGAGAGAGAAACAGAGAGATACAGAGAGACGGACAAATAGGGACAGACAGATAGGAAGGGAAAGAAATGAGAAACATCAGTTCTTCATTGCAGCTCCTTAGTTGTTCATTGATTACCTCCTCATATGTGCCTTGACTTGGGGGCCTACAGCAGAATGAGTTGACCCCTTGCTCAAGCCAGTGACCTTGAGCTCAAGCCAGTGAATATGGGATCAAGTCTATGATCCCATGCTCAAGCCAGTGACCCTGCACTCAAGCTGGATGAGCCCGTGCTTAAGCTGGTGACCTCGGGGTTTTGAGCCTGGGTCCTCTGATTCCCAGTCCAACGCTCTATCCACTGTGCCACTGCCTGGTCAAACGATTTGATTTTTAATCCATCTAGTAAATTTTCAAGGGCAGAGGGTAATTTTTTCCCATTACACATTGTAGTTGTGGGGGTCCAGAAAGTTATCCCAAGACTTGCCTTAGGGGTATGCAGATTGTTTAGAGCTGAAGGCAGATTTAGCTTCAGTCTCAAGAGAAACTTCTGCCCCTCACTTGGCTGCCTGGAAGAACCTGAATTAGGGACCTTGCCCATAATGGGAGATTATCAGAGATTGACCTATCCATAGGGCAGTGCAAACTTTTTTTTTTAATTTTTTTTTTATTAATTTTACTAGGGTGACATCAATAAATCAGGGTACATATGTTCAAAGAAAACATGTCCAGGTTATCTTGTAAATCAATTATGTTGCATACCCATCACCCAAAGTCAGATTGTCCTCTGTCACCTTCTATCCAGTTTTCTTTGTGCCTCCCCCTCCCCCTTTGCCTCTCCCTCCTCCCCCCCCCCCCCTCCATAACCACCACACTCTTATCAATGTTTCTTAGTCTCGATTTTGTGTCCCACCTATGTATGGAATAATGCAGTTCTTGTTTTTTTCTGATTTACTTATTTCACTTTATATAATGTTATCAAGATCCCACCATTTTGTTGTAAACGATCCAATGTCATCATTTCTTATGGTTGAGTAGTATTCCATAGTGTATATGTGCCTCATCTTCTTTACCCAGTCTTCTATTGAAGGGTTTTTTGGTTGTTTCCATGTCTTGGCCACTGTGAACAATGCTGCAATGAACATGGGGCTGCATGTGTCTTTACGTATCAATGTTTCTGAGTTTTGGGGGTATATACCCAGTAGAGGGATTGCTGGGTCATAAGGTAGTTCTATTTTCAGTTTTTTGAGGAACCACCATACTTTCTTCCATGTTTGTCCAACTTTACATTCCCATCAACAGTGAATGAGGGTTCCTTTTTCTACACAGCCTCTCCAACATTTGTTATTACATGTCTTGTTAATAATAGCTAATCTAACAGGTGTGAGGTGGTATCTCATTGCAGTTTTGATTTGCATTTCTCTAATAACTAATGAAGATGAGCATCTTTTCATATATCCATTGGCCATTTGTATTTCTTCCTGAGAGAAGTGTCTGTTCATGTCCTCTTCCCATTTTATTTATTGGATTGTTTGTTTGTTTGTTGTTTTTATGAGTTCTTTGTATATTTTGGATATTAGGCCCTTATCTGAGCTGTTGTTTGAAAATATCATTTCCCATTTAGTTGGCTGTCTGTTTATTTTGTTGTCAGTTTCTCTTGCTGAGCAAAAACTTCTTAGTCTGATGTAGTCCCATTCATTTATTTTTGCCTTCACTTCCCTTGCCTTTAGAGTCAAATTCATAAAATGCTCTTTAAAACCAAGGTCCATGAGTTTAGAACCTATGTCTTCTTCTATGTACTGTATTGTTTCAGGTCTTATATTTAGGACTTTGATCCATTTTGAATAAATTTTAGCACAAGGGGACAAACTGTACTCGAGTTTCATTCTTTTGCATGTGGCTTTCCAGTTTTCCCAGCACCATTTGTTGAAGAGGCTTTCTTTTCTCCATTGTGTGTTGTTGGCCCCCTTATCAAAAATTATTTGACCATATATATGTGGTTTTATTTATGGACTTTCTATTCTGTTCCATTGGTCTGAGTGTCTATTTTTCTGCTAAAACCATGCTGTTTTGATTGTCGTGGCTCTATAATATAGTTTGAAGTCAGGTATTGTAATGCCCCCAACTTTGTTCTTTTCTTTAGGATTGCTTGGGCTATTCGGGGTTTTTTATAGTTCCGTATAAATCTGATGCTTTTGTGTTCCATTTCTTTAAAAAATGTCATTGGAATTTTGATGGGAATTGCATTAAATTTGTATATTGCTTTGGGTAATATGGCCATCTTGATTATATTTATTCTTCCTATCCAGAGCAAGGAATGTTCTTCCATCTCATTGTATCTTTTTTGATTTCCCTTAACAATGGTTTGTAGTTTTCATTATATAAGTCCTTTACATTCTTTGTTATGTTTATTCCTAGGTATTTTGTTGTTATTGTTGCAATCATGAAGGGGATTATTTTTTTGAGTTCATTCTCAAATGTTTCATTGTTGGCATATAGAAAGGCTATGGACTTTTGTATGTTAACTTTCTATCCTGCCACCTTACTGTATTGGCTTATTGTTTCTAGTAGTCTTTTTGTAGATTCTTTGGGGTTTTCGGTGTATAGGACCATATCTATGCAAAAAGTGATACCTTTACTTCTTCTTTTCCGATATGGATGCCTTTTATTTCTTTGTCTTGTCTGATTGCTCTGGCTAGAATCTCTAGCACCACGTTAAATAAGAGTGGAGAGAGTGGACAACCCTGTCTTGTTCCTGATTTAAGGGGAAAGCCTTCAGTTTAGTGCCATTTAATATGATGTTAGCTGATGGTTTATCATATATGGCCTTTATCATGTTGAGATATTTTCCTGCTATCCCCATTTTGTTGAGAGTCTTAAACATAAAATTGTGTTGTATTTTATCAAATGCCTTTTCTGCATCTATTGATAAGATCATGTGGTTTTTGTTCTTTGCTTTGTTGATATGGTGTATTACGTTAACCGTTTTACATATCTTGAACCATCCTTGAGATTCTGGGATGAATCCCACTTTATCGTGATGTATTATTTTTTTAATATGTTGTTGTATTCGATTTGCTAGTATTTTGTTTAGTATTTTAGCATTTGTATTCATTAGAGATATTGGTCTGTAGTTTTCTTTTTTTGTGCTGTCCTTGCCCGGTTTTGGTATGAGGGTTATGTTGGCCTCATAAAATGTGTTTGGAAGTATTGCTTCTTCTTCAATTTTTTGGAAAACTTTGAGTAGAATAGGAACCAAGTCTTCTTTGAATGTTTGATAGAATTCGCTAGTATAACCGTCTGGGCCTGGACTTTTATTTTTGGGGAGGTTTTTAATAGTTTTTTCTATTTCTTCCCTACTAATTGGTCTGTTTAAGCTTTCTGCTTCTTCTTGACTCAGTCTAGGAAGGTTGTATTGTTCTAGGAATTTATCCATTTCTTCTAGATTGTTGAATTTAGTGGCATAAAGTTTTTCATAGTATTCTAAATTAATTCTTTGTATATCTATGACGTCCATGGTGATTTCTCCTCTTTCATTTTGGATTTTGTTTATATGAGTTCTTTCTCTTTTTTCCTTGGTAAGTCTTGCCAGGGGTTGGTCAAAGTTGTTGATATTTTCAAAGAACCAGCTTCTTGTTCTATTAATTTTTTCTATAGTTTTTCTGTTCTCTATTTCATTTATTTCTGCTCTAATTTTTATTATCTTCTTTCTTCAGCTGGTTTTGGGTTGTCTTTGTTCTTCTTTTTTCTTGCTCCTTAAGGTGTGAAGTTAAGTGGTGCACTTGGGCTCTCTCTTGTTTGTTCATATAGGCCTGAAGTGATATGAACTTCCCTCTTATCACTGCTTTTGTTGCATCCCATAGATTCTGATATGTCGTATTGTCATTTTCATTTGTCTGTATATATCTTTTGATCTCTGCACTTATTTCTTCTTTGACCCATTCATTTTTTAAAAGTATGTTGTTTAGTTTCCCCATTTTTGTGGGGGTTTTTTCCTCTTTTTTGCAGTTGAATTCTAGTGTCAAGGCTTTATGATCAGAAAATATGCTTGGTACAACTTCAATTTTTCTGAATTTTCTGATGTTGTTTTTGTGCCCCAACATGTGGTCAATTCTTAAGAATGATCCATGTACACTGGAGAAAAATGTATACTCTGTCACTTTGGGATGAAATGTCCTGTAGATATCTATCATATCCAGATGCTCTAGTGTTTTGTTTAAGGCCAATATATCCTTATTGATTCTCTGTTTGGATGACCGATCTAGAGCCGCCAGCAGTGTATTGAGGTCTCCAAGTATGATTGTATTTTTGTCAGTTTTTGTTTTAAGGTCAATAAGTAGCTGTCTTATATATTTTGGTGCTCCTTGGTTTGGTGCATATATATTAAGAATTGTTGTGTCTTCTTGATTCAGCATCCTCTTATCATTATGAAATGACCATTTTTGTCTTTGAGTACTTTTGCTGTCTTGTAGTCAGCATTATCAGATATGAGTATTGCTACGCCTGCTTTTTTTTGGATGTTATTTGCTTGGAGTATTGTTTTCCAGCCTTCCACTTTGAATTTGTTTTTATCCTTGTTGCTTAGATGAGTTTCTTATAGGCAGCATACAGTTGAATTTTCTTTTTTAATCCATTCTGCTACTCTGTGCCTTTTTATTGGTGAGTTTAATCCATTTACATTTAGTGTAATTATTGACACTTGTGAGTTTCCTATTGCCATTTTATACATTGCTTTCTGTTAGTTTTATGTCTTGCTTGATTCTTCTCTTTCGTTTTTCTATCTTTTGTTTTTGTTTGGTTATATTCCAAACATCTTTCCTCTGTTGCTATCTTTTTTAAATCATGTGCTTCTGTGGTGGTTTTTTCAATGGTGGTTACCATTAAGTAATGAAAAGGGTTCCTACCCTGTTCATTGTAGTGCACTATCTTGTGAGTACTTTGGCACTCCATCGTTCTTTGCTACTGTTAATCTCCATTTTCTCCCCCCCCCCCCTTTTTTTTTGTTGTTGTCACAGTTTAAATTTGGTTTTATTGTGTTCTTGGTGGAGCTTTTACTTGTGGTTTTGTTTTGTTTTGTTCTTTTTATCTGGTTGGAAAACCGCCTTTAGTAATTCCTGGAGTGGGGCATTTTCTGATGATAAATTTCCTCATCTTTTCTGTATCTATAGTATTCATGGCTGAAAGTTCCTCTCTTTCAGGACTGTAAATATTGTGGTCCACTCTCTTCTAGCTTGTAGAGTTTCTGTTGAGAAATCTGATGATAATCTAATGGGCCTTATTTTATATGTTGTATTCTTCTTTTCCCTGGCTGCCTTGAGAATTTTTTCTTTGTCGTTGGTTATGCCAATTTCATTATGATGTGCCTTGGAGTAGGTTTTTTGGGGTTAAAAAAACTCGGAGTTCTGTTTGCTTCTTGAATTTGAGGCTTTAGTTCTTCCCACAGGCTTGGGGGGTTCTCATCTATTATTTGTTTGAATATGTACTCCATTTCATTTTCTCTCTCTTCTCCCTCTGATATACCTATTATTCTTATGTTATTCTTTTTGATGGAGTCAGACAATTCCTGTTGGTCTTTCTCATTTTTTTAAAATTTTGAGTCTCTTTCTTCTTCTCTCTGTTGTGCCTCAAGTTGCTTGTCTTCTATGTCACTAATCCTACCTTCTATCTGGCCTGTTCTATTAGCTAAGCCTGTTACCTTGTTTTTCGTCTCGTGAATTGAGTTTTTCATCTCTGGTTGATTTGTTTTTATAGTTTCAATTTCCTTGGTAATATATTCTTTGTGTTTATTGAATTGTTTTCTGAGCTCCCTAAATTGCCTTTCTGTTTTTTCTTGTATATCTCTGAGTATTTTTAGGATTTCTATTTTAAATTCTCTGTCATTTAGCTTCAAGGTTTCCAATATATTAAATTTTTTCTCCATAGATTTTTCCTCATCTATTTTTGCTACCTCTCTGTCTTTTGTATCCATGATATTCAATTTACTTTTCCTTAATGGCTTCTGAGGGTGGTTTTGTTGATAGTATTAATGAGAATTAATAAAGAATAAAAAGTTAAAAATAAAAATAAAAAATAATTTTTTTTTAAATTATTATTCCCCTCCTCTTTTTTTTCCTCCCCTCTCCTCTCTTCTTCTTGAGAAAATCTTGTGGTGAACTGTGAATTATATTGTGCTAAATAGAACAAAAACTACCTATAATGGAGGGTCTGAGTTGGGGAGAAGTGATAAAGGGGCAAAAAAAGGGGGTATGGACCCACAAAATGCAAAAAAAGAAAAAAATTTGGGTCAAGAATAAAATGATTTGCTTTTAGGTGATGGTTGACTAAGAGATATGATGAGAGGAATAAGAGGAAAACAGGAAAAAGGGGAAAAATTAAAAAATTACTATTGTATTTAGTGGAGCAAGAACTAGATAAAATGGAGAGCCAGGGTTTGGAGCACTGCTAGTGAGTCAAAAAAGCAAAGTAAAAAACCCCCAAAGTGCCACAAAGAAAAATTTGAGTCCCAGATAAAATAATTTGTTCGTGATTGAGAATTGAATGAGAGGAAATAAAGGAGAAAAGAAGAAACTAATATGGAGGGAGAAAAAAAAGAAAGAGGAAAACCCAAAAAGAAGAAAAAAGAATAAAAGGAAAGAGAGAGAGAGTTAAGGGTTTTGGAGTACAACCCTCATAGAGAGAAAGGAAGAAGAAAGAAAAGATAATGGGAGATGTAACACTTATGGGTAGTGTAGTTCAAGGAGAGGAGAGAGTAAGACCGGCAGAGAATTAAATGACCAAAGTGGAAGAGGAAGAAAATAATCAAGACAAGAAGATAAGAAACAAACGAACAAATATAATAAAATGGGATAGGTCATAAAGTCTGTGGATTATTCTTGATTTTGATTCTGGTCGGTGACTCTGTACCCTGGGTTCTGCCCCTGTGGCACGCTTAGGTAGAGGTTTGCAGTTGATAAGTCTCTATGGCGATGTCATATATTGGGCTTCAGTCTCATTAGCAGTCGAGGCTCATTAGCATTTGCAGGCTCTGTCAATGAGAGAGTCCGTGTTCCCAGAGCCTCTCTCCTAGTCTTTCCTTCCTGAATTAGTAGCCTGATGATCCAGCTATGGGGTTGCTGCTGCCTCTGCCTGGAGAGTAAGAGGCTCAAAGAGCTGGCAAATCCCCACTCTATTCCCACTCAGCACAGGGCTCTGGGTAAGGCTCAATCAGTCAGAGCCCCTAGCATAATCAGGCGGGGCTTCGGCTCACACAAAGACCTCTGACTCTGCCCCTCTGTCCAGTAACATGGGCAGGCGCCCACTCCCAGGAGAATCTCTTGCCCAGTATCTGCACTCGCCCACCAGTATATCCGGCCAGCTGCCTCTCCCTCCCGGTGAGGCGCCCCACTCGCACGGAAAAGTTAGAGCATAGGGAATTTTGCTCCCACTCACTCCCCATGCGCTGCTTTTCAGGGTGCAGGGGCGACATTAAGACTCTGGTTTCAGCCCACAGAAAGGCCTCTGTCTCTGCCCCTGTGTCCGGTAACACGGGCACCCACTCCTGGGGAAATCTCTTGCCCACTCTCTGCGCTCCTCGATGAGGAGATCAAGCCGGTTGCCTCTCACTCCTAGTGAGGCGCCCTGCCCGCACGGAGAAGTTTGAGCGTAGAGAGTTTCGCTCCCGCTCCCTCCCTGCGCGCTGCTTTTTGGGGTGCAGGGGCAACTCCGAGATTCCAGTTTCAGCCCACAGAAAGGCCTCTGACCCTGCCCCTCTGTCCAGTAACATGGGCACCCACTCCCGGGGCTCTAGGAAGAATCTCTTGCCCACTATCTGTGTGTGCTGACCAGGAGATCAGGGCGGATGGCTGTCCCAAGTGCCTTTCTTTGTCTGGGTTTGGCGCAAGCATTAGCTTGTGTTGACTGGGTTGCCACAAGCATAGGTTTTCCTTGGCTTGGATGTCCGTGCCACAGCCTGGTTCGGACATTTGTGCCACAGTCTGGATCTATTCACACCCTATGCCCGCCTTAGTTCCTATACTCTCAGTTCCCAGTGAAAGCAGCCCTTATTTAGGTTAGTGGGAAAGGCGGAGTGTTTCTTCCTCCTTATTTCCTTTGGGGTTGATTATATATTTAGTCAATTTTTTGCTTGATCATACCTTCGCGTTTAGTGTGGAACTTCTGGAGGCTCCAAGGATAGATTTTTCTGTCTCTGGTTGAAGATCTTGTTGAATTTTGGGGGAGATTTATTGGTATCACTCCTTACGGCACCATTTCTCTGACGTCACTCTGCAAACTTTTTTTTTTAATTGAATTTATTAGGGCGACACTGGTCAACAAAATTATACAGGTTTCAGGTGCACAATTTTACAACACATCACCTGTGCACTGTCCTGTGTGTTCCCCACCCCAGAACAAATCTTCTTCCATCACCATTCATCCCCATACCCTCTTCTACTCCCCCATGCCCCTTTCCCTCTGGTAGCCACCATACTAATGTCTGTGCCTATGAGGGAGTTTATTTGCTTTTGTTTTTTTTGGAGAGGGTTTATTTAATCCCTTCACCTTTTTCACACAGCTCTTCAACCCTGCTTCCCTTTGAGAGCTGTCAGTCTGGTTTTCTTTGTCTATGAGTCTGTCTCTATTTTGTTTGTTAGTTTATTTTGTTCATTAGATTCTACATATGAGTGAAATCATGGTACTTGTCTTTTTCTGCCTGGCTTATTTCACTGAGCATAATGTTCTCCAGGTCCATCCATGCTGTTGCCAAAGGTAAGATTTCCCTTTTTTATGGCTAAGTAGTATTCCACTGTGTATATGTGCCACAGCATTTTTTTATTCATTCATCTACTGATGGGCACTTGGGCCGCTTCCAAATGCTGGCTATTGTAAATAATGCTGCAGTGAACACAGGGGTGCATGTTATTTTGAATTAGTGTTTCAGGTTTCTTCAGGTAAAATCCCAAAATGTAATTGCTGAGTCAAAAGGCAGCTCTGTTTTTAATTTTTCAAGGTAATTCCATACTGCTTTCCACAGTGGTTGCACAGTCTATATTCCCACCAAGAATGCACAAGGGTTCCCTTTTTACCCTTTTTTCATACTCTCACCAGCACTTGTCATTTGTTGATTTATTGATGATAACCATAGGTGTGAGGTGTGTGGTTTTAATTTGCATTTTTCTGATGATTAATGACATTGAGTATCTTTTCATATTTCTATCAGCCATCTGTATATCCTCTTTGGAGAAGTGTCTATTCAGGTCTTTTGCTCAGTTTTTAATTGGATAGTTTGTTTGTTTTTTGGTATTGGGATTTATTAGTTCTTTATGGATTTTGTATATTAACACCTCATCAGATGAATCATTGGCAAATATATTCTTTCATTCAGTGGGTTGTCTTTGCATTTTGTTGATGGTTTTCTTTAATGTGCAAAAGCCTTTTAGTTTAATGTAGGCCCATTTGTTTATTTTTTTATTGTTTCCCTTGCCTGAGGATATATCAGAAAAAATATTGCTATGAGAAATGTCCAAGATTTTACTACCTGTGTTTTCTTCTAGGATTTTTATGGTTTTCTGTCTAACATTTAAATCTTTTTCGTTTTCTAAGATTTTATTTATTGATTCTAGAGAGAGGATAGAGAGAGATTAAGGTGAGGGGAGGAGCAGAAAGCATTAACTAATAGTTGTTGATTCTTGTATATGTCTGAACCAGGCAAACCTGTAGCCTCAAACCAGTGACCTCAGCATTCCAGGTTGATGTTCCATCCAATGCACCACCACAGGTCAGGCCTAACATTTAAGTCTTTAATCCATTTTGAGTTTATTTTTATGTGTGGTGTAAGAAGGTGGTCTAGTGCAGTCATAGTCAACCTGGTCCCTACCGCCCACTAGTGGGCGTTCCAGCTTTCATGGTGGGCAGTAGCGGAGCAACCAAAGTATAAATAAAAAGATAGATTTAACTATAGTAAGTTGTTTTATAAAGATTTATTCTGCCAAACTTAGCAAAAATCTGACATAAAGTACTTGGTAAGTAATTATTATTATATTCTTTAACTTGCTGTAACTCTGCTTTATAAATTTTATAAAGTAAAGTTACTTTCCTACTTTATAAATCACCATTACTGTGGAACTGGTGGGCGGTTAGAAAATTTTACTACTAACAGAGATACAAAAGTGGGCGGTAGGTATAAATAGGTTGACTACCCCTGGTCTAGTGTAATGTTTTTTGTTCATATCTATCCAATTTTCTCAATACCATTTATTGAATCGACTATCTTTACCTCATTATATGTTTTCACCTCCTTTGTCAAATATTAATTGACCATAAAAGCAGATAGGTTTATTTCTGGGCTCTCTATTCTGTGCCTTTGATCTATATATGTGGTTTTATGCAAGTACCAAGTTTTTTTGATTACTGGGTCCTTTTAGTATAGTTTGATATCAGGTAGTGTGAGTCCTACAACTCCGTTGTTCTTTCTCAAGATCACTGTGGCTCTTCAGTGTCTTTTGTGGTTCCATACAACTTTTTGGAATATTTTTTCTGGTTCTGTGAGATACACAATTGGTATCTGAATAGGAATTGCATTGAATCTATAGATTGCTTTGGGTAATATGAATATTTCAATTATGTTAATTCTTCCTATCCATGAAAACAGTGTATGCTTCCACTCATTTGCATCTTCTCTAATTTCTTTCTTTAGAGTTTTATAATTTTCCATGCCTGACCTGTGGTGGCGCAGTGGATAAAGCGTTGACCTGGAATGCTGAGGTTGCCGGTTCAAAACCCTGGGCTTGCCCGGTCAAGGCACATATGGGAGTTGAAGCTTCCTGCTCCTCCCCCCTTCTCTCTCTCTCTCTCTCTCTCTCTCTCTCTCCTCATAATAATAATAATAATTTTCCAAATGCAGGTCTTTTTCATCTTTGGTTGAATTTATTCCTAAGATTTTTATTCTTTTTTAAAGCAATTGTAAATGGTATTGTTTTCTTAGTTTCCCTTTCTGATAGTTCATTACTGGTGTATAAAAATGCACCTGAGGTGGGGTTAAAGGTGTAAAGTGGAAAAAATATAAAGTGATGGAAAATGATTTGATTTTGGGTGATGGGTATACAACATAATCAACAGTTCAAATGCTATAGAAATGTTTACCTGATACCTATGTACTCTTATTGATTGATGTCACCCTGTTAAATTTAATTTTCTAAATAAAATTTTAAAAAAGTGCCACTTTGCTGGTAGAAATGCAGACTGGTGCAGCCACTGTGGAAAACAGTATGGAGATTCCTCAAAAAATTAAAAATGGGACTGCCTTTGACCCAGCTGTCCCACTTTTAAGAATATATCCCAAGAACACCACATCAATGATTCAAAAGAAGAAATGCACCCCCATGTTTATGGCAGCATTGTTTACAGTAGCCAAGATCTGGAGACAGCCCAAGTGCCCATCAGTGGATGAGTGGATTAAAAAGCAGTGGTACATATACACAATGGAATATTATAGGGCCATTAAAAAGAAGGAAATCTTACCTTTTGCTACAACATGGATGGACCTGGAAACTATTATGTTAAGTGAAATAAGCCAGGCAGAGAAAGAAAAATGCCATATGACCTCACTTATTTGAGGAATCCAATGAACTATGAGACAAAGAATAGAGAAATGGAATAGAGACAAAGGTAGGATCATTGGGTCCAGAGGGAAAGTGGATAGAGGGAAAGGGGATGAGAGGATGGGATCAGAAAAGGGAAGGAGATTGATGAAATTATACACACAAAACACAACGTTATAGAAAGCAGGAAAGCTAATCCTGGAGGGAAAGGAGGAGGGTGTTGTGGGGAGGGGGGAAGGGAAATGTTGTGGGGAACATGGAGGAGGGGGATGCATTCAGGGCAACACTAGAATCTATGTAAATACAATAAATTAATTTTTTTTAAAAAAGTGCCACTGATTTCTGGATATTTATTTTGTATCATGCTACTTTACTGAATTCACTTATCAGTTCTAGTAGTTTTTTGATGAAATCTTTAGGGTTCTCTATGTATTGAATATCATGTCATCTGCAAATAATGACAGTTTAATTTATTCCTTTCTAATTTAGATGCCTTTTTAAAAAAAAGATTCTATTTATTGATTTTACAGAGAGAGAGGAGAGGGGGAGCAAGAAGTATCAACTCATAGTTGCTTCACTTAAGTTGTTTATTGGTTGTTTGTTGCTTCTCATATGTGCCTTGACCAGGCAAGCCCAGGGTCTTGAACTGGAGACCTCAGCATTCCAGGTCAATACTTTATCCTATTCTCTGTGCCACCACAGGCCAGGCTATATGCTTTTTATTTCTTCTTCTTGTCTGTTTGCTGTAGCTAAGACTCCCAGTACTCAGTACTATGCTGATAGGAGTTGTGAAAGTGGACATCCCTGTCTTGTTCCCGACCTTAAGAGAAACACTTGTAGTTTTTGCCCATTGAGTATGATGTCACCTGTGGGATTGTCATAGATGGCCAGTATTATGTTGATGTATGTTCCCTCTATTCTTATTTGCTGAGTGTTTTTATCATAAATGAGTACTGGGTTTTATCAAATGCTTTTTCTGTATCTATTGATATGATCATGTGATTTTTAGCCTTCATTTTGTTTTATGTGGTATATCATAGTTATTAATTTTCAGATATTGTATCAATCTTCCATCCCTGGATTATATCCCCCTGGATCATAGAGGGAAAACTTCTATTTACTAAAACTCTGTTCTTCTTAGCATCCTGCAATGAAACTTTGAGGCCTCCAAGGTACATTATCTTACCCCTAGCTCAGGATGTCTTATATGCCTGTGTTCCCTTTCTATCTCTGAACGTCTCCAGCATGTCGGGTCTGTGACTCTCTACTGTATGTGAGGTTCTTATACATATGTATGTATTAAATTTGATCATTTTCTCTTGTTAATCTGTCTCATGTCTATTTGATCATTAGACCAACCAGAAGAACCTTGAGTATATCGAGTCTGTGGTGGCACAGTGGATAGAGTGTTGACCTCGAATGCTGAGGTCACCAGTTTGAATCTCTGGGCTTGCCAGGTCGAGGCACATATGACAAGCAACCAATAATAGCTAGAGTGAATCAACTATCTCTCGTACTTCCCTCCTGTAAAATCAATAAATAGGATTAAAAATATAAAAGAACTTTGAGGGTAAAGGAAACTCTGCTCTTCCCCCACATAGTAAAATGTATCTAAGTAGTTACGAAAGAACAAAAAAAATGGGAGACGGGAAGGGAAGAATAGAAAGTAAAGGAGGATGTGGCTAGTGTAATAAAGTTTGTGATTTTTGCTGAGACAACTTCACTTTGGGGGAAAATTGCCTCAGAGAACTAGGCAAGTATCAAGATTATAGACAAAAAAAAAAAGAGGTTCTATGAAAAACCACCTCAGAAAATGATCTGATCATAAATTCCTAACTGGGCTGCTCACGGTGGGCTGTCATGCCTCAAGCATATAACTCTTTAGTAAAAGTTTCTCTTTACCTTAAGCAAGCCCTGTCCATTGTTTCTGGGCATCTAGCTTAACCCACCTTTGAAATGCACTTTTTCCCTCAGAAGGGAAACCACCCTCAAGAGAACACATAATCTTGTTAACCAGGGGTCCCCAAACTATGGCCCGCGGGCCACATGCGGCCCCCTGAGGCCATTTATCCGGCCCCCGCTGCACTTCCAGAAGGGGCACCTCTTTCATTGGTGGTCAGTGAGAGGAGCATAGTTCCCATTGAAATACTGGTCAGTTTGTTGATTTAAATTTACTTGTTCTTTACTTTAAATATTGTATTTGTTCCCGTTTTGTTTTTTTACTTTAAAATAAGATATGTGCAGTGTGCATAGGGATTTGTTCATAGTTTTTTTTTTTATAGTACGGCCCTCCAACAGTTCAGTTACACAGTGAACTGGCACCCTGTGTAAAAAGTTTGGGGACCCCTGTTGTTAACTATCCTGTAATCTGATTCCCACCTTCATGTTCTTTAATTTCCCTCCTTAATTCAAACTTCATAAAAAAAGTTGAAAATTGTCATTCAGGAAGCATTTTTCTCATTCTGTTGAGATCTTGCTTCCAGGTGTACCCTCCAACTAAAATAAGTTATAAAAATTCTTCATGGGCCTGACCAGGCAGTGGTGCAGTGGACAGAGCGTCAGACTGGGACGCGGAGGACCCAGGTTCGAAGCCCCAGGTCGCTGGCTTGAGCGCAGGCTCATCTGGTTTGAGCACAGCTCACCAGCTTGAACCCAGGGTCGCTGGCATGAGCAAGGGGTCACTCGCTCTGCTGCAGCCACCCCCTTGCCCCCGTCAAGGCACATATGAGAAAGCAATCAATGAGCAACTAAGGTGCCACAACAAAGAGCTGATGCTTCTCATCTCTTTCTCTTCCTGCCTGTCTGTCCCTATCTGTTCCTCTCTCTGTCTCTGTCTCACACACACACACACACACACACACACACAATTCTTCATGGGTTTGGACATTTCTTACATTGACAAGATTAAAACATAAAGAATAGTTAGTATATAAGGAAAAGACATCATCAAGGATACATTATTGCCTGGGACACAAAGGACCCAGGTCCGAGGCCCCAAGGTCACCAGCTTGAGCGTGGGCTCATTTGGTTTGAGTGCAGTCGCTGGCTTGAGTGTGGGATCATACACATGACCCCATGGTTTGAGCCCAAAGGTTGCTGGCTTGAGCAAGGGGTCACTCGCTCTGCTGCAGCCACCCCCTTGCCCCCGTCAAGGCACATATGAGAAAGCAATCAATGAACAACTAAGGAGCTGCAAGAAAGAATTGATGCTTCTCATCTCTCTCCCTACCTGTCTGTCTGTCCCTATCTGTCCCTCTCTCTGTCTCTCTGACTCTTTGTCTGTCAAAAAAAAAAGGATACATTATTAATTGATTACAATGTTTTTAAATATTTTATTAAGGGGATTTTTATGTCACACAGACTTAGAAGAAAAGAGAGAAGGAAAACCAAGTTGTTTGTCAAGTAATTATAAATCTTTCTGAAACAAGTAAATGAGAGACAGTGGGTAGATAAATACAGGGTGGAGCAAAAGTAGGTTTACAGTTGTGAGTACTTGAAACAGGTTATTTGTGTATTACTATTTATTATTGCATTATTCTTCATAAGAACAACTGCAAACCTACTTTTGCCTCATTATGTATATCGTTTTGGTTTTTTATATATTACATATATTTTGATAAATTTAGGTTATAAAGTAGAAATACAGAAACAAAATTTTAATTGTAATATGCAGTGGGAGATAGATGACATTCATGGTGCAATTTCAACTTTGTCCAGAAGAGAGAGCTATGAAACCACAAATAGCATCATGGATTCCTGAGTTTGCTTGTGTTATTTCTCAACAGACTGAAGAAAGGAAAGTAAGGAACGGGAGAAAAGAATGCCATTGATTTTGGACTAAAAAGCCTTCGAAGTGAGCAACTGTCTCCCACACTGCAGCTTTAGAACCATTGAACAGGACACCGGGCCACCACTGCCCGGGCATAATTTTTTGTCAAGCCCCTTTCCTTTACAACCTAAGAATCAAGCCGATATCCACTATTAGAAGTTTTTCAATCTTTCTTCAATACACTGGTATAGAATCCAGAATGTGTTCATTGTTTAATGCAGGGGTCCCCAAACTTTTTACACAGGGGGCCAGTTCACTGTCCCTCAGACCGTTGGAGGGCCGGACTATAAAAAAAAAAAAACTATGAACAAATCCCTATGCACACTGCACATATCTTATTTTAAAGTAAAAAAACAAAACAGGAACAAATACAATATTTAAAATAAAGAACAAGTAAATTTAAATCAACAAACTGACCAGTATTTCAATGGGAACTATGCTCCTCTCACTGACCACCGATGAAAGAGGTGCGCCTTCCAGAAGTGCAGCAGGGGCCAGATAAATGGCCTCAGGGGGCCGCATGTGGCCCGCTGGCCGGGCCGTAGTTTGGGGACCCCTGGTTTAATGAAAGGTGGTTTTGTGTTATTGAAGTTTAATTGCACAATCAGAGACCTAAAGAGTAGGAAATTTTTGTCAAAAGAGCAGTGTTCAAGTTTCTCAGAATTCCAAAAGTTCTTAAATTTTTCTTAATGTGCAAAGACAAATGTGATTACTTATATTTTATTAAATATAATACATTCATTAGTTCCTCATGTAAATGTCACTTAACCTTATGAAGTTAAAAAGCTCTACTCAACCATCACGGCCTATTGGGATCCGATTACATGTTCACATGCGCATATCCTGTGCAAGTGGGGTTCGTTCTACAATATATTGTTTCACATTCCCCAGACAATTCAAGGAAGGGGAGAGACAAACAGCCCCTGCACACATGTAAACATGTTCATCCTTGCTAGTAATCAGTGAAATGCAAGTTGAAATAAAAAGGAGATACCGGTTTAGAGACATCATATTGGCAAAAATGTTAAAGTCAAATTTGGGCGCCTTCCCTCATGCACTGCTGGAGGAGGTGAAATTGGTACAGCCACATTGGAGAGCAGTTTAGCATGTATAATAAAGTTAATGAGGCATATCCCTTGCAATCCAGCGGTTCCAGTCCCCTTGAGTTGAAAACCTGGCTGCACATTGCACTCATTTTCCCAGTCAGTTATCAACACACCACCCTATAAGAAACTCTTGCTCCTCTGCATAAGGAAACAAATTCAAAAAGAATCATAGCAACATTTTTACAAGAGCAAAAAATTAGAAATGAGGTAAATGTCCCATCAACAGCAGAATTGAAAAGTAAAATGTGGTATAATTAATTATTCAATAGCAAACTAATGAAACCCGCAAACCTGCACATGCAGCAACATGATTGACTCTCCCAAATACAAATTTGAGAATAGGCAAAGAACACACACAATGGAATTCTATAATGCAGTTTAAAATGAATGAATTAAGCTTACGTATAATCTTGTATTCATTTTCCGTAATTGCTATAAAAAATTACCAAATATTTAATGGCTTAAAATACTATCACTTTATAGGCTTAACCATACATTTCTGAAAATCAGAAATCCAAACTGGAGCGCACTGGGCTGAAACCAAGATGTCGGCAGAGCTATGTTCCTTTCCCAAGACTGTATAGGAGGCTCTGTTTACTTGACTTTTCCATCTTCAAGAGGCCACTGGCCTTCCTTGGCTCATGGCAACCTTCCCGTTTCCTCAAAACCAGCAACATCACAGTGAGTCTTACTCACGCTGCCCTGTCCTTTTCTACCTCTCTCTTTGATTTAGAAGTACTCTTGAGTCCACCCCAATAATCCAGCATAATCTCCATCCTTTAAAGTCAGTTGATCAATAACCTAAATTCCATCTGCCACCTTAATTCCTCTTTGCCATGGAAGGTAACATAGTCACAGGCTCCAGGGATGAGGATGAGGACATCTTGGGGTAAAGTGGGGAAGGGCTGAGGGGGGATTTCCCTGCCTACCACAAGTCTCAAAAATAATATACGAATAAAAGACAGCAAAGTAGCCTGACCCTGCGGTGGTGCAGTGGATAGAGCATCAGACTGGGATGCAGAGGACCCAGCTTCGAGACCCCAAGGTCGCCAGCTTGAGTGCAGGCTCATCTGGTTTGAGCAAAAGCTCACCAGCTTGGACCCAAGGTCGCTGGCTTGAGCAAGGGGTTACTTGGTCTGCTGAAGGTCCGTGGTCAAGGCACATATGAGAAAGCAATCAATGAACAACTAAGGTGTCGCGATGTGCAACGAAAAACTAATGATTGATGCTTCTCATCTCTCTCCATTCCTGTCTGTCCCTGTCTATACCTCTCTCTGTCTCTCTGACTCTCTCTCTGTCTCTGTGTTAAAAAAAAAAAGACAGTAAAGAGTGATGTGTATTATGTGATACTATTCGTATAAAGTTTTAAAACAGTAACAATTATATATTGCTTTACACTACATGTTATTTTAAACTCTGCTACAACACACTGCTTATGAGTACCTCCACATGTATTAAAAGTATAAGAGCATGCATGTGAATGATAACACACAGATTTCAGCATGAAAATGCCTTAGGAGAAGGATAGTTTATTTGGCAAAGGAATACATGGAGCTTTAATGATATAGAAATGTTTATTTCTTTTGGGAAAAAAAGAATGAGAAATAAAGCAACATTAGATTTGATAAAGCTTGATAAATGCAAACATGAGTATTTATTTTTGTTATTCTCTATGCTTTCTATATGCTTATTAGAATAGTTTATCATTTAAAATAAAATAAATGTGATTCTTTTACATTGTCTCAGTAGGATGGAGAAATTTTATATCAGTGAACTTGACTTCTTTAGTCCCTAGGATTAACAGAAAACTCTCAGGATTTAGAATCCAGAAGCCTGTATTCTAAAAGTTCCAGGGACTTTTACTATGTGGACAGCCATGTATTAATCCCTTCACCTCTGCCTTTTTGTTACAGTTAGTTTTATTTTATTTTTGGTTTTTTATTAAGGTAACATTGGTTAATAACATCATATATGTTTCAAGTGCACAACATTATAATTTGATATCTGTGTATATGGTAATGTACTCACCAAAAGTCTAATTTTCATCCATCACCATATATTTGACCCTCATTATTCATAGGGCATATGAAATCCCTATGAAAATGCTAAAGTAGCCGCCACATTAGGAAGTAAATTAATATACATAAATCCTCTGAGTTGCTTATGCCACCCCTGGCATACTATTTCACTCTCTAGGGCTGGATCCATTAGGACTTACTATGTTGCAAATACCAGAAACCCCATTTCTAACAAGCTTAAAGAATATCAACAGTACAGGGGAAACTGCTTGCTCACTGGAACAGAAGTCCAGCAATTTGGCTGAAGTCTGGTACGGAGTGGAGCCTCCACCCATTGCACCAGCTATGGCTGCAGTTCTCAGTTCTACACTTGTGTCTCTGAGCTTCATCGTCAGGGTGGCTCTTCTCAAAAAAGCAAACCACTGAATCCAGTGGAAGAAAAGTTTCTCTTCCTCTCTCTTATTACTAACATAGAAGCTTCCAAGAACCCTATCTGTCTCCTCACATCACTGGATCTCTGGCATTTACAATGCCTACATGTGGAATTTGCTCAATAGACCTTTAGGGAGCTATAAATAAACATCAGTAATGCCCAATGAATTCACCTTCATTTATTTCACTTGTTAATTTGTATTTAAAAATAAATGTTACATCCACATGTGTGTGTGTATGTACTATGTATACTTATGATGAATAATACTACAATTATCACCTGTAAACTCATTACCCTGTGAGTAAGTTGCATCTACCAATATGCTTCCCTTTCTTTTGCCTGTGTCCTTCTTTCGGAAGTAACCACTACTTTAAATTTTATTTATCATTTTGTTGCCTTCTTTAAAAACAATTTGAATTGATGTATGCCTAAACACATACTATTGATTATACATGTTTTTGAACTTGATAAAAGCGGGTTCATTTTATATACTGTCCTGTAGGACTTGATTCTGTTGTTTTAACTCAACGTCATGTTTAGAAGAATTATTTGTATCATTAACTATAGTTGTTGGTTTTTCACTGCTATATTAAATTCCATTATGTGAGTAGATCAAAATTTATTTTTGCTTTCTGTCATGCATTTTGCCCTCTGTAAAATTAAAACTGCTCAAAAAAATTAACAAATACATTCAAAAAATTTTTCAAGGCAGCATTGGTTCTGATTGAGAACTACTGTGTTACAGAAAGGCCTAACACATAAAAGTTCACATTTATACCAAAACATTAAAACAGCCTGACCAGGTGATGGGGCAGTGGATAGAGCTTCAACCTGGAACACTGAGGACCCAGGTTCAAAACCTTAGGTTGCTAGCTTGAGTAAGGGCTCATCTGGTTTGAGCTCAGGCTCACCAGCTTGAGCATGGAGTTGCCAGCTTAAGAGTGGGATCATAGACATGTCCCCATGGTTGCTGAAATTTGCTGGCTTGAGCAAGAGGTCACAGGTTCAGCTGGAGCCCCCAGGTCAAGGCACATGTGAGAAAGCAATCGCTGAACAAGTAATGTGCTGCAACAAGTTGATGCTTTTCATCTCTTTCCCTTCCTGTCTGTCTGTCTGTTCCCCCCCAAAAAAAAACAAAACAAAAAGAAACATTAAAATAGATGATAATCATGTTCCAAATATGTTCTTTGCTTTATAAAAGGCTGTACCTTACAATTCTTTTAAACAGCAAATTTCTTCATTCTGTTTAAATAGAGTTCTATTTACCAACCTTGGTGTCCCTGGTTCACTCACTAGGTGCATATCTATATAATAAAATAACAAATAACCTGCATTCAGACAGGTGATAAAATTAGGCAGCCTTAAAATGTGTCCTGTCAAAGTATAATGTCAAGAAGGGGAGGTGTCTGTCATTTATCTCCTAAAATATAAGCATTAGAAATACATCTATTTCTTGGCATAATAAATCTTGTTGGAGTTGGTGCTACATGCTAATCCATCTCTGATTCTGACAAGGGAATTGCAGCTTCCATTTCTTGACTAACTTTGGCTGTTTTCCTCTGAGGAATAATACCATCTTTTTTTTTTCCTCTGAGGAATAATACCATCTTTTTTTTTGGTAGAAGTGATGGGATTTAATACTTCCATCAAGATGAGCTCATTGAATATTCATATTCTGCTTATATTGTGCAGCAGCCACATTGGGAAATTTTAGTAGGATCTCAAAGCAAAAAAATAGTAACTCTGATGAAAAGAGGGTTATGTGTGGAAGTTTGGAAGTTATGAGTATGAGATTGAACACAGAAATTCTATTTTAATACTGTTTTGTACAAAATGGAACAGGTGAATTTGAGCTGTTGGTTAAAAATATTGTAAAGCACAAAAAATGATAAAGCAGTTTTATTCAAGGAAATGGAAGATATTTAAAAGCTGTGATTTACTGTAGCTTTTTCTTGAAAATCAGAGATAAGGGTTTTAGAGGGAAAGGAGCTAAATGATACAACTGAACATTTTAAAAGAATCAGTCATTTTATTATTCTCTTTTGCTTTTTCTCTCCCAGTGACCTTTAGTTGCTTTACCTCTTTCCTTTATGTTTGTTCCAGATTGCTGCTCTCCTTAGTATCTCTTGCATTGACTGTTCCAGGGCCTCCTCTAAACTCTCCCTTGTTGTTACATCTGACCCTCTTCTCTACTGGGGAAAATGAGTCAGAATGAAATTGGCAAGATCTTTTGACAGCTTTTAATACTCCGATGCCAGAAGGGGAAATGGCTATTTATACGGTCCATTTCTATAATGTAAGCTGCTGTTATATGATGGGCCAAGTTTCTTTTTTTAAACAATGATTAATATTTCTTGATTGACTGACTACCTGGCAAATAGCACTGGACTAATCCAACCTCTGAGTGGGATTTCCTTAGATTTGGCCAGGGTTCAAGTGAGCCTTCACTCGGATGTTCAGAAGTGGGCTTTTGTTAAATTTGGTTTACACCAATTATAGAGTATGGTGGGTTACTCTTTTATTGACTCAAGTGGCATTGCCATATTTTATGTTGAAAATGGTCAAATAGCAATGTTTGATAGTTCAACTTAATATAAACAAGTAGAAGCTCATACCACACATCACACAACAGTCGATAAATCAAGTGACAAGGTGCTGGACAACCTTGTTCCTTTATTTAGAAAGGCAGCAAGCCAAGAAGATGGGATCCCTAGTGGTGTCTCAAGTCCATCTTAAGAAAGTAGAGAATTCTGCTTTCTTTTATATCTATGAAAGGGGAAAACAGAAGGGGCAACAGGTGATTAATGACCACAGACAGCTGGGCCCCAGCAGGGTCCAAGGGAGATTGTGACGCTTCTTTGTTCTTAGTCTTCTAACTCTAGTTAATGTGAGTCTGGTCACAAGATTCCTGGAAAATCTTTGATAAACAAAGATTTTTGTATGTACTTCCCTTATCTCCTTGGAGAGGTACTTTCTGGTAAGGGGCTATTTTTATAAAACTCAAGTTGCAAGCAGGATTCCTCTACTGCTAAGCATATCCATAGGCAAGACTAAGCAGAAGCTATATTGCTCACAATAATTAGGGGATATTTCAAAATGAATATGAAGTGATAAAATATCCCCTAATTTTTGTGAGCAGTGTATTAACCTGAAGGTCATGGGGACAGTGCAGGCTTGAACAAGATGGAGTTAGAGAGGCTAAGCATTTCACTCTGTTACCTTAATAGATAATAAATATGTGTTGCTTAGATCAGTGATTTTCAACCTTTTTTGAACCGCGGCACATTTTTTACAGTTACAAAATCCTGGGGTACACCACCTACCAAAATGAAACAAAATGACACTCCAACACAGTACATATTATACATATAGTTAATAATATAGAGTCTAAATGTATTTATACTCACTTAGTGTGAAACCTGGGCCTGTTTTGATGAACACAAAAGGGATATCCTGGCAGGAATGGTAGAAAGACACACATGAAGCTCTTCCCCAACAGTTCTCAGTCTTTCTCTGTTTTTAGTTTTTATCGCAGTCAAGCTTGAGAAGCTCAGCTCACATAAATATGTGGTTGAAAACGGGAGCAATGTCAAAATAGCTTTGTTGGCCAGAATGGGGAACTCCTTGGCAACAGATAACCAAAAACTGTCCAAAGGAAGATCAGCAAACTTTAGCTTTAAAGTTAGATTGCATTGTGATGCATTGTGATGCATTGTATATCACCCTCTGCAGGGGCCTCTTTTAAAAAGAAAAAGGTCAAATATCTATATACACCATTAGGATAGACATAAACAGCTGAGGCTGAGGCTTCATCTAGTGGTGGCAACATTTACCTCCAGTACTGACCAGGATTAGAAATCGGGACCATGGGGAGGAGTAGCAGCTTTAGCTACTCGCCGAGGCCACACAATGACAAGTGCGTGGCAGCCCGAGCGGGGACCTTCCTGGGTGTGGATGAGAGGCAGCCTACTATTGGTTCATCGCTTGTGGTCGGGGTGAATCCTAGAAGGTGATTGGTCAGCGAGTGTTCCCTGTGCCTCCACTCTTCCTGTCACTGATAGCTGGAGGGATTGTGAGGGGAATGTTTATGTCCCAATGGAGGCGGCTGGTGGCGGCCGGATAAATAGCCTCATATGGCCCGCGGGCCGTAGTTTGGGGACCCATGTTTAATTTCCCCACGGCACACCTGACCATGTCTCACAGCACACTGGTTGAAAAACACTGACTTAGACTATAGAAATAGTGTATAAAAGAATAGACTATAGAAATTAGTCATTAAAAGATTTGAGGTAGGGTATAGGAAATGCAGATACAGGAAACTAATAAATTACAAAGCAAACCCATTCAGACCAAAGAAATTGTCAATTAACATAGAAGATTTAAACAAGGAGGAAAATAAGACACTGTATGGCCAGTAGCCATGGCCACCATCACAGCCGCCTGGCCCGTGCAGGTTCGCATTTGATTCGGACAGACAGTAATGAAACAACGGAGCCAAGAACTGGTGGGCCATTAACTTTAATCCTAGCTTTCTCTCTCTCTGTCTTTCTCTTCTCTCTCTCTCTCCCTCTCTGTCTCTCTCTCTCCCTTTCTCTCTCCTCTCTAAAATGAATAAATAAAATTAAAAAAAAAAAAAAAAAGCCTGACCTGTGGTGGTGCAGTAGATAAAGCGTCAACCTGGAAATGCTGAGGTTGCCGGTTCAAAACCCTGGGCTTGCCTGTTCAAGGCACATATGGGAGTTGATGCTTCCAGCTCCTCCCCACCTTCTCTCTCTGTCTTTCTCTTCTCTCTCTCTCTCCCTCTCTGTCTCTCTCTCTCCCTTTCTCTCTCCTCTCTAAAATGAATAAATAAAATTTAAAAAAAAAATCCTAGCTTACACCCAGCAGACAAGAAATACACACAGTGAAAAAACATTTTTCTTTTCATTCAGGGCTCCCAAAGCCATTGACTTATCCAAGTTTTCCTAGGATGAAAGGTTTGTACCTCACCAGCCTTATTCACCTCTGTTCCCCATCTCCTTCTCTCTGCACAAACTGGCTTCTCCTTCAGCACTCCGCCATCTTGTCTGCTTCTCCTCTCCTCCATATGGCCTTCCTCTGCTCTCCTCTCAGCATGGGCTCCTCCTAAAATGTAATCACTCTTTCCCGGAACAACGTAATCTCTCTTTCTTTTAAAACCTTTTGGCGCGAAAGCCCTCCCCCAACACATATTAACAATTATACACCCATCCCAAGCAAGAAGGGCAACTAATATTATCACCTGAGAGACGAGCTTCCACGTGGGCAGTGCCATCTTTAACAAAGTAAGCGTAATATAGTTTATCTGCCCAACAGATACAGATAAACAGACTATAGGTCCTTCAAGAGTGCTAGGGTTCTGCTATAAACTTAGATGTTAACTTGCAGCACCAAAGTACTAACAATGACAATGATAAGGACAACCAACATTCATTTAGCTCTTATCATGTATATAGCTTGATGCTAAGTGCTTTACCTACACTTTGCATTTAATCTCTACCATAAACCTCTTGGGGTAATTATGATCTCCATTTTACAAATGAAAAGGTTAGAACAAAATGCTTACTATCTGGGAAGAGAAAACAGTCCAGTTTCTTAGAGCTGCATTAAATTGAAAAAAATCTTGACAATGTTAACATGACTTGAGTAAATGCAGCAAATCTTTTGTAAGCATATTCTTTTATATCCCTTGGCCTTGGGCAAAGATTCTGACCTCAAAGAATCACATGGGGACTTCCCCCTCACCCAAAATTTGGACCCTATAAGTCCTTGCCCCTCCAAACATGATCTTTATAACAGTATCACCAGTGTGACTTCAATTGTTAGACATGCAGAATCTCAGGCCTCACTCCAGAAGGCCTCAGAATCTTATTTTAATAAGATTCCCAGGTGATGCACATGAAATTTGAAAAGAATGAGTTTGAGGGAAGAGGAGACCCCATGTGTCTGAATTCTAAACAGATTCCCAAGGTGATTCTGACATAGGGGATTAATGGTCAGATAACACTTTTATAAGACACTGCCCCAGAGCACAATGCCAAAATTCCACTCTCGAAGAGCATTTCTGCAGACAATTTGAGAAGCCTAGGGGTCAAGAAGTCATGACAACAGACACATGTGTGCACAACAGTTGCTGTTTGGAGGCTATGGCTGGATCTAAGAACCAAACCTAGGGTATTGGCAGCGTTGCATTTATTTTTCCTTTCCAACGGGTAAAACAGGATGAATCCCTTACCTAAAGGAGAGAAGAATGGTGTATCTCAGACATGAACTTCTTAGACACTAAAACTATAGCTTTAAAAATTGTGTGAATTTGGCTGGGCCAGAGCAGCCCAAGATGGCCAACATGCAGGATTGGGTGTCCGATGGGGAGAAGATGATTCTGGATCGCCTGTAGCTCCAAGAACGGTTGCTGAGGGCCAGTCAAAAGCGGTGACTCCCACTGGTCTTCGCCAGTTTCCGGCCTGTGAGTTCCAGGGCCGGTACATCCAGCGGCCAGATACAGAGCATCAGCTCAAGACCTAACAACCATAGTTAGAGTGGTATCTTAAGGAAAGGCTCCTCACACCTGACCCAGCTAAGGCATAGAAAACATTGTCACAAACAGCAAAAAGAGCAGTAGCAGCAGACAAGTAGCCCACAGCGGATTACAAACAGCTGAAGCCATCCCAGGAAGATTTAGAAATTACACAACTGAAAGCTGGAGTCAGGCAACACCAACCCTATACTCAGCTACACAAACAACATATTTGAAGGAGCAGTCTATATCGAGACAAAATGGGAAGACAGGGAAATGCAATTCAAATGAATCAACTAGAGGAATCCCCAGAAAAAGAATTGAATGAAATGGAAATAACTAAGATGCCAGATGCAGAGTTTAGAATAATGATTGTGAAGATGCTCAAAGATCTTAGAGCAACCATAGATAGACAACATGAGCACCTAAATAATGAGCTATCTGGCATCAAAAAGGATCAGACAGAAATGATAAACACAATATCAGAAATGAAGACTACACTACAAGGAATGAAAAGCAGGTGGGATGAAAAAGAGGATCGAATCAACAATTTAGAGGACAAGATAAGCAAAAGCACAGAAGCAGAACAGCAAAAGAAAAAGAGGATCAAAATGTCTGAGAAAACTCTAAGAGAGTTCTGTTACAATAGGAAGAGAAACAACATCTGCATCATAGGGGTTCCTGAAGGAGAAGAGAAAGAACAAGGGATAGAGAACCTGATTGAAGAAATCATAGCTGAAAATGTCCCAAAATTGATGCAGGAAAAAGTCACACAAGTTCAAGAAGCACAAAGAATCCCATTAAAAAGGAACCCAAATAAACCTAAACGAAGATACATCATAATTAAAAAACCAAAGCTAAGAAATAAAGAAAGAATACTAAAAGCTGCAAGAGAAAAGCAGTCAATCACCTACAAAAGAGACCCCAAAAGGATGACATCCAACTTCTCAACAAAAACACTTGAGGCGAGACGGGAATGGCAAGAAATATTCAAATTAATGCAGAACAAGATCCTACAACCAAGACTTCTTTATCCAGCAAGGCTATTGTTTAAAATAGAAGGAGAAATAAAAAGATTCCTGTACAAAAAAAAACAACAACAAAAAAAAACCCTCAAGGAATTTATTACAACCAAACCAATGATGTAAGACATGTTAACGGTCCTGTTGTAAATAGAACAAGGGGGGGCGGGGAATCTAGTAAAGAGGAATGTAGATTTAAGATTTTAGAAATGCATCCAAATTGAAAAAGAAGTAAAACTATCATTATTTGCTGATGATATGATACTGTACATAGAAAACCCTAAAGTCTCAGTAAAAAAACTACTGGACCTAATAAATGAATTCAGCAAGGTGGCAGGATATAAAATTAATATTCAAAAACCAGTGTCATTTTTATACAACAACAATGAACTGTCTGAAAGAGAAATTAAGTAAACAATCCCCTTCACTACTGCAACAACAACAAAGAAAGTAACTAGCTGTAAATTTAACCAAGGAGGTTAAAGACTTGTACTCAGAAAATTATAAAACATTGATAAGAGAAATCAAGAAACATAATCGAATCAAAAAATGGGCAAAAGAAATGAATAGACACTTCAAAGAGGACATCAGATGGCCAATAGGCAAAAGAAAAAATGTTCAACATCACTAATCATTAGAGAAATACAAATTAAAACCACAATGAGATATCACCTCACACCAATCAGAATGGCACATTAACAAAACAAAATATAAATGCTGGTGAGAATGTGGAAAAAGGGAATCCTCCTGCACTGCTGGTGGGAATGCAGACTGGTGCAACCACTGTGGAAAATAGTATGGAGATTCCTCAAAAAATTAAAAATGGAACTGCCTTTTGACCCAGCCATCCCACTTTTAGGAATATATCCTAAGAACACCAAATCACTGATTCAAAAGAAGAAATGCACCTCCATGTTTATGGCAGCATTGTTCACAATAATAAAGATCTGGATACAGCCCAAGTGTCCTTCAGTGGACGAGTGGATTAAAAAGCTGTACTATATATACATGTGGAATACTATAGGGCCATGAAAAAGAATACTACCTTTTGCAACAACATGGATGGACCTGGAAACTATTATGTTAAGTGACATAAGCCAGGCAAGAAATAAAAATATCATATGACTTCACTCATATGAGGAATCCAATTAACAATGTGAACTGAGGAACAGAATAGAGGTAGAGGAGGGATCAAAGGAACCAGTGGGAAAGCGGACAGAGGGAAAGGAGATGAGAGGATGAGATCAGAGAAGGGAAAGAGCTTGGTAAAATTATATATACATAACAGCATTATAGAGAGCAGAAGAGCAAATCCTGGAGGAAAGCGGAAAGGGTGTTGGGGGAGGGGGAAGAAGGATGTTGAGTGGAATTCGGGGGTGTGGGAGGATGTATTCGATGGGACACCTGAATCTATGTAAACACAATCTATGTAAACACAATCAATTTTTTTATTGATTTTTTTAAATCAATAAAAAAATAAGAAATAAAAAAAAATTGTGTGAATTTGGCATGGACTCCTTAATGTGTTTTTATTTGACTTTTTTTGTTTGTTTTTTTGGTTTTTTTTTTTTTTTTTTGTATTTTTCTGAAGTTGGAAATGGGGAGGCAGATAGACTCCCGCATGTGCCCGACCAGGATCCACCCAGCATGCCCACCAGGGGGCGATACTCTGCCCATCTGGGGCATCGCTTTGTTGCAACCAGAGCCATTCTAGCACCTGAGGCAGAGGCCATAGAGCCATCCTCAGTGCCCGGGCCAACTTTGCTCCAACGGAGCCTTGGCTGCAGGAGGGGAAGAGAGAGACAGAGAGGAAGGAGAGGGGGAGGGGTGGAGAAGCAGATGGGTGCTTCTCCTGTGTGCCCTGGCTGGGAATCGAACCTGGGACTCCTGAATGCCAGGCCAACGCTCTACCACTGAGCCAACCAGCCAGGGCCTGTATTTGACTTTTTTTTTTTTTTAGAGACAGAGAGAGAGTCAGAGAGCGGGACAGACAGGAATGGAGAGATGAGAAGCATCAATCATTAGTTTTTCATTGCGTGCTGCAACACCTTAGTTGTTCATTGATTGCTTTCTCATATGTGCCTTGACCGCGGGCCTTCAGCAGACCGAGTAACCCCTTGCTTGAGCCAGTGACCTTGGGCTCAAGCTGGTGAGCTTTTGCTCAAACCAGATGAGCCCGCGCTCAAGCTGGTGACCTCAGAGTTTTGAACCTGGGTCTTCTTCATCCCAGTCCAACGCTCTATCCACTGTGCCACCGCCTGGTCAGGCTGTATTTGACTTTTAAAAAATGATTTAAATTATTTACCACCAAGTCAAAGTGAACTATAGTAAGATGCCTGGTTTACTCTGTGGCTGCAAGGACCCTGACCTACTCCGGGGTATATGGTTAGATGGTACTGTAATTTCTTTTTCTTTTCTTTTTTTTGGGGGGGCGGTATTTTTCTGAAGTCAGAAGCGGGGAGGCAGAAAGACAGACTCCTGCATGCGCCCAGAGGGGATCCACTTATCATACTGACTAGAGGGTGATGCTCTGCCCATCTGTGCGGTTGCTTCATTGCAACTGGAGCCATTCTAGTGCCTGAGGTGGAGGCCATGGAGCCATCCTCAACGCCGGGGCCAACTTTGCTCCAATGGAGCCTTGGCTGTGGGAGGGGAAGAGAGAAATAGAGAGGAAAGAGAGGATGAAGGGTGGAGAAGCTGATGGGCGCCTCTCCTGTGTGCCCTGGCCGGTAATCGAACCTGGGACTTACACACATTGGCCAATGCTCTACCGCTGAGTCAACCAACCAGGGCCGATGGTATCGTAATTCTAAATCTGGAGTGATACAGAAACAAAAATACTAGGTAACAGGGTGGAATAATATGTAGTAGGCATCCCACTGTCAGGCCCTCCAAATTTCTTACAACATGCTCTCTGAAGAGTGACAGGCATGATAAGCTTTAGGGGGCAAAGTACAAATAGCCATCCCAGTTTTATAGCTTAGAAAACAGCTACCACCAAGTGGAGAAGAGTCACAGAATTAGAATGGCAGCTGCCTATGTTCCAAACTTGGGTCACCCTGGCTCTCTGCATTTCAAGTCAGAGGCATTCTCCATATCCAGATTTGTGAAGCAAAGTGGACTCTTAAGTACAGTATAGGAAAGATAAGAAGAACATGAAAAAAGAGAAAACTATGAAAAGAATAATTGACTTGGTAGTCAGACTAAATGGCTAGATCAGAAGAGCTTAACCAAAAAAAACCATAATCAGTCATGCACATTTTACTGTAGGTGAACCTGTTTCACATGTTTAAAGGGATAATAAGGTCATAGAAAGTAGAATGTTAAATTAGGAAAATCGACTTTGGAGGCAAGATGACATGGGCTGGAATTCTGGCCTCTGCAGGCCTTTATACATTCACTGAACTTTCTAGATCCTCATTATAAAATCAGGACAATGTTGTCCACCTTGTATGTTCTTTTAAGAGTATATGCAAAATACTTTGTTTACTGGACTCAATACTCAGCAACAATAAAATGGTGGTTTACTAATATTAACACATTAACATTCAAAAGAATTGATTGTTTATTGGACACCATGATAAAATCAAAGATAATTAAGACACTAGCTTTCTTTCTAAGAAGATTAAAACAGAGATAATAGCCCTGGCTGGGTAGCTCAGTTGGTTAGAGCGTCATCCCAATATGCCAAGGTTGTTGGTTGATCCCTGGTCAGAACACACACAAGAATCAACCCATGAATGCATAAATAAGTGGAACAACAAATCAATGTCTTTTTCTCTCTCCTTTTCATTCCACTCTTTCTATAATCAATTTTTAAAATAAAAAAACTGAGATAATAATAAATTGCACTTCTCAGGTACAAATATAAATTCCAGTAGCACTGTGGATGACTGATACGAATCACATTTAGATTTGACTACAATAACCACCAAAGCAAGGTGCTTGTCTCTGGTCTCTCTCTCCCCATGGCCAACCCATCTTTACCCACTGCCAAGTTATCTTTATTAAACATATATGTGATCATGACACTTGTCTACTTAAAAGGCTCACTGCTGTGTGCAGAACTGTGTTCAAGAGCACAGCAGGGCCCAGGGCAGGTGGCTCAGTTGGTTGGAGTGTCATTCGGATACAGCAGGGTTGCAGGTTTGGTCCCTGGTTAAGGTGCATGCAAGAGTCAACCAACCAATAGGTGCACGAATGGGTGAAACAGCAGATCAATGGTTCCCTCTCTCTCTCTCTCTGAAATCAATAAATACAATCTTTAAAAAATAAAAAATTTAAAAAAGCACGGGAGGCCTCTCCCAGGTGGCCCTGACTTTCCTTCCCAGCCTCTGCTTTGAGTATTCAGGCTCTTCACTCTACACTCTTACACAAGACAATGCCACAGGAAATTAGAACTAAGTTCTGTAGTTAATCTGTGTGGCAAAATGGGGGGGGGGGGGAATAAAACTTAAACAAAATTTTAATTTTTTCCCTTATATTCTATTCTCTTATTATAAAGTAAAAAAATTTGCTTTAAAAATTTCAAAGCTGTACAATTAAAAGCAACGTGCGCACACTATCAATTGAAACATGCATATATGTATATTGCTACTTCTCGCCTATCGGAGATTTGGTGTCAGTGAAGGACATTGTGTAACTCCATTTGCAATTGCCTGAGTATGATGCCCCTTTTCTCCCCTGGAACGCAATCCATAAATTGTCTGGGAAGGCAAACTGTTCACCCATTAAATCCAGTTCAAATACCACTTCTCTGAAAAGCCTTTATCCACAAATCTCTGATTCTGTCCATTTTTCCTTCCTCCGGATTCCCAAAGCCCTGTATTCCTCTGTCTTACAGCGTTATTGTGCTGCCTGTAATTATTTATTTATAAAACAACAGTCCGTGAGATCCTTTAGGGCAGGGTCCTAACCACTGACTCCTTAGCTTGATGTTTGGCCCACAGGAAGAACTTGAAAGTTTATTTCTGGATACATGAATGAATGATCAAAGCTTGAAATCCCCTACTCGCTTCTGATCTCGCAAGGAAAACATTTTCAGACCGGGCACGCCTTTGTACACAATCACTTTGATAAATCAGGCCCATAATATTTGGGAAATTATTTGAAAGGAGTCAGGAAAGGTCACAAGCGGTAAACGTGTTCCGTCAAAAAGCTAGTGCCCTCCTTAGTGTGACCTATTCTCATCCACGCTTTCCCACCGTTCTAGCTCCCCGAGCTACTTCTAGGGTAGGGAGAATGTTGTGATCGAGATAGGTATTTTCTCCGCTTCGACTGAGGAGCTTCACCCTCCTTGGATTGTTAACAGCCGCGTCGTTCACAATTCAGTCTCCAATTTTCCTACTGGGTTCAACATCTCGGAGTCATATCCCTTTTTTGTCAGGGATACTTCCAACTCTGGATTTCTGCAATGGAGTCTGAGAAGAGCTCCCTCCCGATCTCCCACCCTCAGCCAGAGTCCGCTCGCTGGGACGGGGTTTCCTAGCTGCTGGGGCTGCGATCCCCGCCGGCGCGGAGCCCAACGGAGGGAGGCGCGGGGGCGGGGCAGGCAGGCATCCATCTTCCCGGACCAGCCCCGCCGGGCGGGGACCGAGAATGGCAGAGCCGACTGCGCTGTTCCTCCCGCGAGTCCCGCGCTGTTCGTCCAGCCGCCGCCGCCCGCAGCTTCCTCACTGGGCGCCGGGAGCCGCGAGCGCTGGGCTCGCCCGCAACTTTGCGCCACTGGGGGCGCGGCTCCTCCCCGTGCGGGTGCAAGTGTCACCAGCGGCCTCCTGGGGGCAGCAGCGGAAAGGGAGACGAGGAGAAAGAGGTAACCTCGGTGCCCGGTGGCCCAGGAGGTAGAGGCCCCTCGCGGAGCCGGCTCAGGAAACCTAAACTCCGGCGGGGCTGCGCCCAGGACACGTTGGAACGGCGCAGCCGCCGCCCTCCTGTCTTCAACTGGACTCGCTTTAGGATTGCTACTCCTCCTGTCTGCCCGTGCGGCGGCAGAAGCCTGTGCCGACGGAGCGGCGGGCTCGGGAGCAGCATCTCCAGCCCGGGCGGGACCACTGAGCGCCGGAGCCGGAGGCTGGAGCAGGAAAGGAGGATCGCTGCGCGGGTGGTGGGCGCTTTTCCCGGCGCACGCCCTTCCCTGCTGGCCCTGCCCCGAGCGCCGGGTGCGGGTTTCTAACAATGGTGCGGAGCGCCGGCGCGAACCCCGCGTCCGCCCAGCGGTCGTAGAGGAAGTGGCCCGGCACCGGGTGGGGTAGGCTGGGAGACGCCCCCCGGTCACTCGCTCGCTGGAGTTTGCGTGCGCGCCGGGCCTCACCGGCCCCGAGCCTTGGGCTCCCCTCCGGATCACCGACGGCAGCTCGATCCGGGGAGTATGGTGCCAGCGTCCGGGTTAATCTAGTACTAGGCTCGCTTCTTTTTTCCTCCTCCCCCTCCTCCTTTACCGCCTGGCTGTGCTGCCTCTGGGCTCCCGGGGTGTGGGAGTACAACTCTCCGCCTTTCCAAGGAGACTGGTTTGTGACCACCTAACCGAACTTGCCCATTGAAAGCAAACCCAGAATAGCTGGATAATGTCCACTCCGAGCAGATTCAAAAAGGACAAAGAGATCATAGCCGAGTATGAAAGTCAAGTCAAAGGTAAGAATGGGAGCGGCCGCCTTCTTTTGTGTGCTTTCTTGTCATTGTGCTCTTGGGGAGTTGCGTTTCCAATTTGGGGTCTGCGTTGAAGGAAGGTTGCGAGGGGACAGTTCGAGCGCCTGGCTGAGCCACCCGGGGCTTAGTACAAGCCAATCCCAGTCCCAGTCCTAGTCCCGTCAAACCCACAGGGAGCTGGAAACCCGGTGGCTTTCCCTGGCTGCCAGCGCGCACTTCCCAAAGGGGGAGAACTGGCTTTAACTTAACCACCATCATCAGCTGTACAACTTACGTTGGCGGCAGGCAGCAGCAGTGGTTCTTACTCGGTTATCCTCTTCCTCCTCCTCCTCCTCCGCCTCCTCCTTCTTATTATTCTTATAAAATGATACTATAGTCACAACATAATTTTAAAAGAGTCGTTTTTCTAAAGTCTGGGTATCAAGTGGTCTGGAGCTTCATTGAGTGATGGCAATTTTGAAATTTACACTGTTCACTCTTAATTTATTAGGGCGAGGCCCCCTTTTATAAAACAACTCCCTGGAAGCCTGGCAGTTAAACCAAGCGGGGACTAGTGGAATCTGACTCCTCTTTTACAAATGGGCCAGAATTCATTGCCGTCTTTCACACTCTCCCTGGATTATTGCTTTATAATTTGCTGGAAGCCAGTTGCTTGTAAAATCAAGGTTTGACTATTTAAGTAGTAAATATTTATCTATTTACATTGTTAACTAATGAAGGAACCTAATTAAAGTTGATGAAACATTTTTACTTAACGTGCTTTGTTGTTTGAAAAAAAATATTTTCTCTCTAGACCAAGTATTTTGTGTTGCTGTTGAAATGTTTCATAAACATGTATGTTTATTTTTTTTCCTTCTCTTTGTGGTCTCTCGGGTAGTTTTCTCTATTGAGACAATGGATGGAGTGTTGAGGTTGCTACTGTTCTTTGGAATATTCAAATGTAAAGTTCATTAAAATTGCTATTTTAGACACCTGTGTTTGTACAGCTACAATCTTATGAAAGGTCTGCGGAGAAAGGCATTCCTGTACTTGCCTTGGGAAAGGCAGGAGGAGCAGCCTGGGTGTTCTTTTGTGTGGTCAAGTTGTGAAAATGCCTGGAGTCCTGTGAGAGGACCAGACGGGGGAACCCTCTCTATCAGATCCTGCGTGTGGATCTGGACCAGTTCCTCATGACACCAGGCACACACAATGTGCAAGCCCAGGGACTCAGCTTTCTTTTATGCTGACCCCTCCAATGGAGTTGAGCTAAACATGGCTCAGGAAGATTTTTATCTGCTTGTAAATAAGATAATTTATACTTACAGGGACTGGTGCCATTGACATGGACGTTTTATTAGCAGAGAAGTAATTATTTCTTTAGAGACAGGTAAAGTTTGTGGTGAGAATATCCTTTCTTTTATGAATGAGTCCAACACAGCTTAAAACCTTTCATTCTAAGGTAGAAGTCTTGTTCATAATCACTATTCCTCTGTGCAGTTTTCCACATGGGTCTTTATGGCATGTCTTCCATGGGTGGTGGTCTGGCTTTCCTGATGCATATACTTCCTGGTATTGGTTGAGTTATTTCTATTATAAGGTCATTTGTCCATGATCAAGTTCTTATCTGAAAAATAGTCTAATGATTAATTTCTTTGAGCATGGATTCTATAGTTCTATGGTTACTTATATGCTTGAGAATATAGACCCTGAACATTAATTAAAAATCAATCAAAGGGGTGTGTTACAGTGTTTAAAATGTGTCTATCAAACCCAGTCCAAGGAAAAGTTATGAACATGTTGAAGGTTATTTTTGGAGCAAATTTTATCCCATAAAAACTATCTTTTCTCTATTGCCTTCAACGGTTCTCACTTAGATACATATGCTGGAGTCCTCAGACTGCTTTATGACTCTTTACTGCACTTGACCTGCCCTTCTCATGAGAGTTTGTGTCCAGACTTCAATTACCTCTCCTGCAATACTTACGCATCTCGTGTCGAACCCAGATCATTATATCCATATGCACATATGGCAGTAGGATAATACAGTGGAGTCAGGTCATGCACACATTTAATGGCACAAATTTGCTTGTACTTGTAGGCAAAATCAAGAAGAGAGTGGGAGAGCCAGGCCGGTTAAATAGTGCCTGAGGAGAGCTGTTCTACGCAGTGAGGGTAGGTTCCTTAAAAAGGATAGCATGAAAGTCGGGACTTCAATTTTGCTTTATTTTTTTATTTCTTTTTTAAGGCTGAATGTCTTACCCTGGCAAAGTGCTAGTCCAGTGTTTAAAGATATGTTTTTAGAACAGCCAATTCTTTTATTTATTTTTTTTACATTTTTATTTGTTGATTTCAGCAAGATTAGAAGGGAGGGGGAGAAAGTGAGACAGAGAGACAGGAACATTGAGCCACTTCTGTATGTGCCCTGACTGGGAATCGAACCAGCAACTCTGTGCTTCTGCAGCATGCTCTAACCATTCAGCTATTTGTCCAGGGCAAGGAACAACCAATTCTTTAATTCTACCAGCTATTTCATCTGATAAAAACAGAAGAAATGGGGCCTCTTCTTTTTTTTCTCTCTCTCTTTGACTGATTTTAGGGAGAAGAAAGGTGCGGGGAGAGAAATATCCATACTCTTAGTCATGCACTCAATGGTTGTTTTCCACATGTGCCCTGACCAGGAATCAAATCCACAACCTTGATGTTTCTGTATGACGCCCTAACTGATTGAGCTAACTGGCCAGAGCAAATGTTGCCTATTCTATTGCTGTAGGAAAACCTGGCTGTGTTGGCCTTATTAGGAGAAGATAGATGTCTGTTTCCAATCAATAAAGCCACAGATATTGGACGCTCTGGATGATTTAGGTGTTTGGATGATTTCAAGAGTCATTTTTGATTATGTGTGATTTAAAAAAAATCTTCTTAGAACCTAATACTCGGGAGAGTTGTTTTTTTCTTATTCTTTCCCATTTCTCTAAACCAGTTGCATTTATTTCATAATTTCTGAGATAATGTTTTAATTTAAAGAAATGACTCCAGATGTGGGATTTTGTCATTGTGGCTGCCTGCACATGTTTTGGGAACAGACCCCATGGAGCTATTCTCAACTGTGGAAAGAACCATCTTAGGTGATAATGTGTAATTTTATGTGTCAGATTATAAATGTATCCAGTTAGTTGTATCATATTGGCTTCTCTCAGGGTTTTTCCCCCCCTATAAGATAAAGAGTTTGGATACTCTAAAGGTCTTTGAGTCTAATTGAAGATGTCATGTCAATTTGTGTTAATCATCTAGTAAAATTTTCAAGCATTTTTGCATTTTCTCTGAGCTGCCATGTTTTGGGGGAGAATCACCTTTGCTTTCACTTTTTCATAATGAATTCACAAACACTATGTATTATTTGAGTTCTCAGGGAATTAAAATATAATGCAATAGAGTATGCATGAAAATAATAAAGCCATATTCAGAAAAGTATAGAATTGTAAGAGGAGGGAGAATTGGGAATTATACAAGTAGTTAAAGGATAGGTTTAAATCAGGGACAGAAGGACCACAGTAATAACTTAAAAGGAGTGTGTTAGCGAGGAAGAAAAAGACTGACCATTTTATACATGTTGGTCAAACTCCCAAAGATACAGAGAAGTTAATGTCTTGTTTGTGCAGGCCCTTAAAAAGCAAGCTTGCCTGGAAAAGTGTATGAAGCACAAATCATTTGACTATGCTACTTGTAGCATCTCTGGCAAAAAGCTTAAGCAGTGGAAAAGATTGTTAACAAGTGGCTAATGGAAGATTTGGGGATTATCTTTGGGTTTTAGTGATGTATGTAATTTTTGAATTCTGTGGCAAAAATATTGTGGAGCACATATAAAAAAATAATGGTTCATATATGGGAACCAAAAATATCAAAAAGCATTTCGTGAGGTAGAATGCCTGGATGCGATGTTGTATTTACTTTTAATAGTGCATATTGTTAGTTGCTAAGAGTTGGCAGCTATTATTTGCAGTATTTTCCTGGGAATCATCTCATACTCATCCACATGCCATATGTACAGGAAGTGTCATGAAAATCTGTGGTTCTCCGGCTCCTCTGCTGCCTGAACTACCAACAGTGCATTTTGGTAGCAGATGGAACTTGAGGAAATGCCAGTTCAATTTGAAATGACCCCATGTCATGCAATAGTTTTCAATCAGGAAATTAAAAATTCTGTGAGCATTAATATGGAACCTGTGTCTACATCTAATGTTCTTTCATTGTGTGTGGAATAGAAAACAGCAACAATGTAAGTTATGAATTAAAACTTTATAGCTGAGAGGGACTTTAAACATGTCCTGTCCAACTCGCTCATTTACAGGAGGCATAATGACAGTTACACACTTAACTGCTAGGGACTAGAGCCCAGGTGTAATGCTGGTGGCTGAGGCCAGGCAGGTTCACATTGGATTCAGGCAGATGGTAGAGGAACTGCGGAACTGGAAAGCTTTGGGTCATTCCTGTTTAAGAGAGTCTTGCAGCTACGGATGAGCAAACAGGCAGGCCAAACCGCTCCTCAAGGCCGCAGGCGAATGAACAGCAAAAACAGCCCCTCACAGTGGTGGGCAAGCCATCTGCCATAACTGCAATCCGCCCTGAATGAAAGCACCTGTAACCTTACATAGACTCTACACACGTGGCTCTGCCACATGGTCATGCACTAATCATGCAAAGTACAAGTGAGCAAGCCTAGCACAGCTGTTTCCTCTACATTCCACCCCTTAGGGTTGCTCGCCTCACAGTCTACGTGACAGGTATCTTCCGTGGTGGTCCCTGTGCGAAAAGTGAGGTACATTATATCACAGAAACTGCTCCAGACTAACTGCAACAGAATTAATTACAAAGGTGTCCTTCACAGTGTTTCCCTGAGCACTCTGCCCAGGGAGTAACTGGAGGTCCACCTCTATCCTCCTATGCCACAGTGCCAGCAAGGCCACCATCATAGATGGAGGAACCCGTAAAGTCCAGGGCCATGTCCATTGAAGAAAGTATCCTTGGTGCGTCTCTGCAACTGGATGGCAACAGCTTCCTGGTGCAGGAGGGCCTCCACAGGTGCCATGGCCCCCCATTACATTCTTTTGTAATACTGTCCACAAGTGGCATATCCATCCAGAAAGGGAGCCAATGTCCTGTCTCCTGTTGCAGTCCCTGGTTTAAGAGTCCATTGCACCACAGTAGACAGCCTAGAATCACCAAGGTGAAGGTCCATTACAGGCAACTAGCCATACAGCTTTTTGATAATGGACCTCAGTACTTTTCCATAAGTGCTCTGTCCATTGCCACAAGCCCCATCCAAACCCCTCAGAGGTTCAAGCTCATAGGACATGGTGGAGTCAAACACATTCAAAGCCTGTATTGTCTTGATAGTTTTCTTAGCTGCTGCTGCTGCAAAAAGCACCTATTATCTTTTAAGCCAATACCTGTTGCACACTAGAAGGAAACCAGTGGATTGCCAATTTCACATGGGGTCTCCGGCCCCTTGCCCATTCCTGTTAGGTGGGTCCTTTGGCGTTTCCCCAATTCAAACTGGCTCAATGGGTCTTGGAGATCCTCCTCTCCCTCAGATATCTCCAACAAGTAATCCTGCAACTGTGCAACCCAAATGCCAGCTATTTTCTTGGCAGCTGCCAGGGCCACCCGCTTCTCTCACTTTTTCAGCGGCTGGATCCTCTGTTCCTACTTAAGCTGTTGCCAAGACTCTAGAAGAAGTTTATTAGACCTGCCATCTAAATGTCTCCCTCTCTACCCCAGCCACAATCAAGTCTACCCACATCTGTGTTTGGGTAACCTTTATAGGCCCATTTCTCTTGTTAGTTGGGGCAGTAACATGGGCAGCAGCATGCACAACCTTATGATTCTTTGCTGCCTCCACCTCCCCCAAGTCTGCCACCATCTGGGTAACAGTGTTGGTGGGCTACCAGTGTCCCAAAAAGGGCTATCAGGGCACTATAGAGAATAAGGTCTCTCATCCCTGTCATAAGTACTTCCTTATGTGGCAAAAAGCACAAAATGACATTCTTTCATGCAAATTAAGGATTGCTGACTAGGTTAACAGGATTGATAAATCCCAATATGCACACTAGGGAGGTGAAAACTACAAAAGGAAGTAAAGCCTATAGATGTCCATGTGGCAGTTGTTCCAGGATGTTTATGGCTCCAGGATGCTTCTGTCTGGGCCTAGAGCTGAGTTTAGCAACAGGTTTAACAACTTAGTAGCAGCACTGGGTACTGAGGCCATGAGACGTGCATAGGCTCCACTTTTTTAATAGCCTCCTATTTTAAGTGACTATCTTGGCATTGCTTATTTCATTTTATTTTATTTTTAAATCAATATTATAATTCACATGGTGATCAGTCAGGATTATCTAGGATGTCCAATGAAGTATTAATGTATGGCTAGTAGCTGTGGCCACCCTCACAGCCCCCTGACCCGTGCAGGTTCGCATTTGATTCAGACAGATGGTAATGAAACAATGGAGCCAAGAACTGGTGGGCCATTAGCTTTAATCCTAGCTTGCACCTGGCGTGCAAGAAATACACACAGTGGGAAAACTTCCCTTTCCATTCAGGGCTCCCAAAGCCACTGACTCATCCGAGTATTCCTAGAATCAAAGGCTTCTACCTCACCAGCCTTATTTACCTCTTTTCCCCATCTCCTCTCTGCACAGACTCTGCACAAACTGGCTTCTTCTTCAGCACTCTGCCATCTTGGCTGCTTCTCCTCTGCAATGCTAATTTCAGGAACCAAGAGAGAGAGAGAGAGCCCCTGGATTCCCTTATTTTATAGTGTAGAAATTAAAGCCTTTAAGCCAATGTACAAATAAGGAAGTCTCTGATACAAAGCCACCCATTTGAGGCATAAATGGGATTTCTTATAAGAGTGCACCACCCCCTATCACAAGGGTGTGGGGAAAAGCTTAGTTTTGAGAAGACCTTAGTATTAGAAGGGAGGGAAAGGCTTAGTCTTAAAACTAAGCCTTTAGGCTATAATGACATTGCCTGCTTATAGCCTGTCTCCCACACCCAATGCAAACTATAAGCGAGCAAACATATGCATCATATTTGCAAACTTATTTGACCCACAAATACCACAAAGTTAAATTCAAATTGTGTCTAACTTCTTTAAAAAGTAACAAAGCTGGAAATAATCTAAATGTCTGACAGTGGGGAATGGTTAACTAAATTCCACTGGGGAATAGTTAACTGTATACAGGGAATGTTATGCAGTTATTTCAATGGTTTTTGATAAACCTCTTATGGTATGAGGAAATATCTTGTAATAATTATTTTTAAAAAGAGAGATCTTGGTTATGACAAGGTAAATGGATGCATAGCTGTGCCATGTATGTGCTTCCCATATCTGGTGGCATGAATTCAGCATAAGGAGGAAACCTAGTCAGACCTCAGTCTTATGTCATTTTACATATAAAAGAAAATGTTACTTCCCCAAAGTCAGAGGTTCTATGAAGCCAAACGTTTACAATAATCATAACAATTCAACAGTTACCGAGCACTAAGGGTGTACAAATCACTGTTATGGCTGCTTTGCATGGGTAAACTGAGGTATATATGTACATACCAAGCTAAAATGCATGGCAGGAGGAATTTCCTGTTACTTCCCCTGCCTAGCATATGTTGTACTTCCTGTGGCTTTAGACCACAGTATACCCACCTCTTAGCAGGTTTCCCGGTTTAATGCAGGAATCTCACTTTGAGCTCCACCCTCCCTCAGGATAGGGTGGGGCAAGGTAAGTTCATGGAAAATTAAATCTTTGGATTGAACCTATGATAATCGAATCTGTCCACAGGACAATGTCAGACTTCTTATTTGCTTACAACTTGGTGATATACTTCAGTGTTTTCTTGTTTTGAGTTCAGCCAATAGTGTGTGTGTGTGTGTGTGTGTGTGTGTGTGTGTGTTTTAATAAATTGCTTTTGACATTTAAGTTTTTAATCTTGGAGTTTTTTTTTTATTTTATTTATTCATTTTAGAGAGGAGAGAGAAAGGGAGAGAGAGAGACAGAGAGGGAGAGAGAGGAGAGAGAGACAGAGAGAGAAGGTGGGGAGGAGCTAGAAGCATCAACTCCCATATGTGCCTTGATCAGGCAAGCCCAGGGTTTCGAACTGGTGACTTCAGCATTTCCAGGTTGACGCTTTATCCACTGCGCCACCACAGGTCAGGCGAGTTTGTTTTTTATATTGTGAACTGGGAATATATTTTTATATGGATGACCATATTTTTTTTTACTTCCATTTCTAACTAGTTCCTTTTTTAAAAACGTGATCTACTACCTACTTGTGTCTTGATCAAAATTTCATATATGTACACTCTACTGTGTTTCATTGGTTAATTTATAGATTCTTGCACCAATACTACACTATCTTAATTACTATAGCTTTATATCTAGTAGAACTATCTTCTTTCTTTAGTTTCTTTCTGAAGTTTGGTATCTTAAAACTTTCTTTTCCAAATACATTTTAGAATCAGTTTTCCTTCCATGGAAAAATCTATTGGCATTTTCATTGAAACAGCGTGACACTATAAATCAGTGTTTCCCAACCTTTTTTGTGCCATGCCCCACCTTAACCTTTCTAAAATTTTTATGTCCCCCCCCATGTAACATACATAATTTTTAACATTAAAAAATTGATTTGTTCACTTAATAAACATAAATGATAGGTTCTAGGAAGAAATCACTATGAAATTGTTAACAAAACACAGTAAGTAAAATTTCAAAACATATAATGAAAAACAGAAGTTTAAATTCCAAATAATTTTAATACAGATTTTTCTATATTAATTTATTATTTTAATTTAGTGTGATCCTTGCGCTTGATGCTTGCTGCACAGAGATTTTATATTAGGTTCCAATTTGGTTAGCTTTAGTCTCAAGTCTCCACGTTGTGTTATATCCAGCCGATTTCTTTTTTTTTTACCAGTAACTCATTTACAGCACTAAATCCACATTCAGCTAAAAATGAAGGTGGAAACGGTAGCAATAGTTTTCTTGCACATTTGATTGAATTTGGGTATTTGATTTCTGTTTCCTCACAAAGCCATGCCATTGGTTCCTTTGATATTAAATAAAGCTTTAACTGACTCATCATTTTGCAATTCTGCGAGTTCTTCTTGATATTGCATATTTGATATATCAAACAAATCCACTAACATTGGCTGCATCATCCATGTTGGGAAATCAATTTGTTTTAAATCAGAAAATCTTTCTTTTAAATCAGCCGATAGAATATTCAAATGATTGACAATAACAAGTAAAGCGGTATCAGTTACTTCACATTTTTGGAGCCAGTGAAACTGTTTAAAGTTTTTGTTGTTAATATGTTTCTGACAGAACTCAATATTGGTAATGAAACCAAATATCTTTGCTTTTGCATTGACAAGAGTTTTATTTGTTCCTTGAAGTTGCTTATTTAATATATTTAGTTTTTCAAAGATATCGGCTAAATAACTCACAAATGCTTTACCATGTATAGTTAACAGATACTTCATTTCAGGTTTGTCGCTTAAAAAATCACTAAGAGTATCAAACAGTTCCATAAATCTTTTCAAACAGTTTCCTTTAGATAGCCATCTATCTTACTTCAGTATGAAGTAAAAGTCTCACATGGTTTTCATTTTGTTCTTCACAAAATAGCTTGAAAAGACGCTCACATTTGGCACTAGCTTTAATAGCATTAACACACTTTATTACTGTATGTAATACTTCATTCAGAATAGGCGAGATGTTTTTAGCTACCAAGTTTTCCCTATGAATAACACAATGCACAAGAATCATTTCTGGATTTGCATCTTTCATCAATTTTAAGCAGCCATTTTTCTTGCCCATCATATTGGGAGCACCATCTGCAGCACAAGATGTTATATTTTTCATTGGTATATCATTGACATCTAAGTAGTTTTTTAGCTTATTATATATATCTTTGGAGGTAGTGGTGCTTTCTAATCTTTTACAGAACAACATTTCTTCTGCAAAATGTCCTTTATCAATATATCTTACGTAAGTTATCAATACTGCCTCACTGTCTCTCAAAGTTGATTCATCCATTTGCAAGGAGAATTTTCTTGTTTTCAGCTTTTCAATAAGTTGTTTTTCAATATCCTCACTCATTTCGTCTATTCTTCTGCTAACAGTATTGTCACTGAGTGGCATAGCTTTTACACATCTTTGTCATCTTTTTCAAGAACCGTTTTAAGAAATGCTGATATTGACGGTTTTATTAAATTCTCTCCTATAGTGTGATTTTCTCCAGTTTTAGCGATGAATAAAGAAACTTGATAACTAGCCTCAAGAACACGATTATTAGTTGAAGTATGAGCAGTAAATAGAGACTTTAATGTTGTTCTTTTTTCAAAATTTTTCTTTAAAGTTTTAAAGTAACTCAAATCTGAATTAATATGAGCACTATGTTTCGCCTTCAAATGCGCCTCGAGACGACCTCGTTTCATTGATTCGTTGGTCAAACAGTGCTGGCATAAAAGACAAAAAGGAATCCGCTCATTGTGAACAGCGGGTATGAATCCAAATTTTAAATATTCCTCCGAATATTGACTCGTTTTTTTCTTGCTTGCATCACTCATTTTACTATGGGCTATAAGAAATAAAAATAAGATCAATTAAAAACTAATATTAAAATATGTGTTAAAATATATTCAATGTGACATAGAGTAAACGTATACTAAAAATTCATATTTATTTAAATGTATATAACACATTTACTACATTACCACCGCAAATCAAAAGGTATCTATATTTTTTCCACTTGACAAAATTTTCTGGAAAGTTATGCTTCTAAAATTAAAATTGTCGTGCATGCACTATTATAGCCCCAATAATATTTATAAAATATTAGTGCTTTCTAGCCCCGATGCAAGAAGTACTTAATAAAGAGTTTAATATTGATAAAAATAAAATCAAATACTTACCAATTATATCTATACAATATATATATGTATATTTATTAAATCAATGAGCTTTTACAACAGTTTTGACTGACATTTATTTCAAATTAACACCAACTGAATGATGTGAAACACTACAGAAGTTGCGATGGGCCAATTAGGTGAGAATAACTGTGTTGTTTAGCGAGTTTTTAAAACGTCCGGGGTTCCCGCGGCAGAGGGCATGCTCCATGGTGAACCCAGGACGAAGTTTACTTGACGACGCCAATCACCCAGTTGATATTTTGGTCTCGTCAAACGAAATTATACTTAGTAATTAGTTACCGCAATTATTTAAGAATTGCATTTTTTGTTAAATTTGGCACCGATATCTAGCATTACATTTAAATGGCCCGGGGCGAAAGAGTTAAAGTCGTGTTGAGTCCATTTTCAAATTGCCCCCCTTAACTATCTAATTGCCCCCCTGTGGGGCGTGGGCCCCACGTTGGGAAACACCGCTATAAATCAATTAGAAGAGAACTGGCATCTTTATGATATTCTTCCTACCGATGAATATGACTATTTCTCCATTTATTTAGTTCTAAAAATATCTTACTGTAAAGTTTTCTATATCTTATGTTTTTGTTAGATTTATTTTATGGTAAGTTACAAATTTTATTACTAATGTTTATGTAACCTCTTTTAAAATAGTTTTAATTGTTTCTGGTATACAGAAATGCAGTTTATTTTTATATATTGGTCTTGATATCCAAAATATTTATCTATTATTATTTCTAATCAAATAAATTTTTTAAGACTTTTTGTAAGTACAATCTTATTTTCTTCTTCCAAACTCTTCATATTTAATTAATTAACTTTTTAAAAATTTTATTTAGACAATTTTAACAAGGTGTGACATTAATCAATTAGTGTACATAGATTCAGAGAAAATATCTCCTGAAATTAATTAACTTTTTGTATTTTTGTCCTAGATAGAATCTTGAGTTAAAGTTAAGTGGTAACATTGGCTTTTTTTGCCTTTTGAATTTAAAGGGAATGCTTTTAGTCCCCTCTTCGCTTACAGGATGATGTTTGTTTTCGGTTTATTATAGATACTCTTCATCAGAGTCAGTAAAATCTTTTGTATTTCATATTTTTTCTTTTTAATGTTAATATGAGAGTAATATTTGTAGCTTTTCTAATATTAAATCATCTTTGCATTCCAGAATTAAACCTATCTTCATTATACTTTATATATATAAACAGTTGAATGCAGTTTGTCAATAGTTTAGTTGTGTGTGTGTGTGTTTTGTCTAAAGTCTTAAATGAAATAGGTCTAAGGTTTTCCTTTCTGATAATGTGTTTGGGTTTATATCTAAGTTACATATGTAATATTGGAGAATATTGCTTCTTACTATCTTGTGGAAGAGTTTGAAATTTTGGAATATTCCTTTTTTTTGAAAGTTTGGCAGAACTATTTACTTGGGTAGTTATTTTCTTTATGTGGTGAACCTTTTAACTCCTAATCAGAAGTTAGTTATTTTCTGGGTTAGTTATAGGATTATTCTATTTCTTCTTTGAAAAGTTATATTTTACAGAAATTTATCTATTTTGTATGTTTTCAAGTATATAGACAACATTGATGGTAGTATTCTTTTTTTTAAAAAAAAATGGCCGATCTGTATTGAATTTAAAATGTCATTTTAAAGTATCTATTTCTACCTTCCCTCTTTCTTGATGAATCTTAAAGGGTTTTTTTTTTACTGCTATTATCTTTACTACCACCTTTCTCATTTTCTTTGGGATTATTGTTGTTTATTATCTTACATTGGCCACATTCTGCATTTATTTTTATGCTTTTTTGCTACTGTAGGCATGGCTTCTTATCTACCAGGAAGTATATAAATATATGCATTTACATTTTCTAAAAAGTGAGGATTTTTAATTTATCTTTTAAATATATATAATTACAGTATGATTTGAGAGTAATAGGGTTTGAAATTAGTTGGGGATTGTTTGCTCTGAAGGAGTTCATGTAAAGTTAGAATTATCTGACTTGTGTTTAATAGAACTCATCTGTAAAGTCATTTAGATCTAGTGTTTTCATCAAGAAAGAAAAATTGTCATTGCATCCAGATTTACAAATTTTTTGATTAACTGACATCAATCTGTTTATGGTTATTCTTATATTTTTTAAATCTCTGTAGCTTCTGCAGTTCTGCCTCTTCTCTGTGAATAGCAGTGAATAACAATTGTTTGTGTGTGTCTTCTCCCTTTTCCTTGGTTGGCCTTCCCAGATGTATGTTTTATTGGTCTTTTCAAAGAACTGATTTTGCTTCCTTGGTTAGCTGTATTTTATACTTGTTTTCTGTTCCATTAGTTTGTCCTCCCTATTGTTCCCTTTCTTTAATTTTATTTGTGAGCTTTATTTTGTTGATTCTTTTGTTTGTTTGAAGTTCATATTTCTCTTCTAATGTAAATATGTCAGGTAATAAAATTTCCTCTAAGTATAGTCTGCAGATTTTTATGTGTAGTGTTTTTATTTTTCAGTTCTCTGCATTTTCTCATTACCTTATGATTTTTTTCTGTGACTCATGATCCTTTTAAAGATGTGTTTTAAATTTTCCAGTTATCTTTTTGTTATGGATTTCTGACTTACTTCCACTGTCATCCTAGAATATGGTCAGATTATACTGAACTTTTGAAACTTTTTCTTGACAACAGTTTCTTTGACCATGCATACAATTATAAGCCTTTAACCAGTGTCTCCCTAATAGATTTAATTTAAGAAAATAGATTAGACAGACCTGTGGTGGCACAGTGGATAAAGTGTTGACCTGGAACACTGAGGTTGCCAGTTTGATTCCCTGGGCTTGTTGGTCAAAGCACATAAGGGAGTTGAGGCTGTTCCCTCCTTTCTCTGTCTTCCCCCTCTCTGAAATGAATAAATAAAATCTTAAAAAGATTATAAGCCTTAACCCCTTTCCTCTTTATATTTCTCCATAGTACTTTTTCTCATTTGAACTCTTCTTACTTTATCTTGTTTGGCGGGGTTTTTTTTTGTTGTTTTTTTTTAGAGGAACAGAGATAGTGAAACAGACTCTCACATGCACCCTGACCGGGATCTACCTGCCAACCCCATCTGAGGCTAATACTTGAGTACCAAGCTATTTTTAGTGCCTGAGGCTGACATGCTGGGACTAACTGAGCAGTGCTCAGGCAACGCTCGAACCAAGCGAGCCACTGGCTGTGGGTGGAGAAGAGGGAGAGAAGCGAGAGGAGGAGGGGTAAAGAAGCAGATGGTCCTTTCTCTTACGTGCCCTGACTGGGAATTGAACTGGGACGTCTACACACGAGGCTGACGCTCTATCCATTGAGATACCGGCCAAGGCCAAGGGGGGCTTTTTAAATTCCTTACTTAATGTAGAAGCTGATGATGTGATTAAAATTATATTTTAAAATTATTTTATGCAGCATTTTAGTTTCAACCAAAAGGATCATGCTGCAGTACCGATCTATATTTACTAAACTGTAGAAAATAGAGGTCGGCTTTTTTAACCCATCATTACATTACACTTTTTAAAACTGAGATCTAGTTGACATATAACATTATATTAGTTTCAGGTATATAACATAATGATTCGATATTTATGAATATTGTGAAATGATCACTACAATAAGCCGAGTTAACATCTATCGCAGTGGTAGTCAACCTGGTCCCTACCACCCACTAGTGGGCGTTCCAGCTTTCATGGTGGGCGGTAGCGGAGCAACCAAAGTATAAATAAAAAGATAGATTTAACTATAGTAAGTTGTTTTATAAAGATTTATTCTGCCAAACTTAGCGAAAATCCAACATAAAGTACTTGGTAAGTAATTATTATTATATGCTTTAACTTGCTGTAACTCTGCTTCATAAATTTTATAAAGTAAAGTTATTTCCCTACTTTATAAATCACCATTACGGTGGAACTGGTGGGTAGTTAGAAAACTTTACTACTAACAGAGATACAGAAGTGGGCGGTAGGTATAAAAAGGTTGACTACCCCTGATCTATCGCCACACAAAGCTAGTTTTTTTCTTTCTTGCCATGAGAACTTTTAAGATTTATTCTCTTAGCAACTTTCATACAGTTGTTTTTAATTTATCCATATTAAGTTCTGTTTAGGAAGTAAACCTTAGGCAGGCGTCCCCAAACTGTGGCCCCCTGAAGCCATTTATCCGGCCCCCCGCCACACTTCCAGAAGGGGCACCTCTTTCATTGGTGGTCAGTGAGAGGAGCACTGTATGTGGCGGCCCTCCAACGGTCTGAGGGACAGTGAAGTGGCCCCCTGTGTAAAAAGTTTGGGGACCCCTGCCTTAGAGTATAAATAGTTCAAATTACACTGGGAAGAATAAGTGTCTTTTCATAAAGAGAATTACAGGGATCTGGTTCTGGTCATCCAGAAATGATGTTTATAATCCATGATATATACACTGAGGCTATACATAGAAGGAAGCAAATAATGTCACACTAACACTTTTATGTTCTTTATATATAAATATGTTCATACCAGGATATATGGATTTTGGGGATAGAAATGTGTAATGAGGTTAGTGAAAACCTCTCAACAAAAGAATGTGCAAATCTGTATGCTAGGGAGCAAAATCTCAAATGGTTCAGAGAACAACAGTTTTGCAGCTTCTTTTATGCATTTGAAATTAAGGAGGGAATGTAAGGAAGAAAGCAAGGCAAGGGTGGTCAGATTTCAAGATAGTTAACAAGATTATGTGCTCTCTGGAGGGAAGGGGATTACTTGTGGTATTTCAAGGGTGTGTTAACCTAGGTGCACAATAACAATGGGCAGGGCAGCTTAAACCTCTTACTGAAGAAGCTTTGGGCTGGAGACAGGACAATCCTCCATGAGCTGCCTAGTTAGGAATTTATGATCAGAAAACCCTGTGAGGTTCCTTTCCATACTACCCTTCCCCCCACCTATTTTTCCCAATCCACATTCTGACAAGCAGAGCATGAAAATGTCCACACTTCTCTGATTAATCTGAGATTCTATTGGGGAATCTGGGGTCTTGTTAAACATCTAGCATTTGGTCTTTCATTGTTGCAGTTTGTAGGTGTGTTGGGCAGATAAAATATATTATGCTCGCTTTGTTAAAGATGGCACTGCCCTCATGGAAGCCCGTCGCCCAGGTGATATTAATGTGTGTTGGGGTGGGCTGTGGGCAGGCAGGATCCTTGTAGCCTGGGGCTTGGTTTTAGGCCTAAGCCTTTCCCACCCTTTTTGATGTGGGGTGGTACAATCCCATCATGCCCCAGATAAGTGATTTTGTATTAGATTAAAGGTTTTTATTTCTACACTATAAAATGGGGGCAGAACGGGAGCTTGCTCTCTTGGTTCCTGAGATTATTATTAGAGGGGAGAGCAGAGAAAGGCCACGTGGAGGAAGCCAGGAGAAGCAGCCAAGATGGCAGAGTGTTGAGTAAGAAGCCAGTTTGTGCAGAGTTTGTGCAGGGAGAAGGAAGGAGGTGGGGAACAGAGGTGAATAAGTCTGGTGAGCTAGAAACCTTTGATTCTAGGAAACTCGGATAAGTCAGTAGCTTTGTGAGCACTGAATGTGAGTGGGTTTTGGAGCCCAGTGTGTGTTTTTACTTGTCCGCCAGCCGGGTGCAAGCTAGGATTAAAGATGATGGCCCACCAGTTTGTGGCTCCGTTGTTTCTTTACCGACTGTCCGAATCCAATGCGAACCTGCATGGGCCAGGCGGCTGTGATGGTAGCCCTGGCTACTGGCTTTACAAGGTGATAATTCCTCATTTCTTGTGGAGCCGCTTCTACCATTTTACCCCTTAGGGTTCCACTCCTAAGCAGCCTGTGGGGACCTACAATCATTCAGGGCTCCACGGAGGACTCAGCACCCTGCAGCCATCTTCATGGGGCAGGACAGCCGGCCTGGCACAACGGGAGCCTTTACAAAGGGTTCTAGCTGTTCTCAAAGGGCTTGACGTCCCAGTTTCTGGGCTGCCATTTCTAACTCCCTCCTCAGCTGGTCTGTGGAAGACCTCTGGACTTTTGCCCTTCGCTTTTATTACTCCGAAGCTGTGGCTTATAAAAACAGCTCCCTTTCTCAGACCTCCAGCAATTAAGAGAGAAGGATAGGTGTCTGCTTATCTTAAATCAGGCAATTTACACTTCTAAGGAGGTTCACATTTGGGACTGGCTGTGAAATTAGCATGTATAAAAAAATAGAATTAAACCGCTAAAAATTATTTACCAAGGCGAGGGAGCAGGAAGAAGTCAGTCTGCTCATCTTGCTCTGCGTTTGTAGTGACTGTGTGGCATTATTGTGACACACAAGTTCTCGTGAGGATCCGCGATGATTTGTATGTGTGTGTGTTCATATTGATTGTCCACAATTGAGTGCATTCGGTCAAATTATAATCCGTAAGCACCATGAAAACACAACGCAGAGCCAAAGGTATAATCACTGCTGTGGGACTGAGTGTGGCCTGTCACTGTCTCTAGAAGAGGGAGAGATAAAAAGTTGGTCAAAAGAGCACCTCAAGGGGTCTAGCTGACCCCTTGGCTTAATTAATTTGCCCTATTTCTTCACTTTGCCGAGTTTTCACCTTTCTTTTCATTACTACAGTGGACCCATTCCTTGCTAATAACATGGAACAGAAAACTGGTATATCTTGATAACAAAGAGAATTTGTTTGGTTTTGTATTTCTTAGAAAAAAGTTTTCTGAGTATAATACCCCCTCATCCATAGTTTGTCTTTCCATAGTTTCCTTGTGGTCAATCATGCTCTGAAAATGTTAAATAGAAAATAACAGCCTGACCTGTGGTGGTATAGTGGATAGAGCAGTATAAAGCCAGTATTCACAGCCACCATCACAACTGCCTGGCCCCTGCAGGTTCGAATTTGATTCTGACAGATGGTAATGAAACAATGGAGCCAAGAACTGGTGGGCCATTAATTACCTTTAATCCTAGATCGCACCCAGAGGGTGAGAAATACACACAGCTCGAAAACACTTCCCTTTTCATTCAGGGCTCCCAAAGCCACTGACTTATCCGAGTTTCCTAGAATCAAAGGTTTGTACCTCACCAGCTTTATTCACCTCTGTTCCCCATCTTCTCCTCTCTGCACAAACTGGTTTCTCCTTCAGCACTCTGCCATCTTGACTGCCTCTCCCATGCAATGCTAATTTCACTCTTTCTAACCAAGAGTGAGCGAGCACCTGGTCTGCCTCATTTTATAGTGTAGAAATCAAAACCTTTGAGCCAGTATACAAATAAGAAAGTCTTCGATACAAAGCCACTTACCTGAGGCATAAATGGGATTCCTCATAAGAGTGCACCATCCCACATCATGCAACAGTCAAGGGTGTGGGAAAAAGCTTAGTTTTGAAAAGATCTTAGTATTAAAAGGGCAGGAAAGGCTTTGTCTTAAAACTAAGCCTTAGGCTATAATGACTTTGCCTGCTTACAGCCTGTCTCCCACACCCAATGCAAACTATAAGTGAGCAAACATACACATCATATTTACAAACTTATTTGACTGACAAGCGGCAACCTGGAATGCTGAGGTTGCTGGTTCAAAATCCGGAGCTTGCCTGGTCAAGACACATATAAGGAACAACTAGGAGTTGATGCTTCTCATCATCCCCCTTTCTCTCTCTCTCTCCTCTCATTAATATTAATAAATAAAATCTTTTTTTTTAATTTTTATTTATTTATTTATTTATTTATTTATTTATTTACAGAGACAGAGAGTAAGTCAGAGAGAGGGATAGACAGGGACAGACAGACAGGAACAAAGAGAGATGAGAAGCATCAATCATTAGTTTTTCATTGCGCGTTGCAACACCTTAGCTGTTCATTGATTGCTTTCTCATATGTGCCTTGACCGCGGGCCTTCAGCAGACCGAGTAACCCCTTGCTGGAGCCAGCGGCCTTGGGTTCAAGCTGGTGGGCTTTTCCTCAAACCAGATGAGCCCGCACTCAAGCTGGCAACCTCGGGGTCTCGAACCTGGGTCCTCTGCATTCCAGTCCAACGCTCTATCCACTGCGCCACCTCCTGGTCAGGCAATAAAATCATTTTTTAAGAGTAGAAAATAACAGAAGTAAAGAATTCATAAATTTGAAATCATGTCCTGTTCTGAGTAGGTGATGAAATTTTGCAACGTCCTTGAGCCCAGAATTCAAATCACCCCTCTGCCCAGCACATCTATGCTGTGTATGCTCTCTGTTCTTTAGTCACTCAGTAGCCATCTCTGTTATATCCACTGTCACAGTATCACACTGCAAGTGTGGAAGTAACTGTTATTTTACTGAATAATGGCCTCAAGAGCATGAATATTAATACTGGCAATTTGAATATGCCAAGAGAAGCCATAAAGTGCTTCTTTTAAATGAAAAGATAGGTATGCACAAGAAAAACATATAATATGTAGGGTTTAGAACTACTCGGGGTTTCAGGCATCCAGTGTGGGTGTTGGAACATGTTTTCTGAGGATGAAGGGGAACGACTATTACAAAAAGAGAAAGAGTTAATGAGTGCTTTTTCAAATGGCTGCTTCATTTTAATTGAACTTCTATTACAATTGTGTTAAAAAATGTTTATCGGAACTCTCAAATGTTTCACCAAAAGTCCATGTTTGAAAGATTTCCAGATACCTAATCTACAAATAAATACTAAGGTGACCAATCGTCCTCCTTTAGAGAGGACAGTCCTTCTTTTGTAAGTTCCATCCTCCCTCGAAAAATGTCTTCCTACATGTCCTCCTTTTTGATATTGGAAGACTAATCTGTCCATATTTGATCGATGCAGAGTCGATCCATTGCGTGTGATGTGATATATTTGTATTTGACATGACGATTTGACAAGGATCAGTACAGTGTGGTGAGACTCGATTATGAGACGCATGTGCTCTGCAGGGGAGATCTTGAGAGAGCGGAGATATATCATATACCAAATACCGAGCGCGCAAATGGCTTTGTGTACTTCTAACTGAAACATGACATGGCACATACGACATTGTAGACTCATGATTATTTCTTTCTCAGTGAATATTCAATCATAGACAGGTAAGCACAATTCACATAAAATTCAATATGAAGGATATTTCTTGTTCAGATATTTCCAATAAATTGTTACAAGATGATACATTGACAAAAAATATTCATTCAATGGAAATATTATCTAAATGAGTACTTTTCCTTACAATTATTATTAAAAATTAATAGGCATGTAAGCATAATTATAACATGAAATATTACAAATGTTTTTATTATGCATTTATCATATTATAGTGTATTATTGTTGCAATGAATAAAATGGTTTTTTTATTTATGATATTGTTTTCTTCAATTTATTTTTGTCCTCCTTTTCATTGTAAAAAAGTTGGTCACTTTATAAATACCTCTTGTTTGAAGCTGGGAACTCTACTTCCTATAGTTTGTTTAGCATTATTGTCTTTTCTGTCAGGCCTCTCATTTCCTCTAGTGGTCTTATAATGAAATTGTGGAATAGTTTAATCAGACTGCTGGGGTCTGAATCCCGGCCCAGCCAGTCTCAGCCTTTTCCCGGTGGAGAAGGTACTAGCGTTCATCCTGCCCACTTGCCTTGCCTGTGAAGTGGAGACAATAGTAGTACTCAACGTCAGAGCTTTGTTGAGACGAGTGGAGTGTTGAACCAAGAAACTGGCACACAGTAATAAGTAAGTGCTCAAAAAAAATGTTAGTATGATAACTCTGGCTCTGGAAGCAATAATAATAAGCTTTCGGTTACAAAAGACTTAGTAGACAGGCAGCCTCAGGAGACATTAGGGCTAACTGTAATATGGTATCCTAAATGGGATCCAGGAACAGGGAAAGGCCATTAAGAAAAAACTATGGAAACCCAGACCATGTTAAGTCCTGTAGGTCTGACAAAGATGGATCACTCACAGATAGTCATGAAGGGCTGTTCAGGCATCCCAGTTCCTGGAACAAAGCTTTTTTTTTTTTTTAATTTTTAAAAGATTTTATTGAGTTTACAGAGAGAAGGAGGGAGAGGGGAACAAGAAGCATCAACTGATAGTTGCTTCACTTAAGTTGTTCATTGCTTGCTTGTCATATGTACCTTGACTGGACAAGCCCAGGGTTTCGAACCAGCAACCACAGCATTCCAGGTTGATGCTCTATCCACTGCACCACCACAGGCTGAAACAAAGCTCTTACTTGCATTAGCTATTATGTCCACTGACCATAATCAAAGCTGCCGTTACTCAAGCTGAAATTTAAACTTTTGAGTTCCCCCTATCAAGAGTAGGAAAATAAAGCATCTTCTGTTTTAAAAAGTCTCACTCATATGACAGTGGTTATAAAAACAAACAAACAAACTTGCTGGCTAAAATACAGAATTGGTAGGGTAAAAATGGATATTCTCAAATGGATTGGAGTATATCCTTCCAGTGGCATAATTTCTGTTTGTATTTATAATATTTATTTATTTACTGAACCAATGTGATCATTTGAAGAATATAGACGTTCTTTTTTTTTCTTCTTTTTTGTATTTTTCTGAAGTTGGAAACGGGGAGGCAGTCAGACAGACTCCCACATGCGCCCAACCGGGGTCCACCTGGCACGCCCACCAGGGGGCGATGCTCTGCCCCTCTGGGGCGTTGCTCTGTTGCAACCAGAGCCATTCTAGCGCCTGAGGCAGAAGCCATGGAGCCATCCTCAGCTCCCGGGCCAACTTTGCTCCAACGGAGCCTTGTCTGTGGGAAGGGAAGAGAGAGACAGAGAGGAAGGAGAGGGGGAGGGATGGAGAAGCAGATGGGCGCTTCTCCTGTGTGCCCTGGCTGGGAATCGAACCCAGGACTCCTGCACGCCAGGCCAACGCTCTACCACTGAGCCAACCGGCCAGGGCCTAGACGTTCTTTTTGCTCAACAATATATCATATAGACCAGGCTACTCAGAGTTGGTCCGTAGACCAGTGTTGTTCAGTAAACTACTTATAACCAGGAGAGAAAGTAAATCATGGTACTGCTTCCTTTATCCAGAAAGTCTTTCTATGAAAGAATGTCAGCTAAACTAAACAGTGCTTAGTGATGGGATGGTTTAGGTTCTGGCACAAGCCCTTTATCTCTTGGGGGTCTGCTACAAACAGTTCACTGATCTTTGTTTGAGTAGGCCTGGTCAGCACCATTCCACAGAAATATATAGAGATCCCCCTTATGCCTTTAATAGGTATGCCTATTACCTCTTTGTTGATTTCGAGACCAGATTGCCCTTCAAATAGAATAGTGGTGACATCTACCATTGGCTGCGATGTAGTTTAATCATTACAAGTTTCCATGATTTGGACCTTCTTTAGGAAGGCAGCCTGAGTAAAGGTTAATATTTTAGGTAAGTCCAGTTCAGATTATGGTTCCTCTTAGAACAGGGGTCCCCAAACTACGGCCCGCGGGCTGCATGCGGCCCCCTGAGGCCATTTATCCGGCCCCTGCCGCACTTCCGGAAGGGGCACCTCTTTCATTGGTGGTCAGTGAGAGGAGCACATTGATCATCTCATTAGCCAAAAGCAGGCCCATAGTTCCCATTGAAATACTGGTCAGTTTATTGACTTAAATTTACTTGTTCTTTATTTTAAATATTGTATTTGTTCCCGTTTTGTTTTTTTACTTTAAAATAAGATATGTGCAGTGTGCATAGGGATTTGTTCATAGTTTTTTTTTTTATAGTCCGGCCCTCCAACGGTCTGGCCCCCTGTGTAAAAAGTTTGGGGACCCCTGTTTTAGAACCTCAATTTTCTAATTTGAAAATGAATATGATGACTGTATCTATTTTATAAAATTTTGTGAGAATTAAATGAGATTATACCTGTAAAGAGCTTAGCAATGCTCTTGGCAAATATAGAGCTCAGTGAAAGTGAGCTGCTATAATAACAACAAGAATAATAAGGACAATAATAATTTACTGTTATTAGTAATGGTTATTTACTAATAATACTAATACTATCGATATTATTACTGTTCACTACTACAGGAAGATATTGTCTTAATTAGTGACACATTTTGTTCTTAAATGATTAACTTATCTTCAGAGAGATTAAAATTACTTAACAGACCTAAATCTTACCAAGCAAACACTGAAAATATGAATTTTTAAAAAAGATTTTATTTATTGATTTTAGAGAGAGTAGGGGTTAAGGAGCTAAGGAGCAGGAAGCATCAACTCATAATAGTTAGTTCTCGTATGTGCCTTGACCAGGGAAGAACAGTTTTGAATGTGCGACCTCAGCATTGCAGGTCAACACTTTAACCACTGTGCCACCACAGGTCAGACCTAAAAATATAAATTTTAATGGTTCTTTAGAAAAGCAACGGAGACATCTAGCCAACCACCAGAAGCAATACTGGGCCTAATCCGTTGGTTGGTTTCCTATGACAGTTAGCCTCAAAGAGACACTTTGTTACAATTCCTTGTTTCATCATTGTTAGGGAACCTTGGGGCTAACGAATTCTTTGTTCTCTGTGTGTAGGATTGCAGCTATAGATAAAGATTGCTTGCCATTAACCTGCGCTAGGGGTTCATTAAAGATTGCCCAAAATAAATCCTCTGCCAAAGAGGTTTTAGTTATTTCAGTCGCTGTCAAAGGCATAATCCTCTCATTTGCTTCCAGTTAGGGTGTATTTGCACTGTGTGTATATCTGTTTGTAAGGCCCAGTAGTCACGGCCGTCGCTGTCGTTGCCAGGCAGGTGCAGGTTCCCATTAGATTCGGACAGACGGTAAAGAAACAATGGAGCCAAAAACTGGCGGGCCATTCCTTTATTCTAGCCTCACAACAGGCTGGCGAGTAAAACACACAGGGCACCAAAACCCCTCACACATTCTCCACAACCAGGAGAATCTTCTCCGGTTTTTCCTAGAATCAAAGGCCACCACCACCCTAAGTCACCTCTGGGTCCCCATCTGCCAACATGGCTTCTTACTCTGCAAAAACTGGCATCTCTCTCCGTCCCTCCCATCTTGACTTCCTTCTCGTTTAGCACTCTGCCTTCTCTCTGCCCTCACTCTGCAAAAACACGGCTTCCTTCTTCTTCCTTCCCCTTCTCCTCTATAAAAAATGGCCGCCTTCTTCCTCCTTCCTTCTTTTCCAAAAAACTACCTGGGCTCACACCCTGCCTCCAGCACACATTAGCATAACAATGGCCCTTCCCAAGCAGGAGGGTGATTAGCAGTTTCACAGATCACATACCTTACCTGGGCAACAACCATTTTTAACAAAAGTGAGCAAATCCCCAAAATACAAATTTTACAAACTCAATTGCCTAACAGTGTTCATGTATATTTCTTTCTTCCCGTGAAGCATGGTAGCACCCTTCCTAAATAATACCCAGGGTGGACACTGTTGGGCAGATAAAATATATTATGCTCGCTTTGTTAAAGATGGCACTGCCCACCTGGAAGCCCGTTGCCCAGGTGATATTAATGTGTGTTGGGGGCAGGCTGTGGGCTGGCAGGATCCTTGTAGCCTGCGGCTTGGTTTTAGGACTAAGCCTTTCCCACCCTTTTTGATGTGGGGTGGTACAATCCCATCATGCCCCAGATAAGTGACTTTGTATTAGAGACTTCCCTATTTTGTATATTGGATAAAAGGTTTTGATTTCTGCACTATAAAGTGGGGCAGATTGGGAGTTTGCTCTCTTGGTTCCTGAGATTAGCATTAGAGAGCAGAGCAGAGAAAGGCCACGTGGAGGAGACAAGGAGAAGCAGCCAAGATGGTGGAGTGCTGAGTGAGAAGCCAGTGTGTGCAGAATTTGTTCAGGGAGAAGGAAGGAGATGGGGAACAGAGGTGAATAAGACTGGTGAGGTTAGAAACCTTTGATCCTAGGGAAACTCGGATAAGTCAGTAGCTTTGTGAGCACTGAATGAATGGGTTTTGGAGCCCAGTGTGTGTTTTTACTTGCCCACCGGGTGCAAGCTAGGATTAAAGATAATGGTCTACCAGTTCGTGGCTCCGTTCTTTCTTTACCGACTGTCCGAATCCAATGCGAACCTGCACGGGCCAGGCGGCTGTGATGGTGACCGTGGATACTGGCTTCACAGACACTCACTGCATGTCCTTGGTCAGCAGCTGACTGTCACAGGTCTTCCAGTACCTTCACTCTGATTTTTCTTCCATGTTTGCCTACAGTTATTCGCTATTGCCATTAAAGCCTTTATAATGTGATTGTTTTGGAGTAAGATCTAGTCTGTCCTAATAATGAATCAGGAAAAAGCTTGGGTCCAGACTGGTACTTGTGACCCGATGCAGAATGCTTGATTATACATAAATGTTGCTTGCAATACCCACCAGCTAACATTTACAGTGTGTTGTTTTTGAGGGAGGTCGTATTGGTTTCATTTTCATATTTATAGGGAAAATGAAACTCAAACCTTAGAAATCTGAAGTGGTTTTCCCAATATCGTTACTAACAGTGGAGCCACCAATGCTCAAACCTTGTGTTCCAGCCATTCGCAGAGCTAGGTAAGGGTGCCACCTTATGAAACATTAAAGGCTTAGTTTTCATGTCAGCCACTCTCCCTAAACTTCCAAAAAGCTAGGAAGAATAATGACCATCTTTGTCTTAATAAAGAGTTTATATCAATTTAGATAAAAGTTCTTTTTGTTCAACTATGTGAACTAACATTAAATTGTTGCCTTATTATTATCTCAGTGGATTACTTCAGGGGTCCCCAAACTTTTTATACACGGGGCCAGTTCACTGTCCCTCAGACCGTTGGAGGGCCGGACTATAAAAAAAAACTAAACAAATCCCTATGCACACTGCACATATCTTATTTTAAAGTAAAAAAAACAAAATGGGAACAAATACAATATTTAAAATAAAGAACAAGTAAATTTAAGTCAATAAACTGACCAGTATTTCAATGGGAACTATGGGCCTGCTTTTGGCTAATGAGATGGTCAATGTGCTCCTCTCACTGACCACCAATGAAAGAGGTGCTCCTTCTGGAAGTGCGGTGGGGGTCAGATAAATGGCCTTTGGGGACCGCATGCGGCTGTGGGCTGTAGTTTGCGGACCCCTGGGTTACTTGATGAGGAAACTCATGGTGGAGTTTCCCCTTTGTATGCAATAAAAAAGGCACTTGGGGGGAGCAATATCTAAAAAGCCCTAAACTGGAACATTTGCTAAATTTAGTGCCTCATTCTGGAGCTAATAACAACTCTCTGCCTTAGCTCCTTTGTTACTTCTGCTGAAAGGCCTTGATGGTTTCCTGTGAGGAGGCCTTGCCCTGACTTGATTTCTCCAGGGAAAGTAATTGTATCTCTTTAGCTTGTTCTCTCAATTTACTTTAAGACTTTTTGTTGCTGTGTTCCTCTTTGAGTGGTGTTAGGACTTCTGGTAGAACCACTTAGCATATCTCAGAAACACTTGGCAGGATTGTGTAAGCAGCTGCCCCAGCTCTAGAACCCGCGTTTCTTTCTTCCATGTTTCTTTTCACATGTTTCCAAGTGATGCTGGTGCTGTGGGCTGCAGACCGCTCTTTGGGAACCATTGCTTTAAAAATCAAGGTGGTTTTGTGACCAATTTAGATGCAAATTTTCCTCCCAATTTCTCAAAGATGTTTATACCTTTCTTACCATTGCTCTCCAGTCCTGTAAATGGACATCAAATCAGGACAGTTTATAAACTAAGATTGTAGAAAATGCAATAGGCCCCCAGCTCCTTGCTTTGCTGTCCACCCCCCCCCCCTTCTTAATTTGTTTGTGTCTCAATTACAAAGAGCCTTTTCAGGTATCACCTGGGTAGTTTGGAAACTGAAGTGGGAACATGATGAGCCCTCCAGGAATAAAGATTTGATTTCCCTGGACTCTGCATGTGCTTTTGAACTAAGGAAAAAGAAGACAAGGCAAGGTGCCCTTTTTAGGACCTCCTGCAGCATGTCTTTGTTTTCTACTGTCGCCATCAACTCTTAGGACAGTCTGGAGACTTGACACCTATGTGTGGAACAACTGATGTGCTTTCTGTTTTGTGTTAATTCAAGTTAGTGTAAGGATGGGAGTTTTTCTATAAATAGGTAATTCTGTTATTTGACTTTATTTTTTTAAATCCTAGGCCTGCTGACAGTTCATGAAATTCCTATAGCAGTAGTTACAAGGAAATGACAACTTATATGAGGGTTAGGCTCATATAAGTCAAACAATAAGGAAAACACTTTTTTAAATTATACTCATGAAAATGTTTAAGTTACTAGGTTTAAGAAATACATCCATGAAACCTCAGAAACTAGAAATCAACTTACATTTCTCTTTGCTTGTAGAATATGGCCTCATACTTCCATATGGCCAAGGTCTAGTTCACAGATCAAACATTGTTGAGGAAAGTAAGATTTTCCCTTCATTTTTCAGTCCCAAGTAAATATGGACATGTAGTTAAATTTAAATTCTGATAAATTAAATGTCCTTACTATGTGACTTCATTATATTGTTAAGATAATTAAAGCATTTGATTCTGAGCCACTGGTTTGAATTATTTTATGGTCATGCAGGAATTAAATATCATTAAATCATTCACCAAACAGTTTTTGGATACTTCCTTTATCAAAATATATATGGCCCCTGGGGTAGATGGTTTTATAAGGCACCCACCTTGGCTTGCAGTAGATGCTCAGGCAGACTTCACTGAATTAATAACTAATGAAACACAGCCTGTATGTTTTTGTTATAAAGTACTGCACCCCAGATTCTGAAAGGCACTGTACCTCATTTCATCGAGTTCACGTAGAGACACCCAGTCCAGATAAGTTTTGAAGAGTTTTATTAAAGGAGGAAATTTATTAAGTATGCTAGCCGCATATAGCTTACACGGGGCAGTCCCAAATCGTGTGCATCTATAATATTCTAGGGCAGGGGTCCCCAAACTACGGCCCGCGGGCCGCATGCAGCCCCCTGAGGCCATTTATCCGGCCCCGCTGCACTTCCGGAAGGGGCACCTCTTTCATTGGTGGTCAGTGAGAGGAGCACATTGACCATCTCATTAGCCAAAAGCAGGCCCATAGTTCCCATTGAAATACTGGTCAGTTTATTGACTTAAATTTACTTGTTCTTTATTTTAAATATTGTATTTGTTCCCGTTTTGTTTTTTTACTTTAAAATAAGATATGTGCAGTGTGCATAGGGATTTGTTCATAGTTTTTTTTTTTATAGTCCGGCCCTCCAACGGTCTGAGGGACAGTGAACTGGCCCCCTGTGTAAAAAGTATGGGGACCCCTGTTCTAGGGGCTGGTTATATACCCTTAATTATACATGGGCGGGGAAAAAGCCTGACATCACGGCATAAGCTTATAACCTTTTTCTTTACCTACCCAGGTTTGAGAAAAGGATGAAGGAGGGGGATGGGACACAATTCATTAGCAAGTTTATAACATCCGCCTATAGGGTTCATAAAAAGACGCTTCTACACATTAAAACTTACAAGGCAACACAATGGTAAAAATGTCACTTTACATACTAAAAGACATTCCTATAATTTCTAGTGTTCATTTGCTATTCCTTGTCCAGAGATACATACATTAACTACATGCTTTCAGGAGGAGAGAGGTAGTTTCCATGGGGACAAATGCCTATAAATGGCCCATGAATATAACAAAAGGTATAATTTACTCTTTCTCTCATTGCACCTAGCTAGCTATTCACCTGTTTCCTTACAGGTGTAGAGGAAGATCAGAGAATCCAAGTCTCCTTCCCTTTTGCATTTACAACACAATGCCATTGGCCATCTTGGTTTTATGCTAATCACACAAGTACAAAGATCATTTACAAAATCTCTGTGCACGCCTAGCCCGAATTAATAAAATGTTCTTCAAGCTTCTTAAAATACTAATATTAATTCTGTAGCTTTTGATAACTTATATTTTTATGGATCATGTCCTAGCTTTAGAGATGGAGAAGTAAACAAAGATTTGTTATATATTATGATTATGTTAGAGGTGTTGTAAAGTTCAGGAATGTTGTGCAGGAAAAAAAAATTAGTTCTGCCTGTGAGAGTACAGTCCAAACTCACAGGGAAGATATCTGAGTCAGCCTTGACGGCTGAGGAGGAGTCCCTGGGAAAGGAAAGGCATTCCAGGTAAAGGAAAGTCTCCCGGAATGATTTTGTGTTTTTCTATTTTAGGAATTATTAGTTTAGCATTTTAAACACTTTGAACACAGTAATGGGATAAGAACAGGATGGTAATGCTGACTGTCAGCCTGGCAGTGGATCTGCACTTTGCAGGCATTATTTTGTTGGCATCTGACACAAAGCCTGAGGTAGACACTGCTAATTCCATTTCCTAGATTAGAAAACTGAGAGATTATTTTGCCAGAGATGCCCTGGTTCATGGAATGACCACCATGATGTTTTATGTTCTTAGATGGCATTCAAGCAATTTAGACTCTGTTCAGTGGGGAGCCATTCAGGGTGGTATGGTCAGATGCGAGAGTGGGAAACTTTGAGTGGACGGAGGCCAGTTTCCAAGTCGTCTTGTATCCTACAGTGGCCTACTGCAGGCCTTAGCTCTGTCCTTGACCTTGAGGGTGGAAAACGTTCAGAGATACAAAGGAGTTACGAGAGGTGGAATCAAGAGTACTTGATGACTCGTGGGAGAAAGAAGTGAATAATAAGTTTACAAAAGAGAGAACAAGAGACACGGTGATATGCTGGAAGAAAATATCATGTATTTTTTTGTCTTCTTTAAAACCTTGTGGTTTTGTGTGTGTGTGTGTGTGTGTGTGTGTGTGTGTATAATATCTAAAATATATATATTATCATAGAAGTACATGGACATAATTTATAAATACAGAAATGGAAACAGGTTGAGATTATGCTCATCTTTTTCTTTATGGGATATACACAAAAACTTTGGAGGCTACTGATCCAACCGTATCCAAGAGATGCATCGCCATCCAGAGGTAAGTAAGCCACTGGGCAAGGAAGATTGAATAGGTGAGGGGAAGGGATGGCTGCCGGTACTTTTACTTTTGCAGGTGGTCATTTCCTTCTTCTCTTTTTGAGCCATTTGTCTTTTTCTTTTCAGAACAATTCAAAACATCTTTAAGGTTGGGATAAAAGCACCAAAGGGGAGAGGCATTCCTTTCCTGCAGGAAGAATGCTGTTTTCTTTTTTTTTTTTTTTCATTTTTCTGAAGCTGGAAACAGGGAGAGACAGTCAGACAGACTCCCGCATGCGCCCGACCGGGATCCACCCAGCACGCCCACCAGGGGCGACGCTCTGCCCACCAGGGGGCGATGCTCTGCCCATCCTGGGCGTCGCCATGTTGCGACCAGAGCCACTCTAGCGCCTGGGGCAGAGGCCAAGGAGCCATCCCCAGCTCCCGGGCCATCTTTGCTCCAATGGAGCCTTGGCTGTGGGAAGGGAAGAGAGAGACAGAGAGGAAAGCGCGGCGGAGGGGTGGAGAAGCAAATGGGCGCTTCTCCTGTGTGCCCTGGCCGGGAATTGAACCCGGGTCCTCCGCACGCTAGGCCGACGCTCTACCGCTGAGCCAACCGGCCAGGGCAAGAATGCTGTTTTAAGCTGTTGAAGCATTGAAGTGTTAGATATGAAATGGACTTGGAGGCCATCTAAATCCGGCTTCTTCCTACCCATCCAGAGTCTCAGACAGTAGTCATCCTGCTTGAACCTTTGAGAGGTAGGCAGCCCAGTCTTTCACAAGGACGTTTGGACAGATGTAATTGGTATAGAGTTCTTCCTTGTACAAGATGCACTTTGCTCCCTATGTGCAGGCAGCTCCTACACATTTGTCCTCTCCTTGCCTTAAAATATATAGTTACAATCAACAACATTATACATGGTGTATCCAGTTTACCGAGCACACACACGTGCAGTCACACCTGATGCTCACAATTCTTCTGTGGAGTGAGCAGGCTTGTATTTGTTCTGATGAAAGAAATGAGTCAGTTGAGATTAGAGTCGCAAGGAAAAGTATCTTAATTACTTTCTCTGTAAACATTTGTCGTGCCTGATTTGTGTATTTTGTAGAGGAGTCATTGAAGCACTGAGAGCCTTCTGACCTGAGTTTCAGTTCTTGTTCTACCACTTTCTGGTAACAAGACCATGGGCAAAGTTATGTTGCATTTGTGAGCCTCATTTTCCCTGTCCATAAAATAGGGATACTACTGTCCACCTCACAGCACTGTTGGGAAGATTAAATTAGATATCTCCTGTAAAGTCATTGTAAAAAGCTTTGCTTAGTGTTAGGTGTTCAACAAATGTAAATTTACTCACATTTCCTATCTTATTTCAAATAAGATTTTTAAAATTTATGTATAACATGATGTATATCTTTGTTTAATTTTATATTGGTAGTTCAGTTCTATTATATCAGTTAATGGAGGTTATCCTGTTTTGTTCCCACAGTTTTACTGAGATATAACTGATATAAAATATTGTATATGTTTAAAGTATACAACATGATGATTTGATATACATATATATATTATGAAATGATTACCATAGTAATGTTAACACATTCATTACTTCTCTTGTTAAAATTATTTGTGTGTATGGTGAGGACTTTTAAAATTTACTGTCTTAGCAACTTTCAAGTATATAATATAGTATTAACTATAATACAGTACCACCATGCTATACATTAGTTCCACAGAACTTACTCATCTTATAAATGGAGTGTGTACCCTTTGACCAGTATCTCCTCATTCTTTTCCACCCCCAGCTGCTGGCAACCACCATTCTACTCTTTTGTTTCTAAAAGTTTGATTTTTTTTAATTTTTAACTTTCTTTTACTGGTTTATATATTTATTTATTTATTTATTTATTTTTAATTTTTATTTATTTATTTCAGAGACAGAGCAAGAGTCAGAGAGAGGGATAGACAGGGACAGACAGACAGGAACGGAAAGAGATGAGAAGCATCAATCATCAGTTTTTCGTTGCAACACCTTAGTTGTTCATTGATTGCTTTCTCATATGTGCCCTGACCGTGGGCCTTCAGCAGACTGAGTAACCCCTTGCTCGAGTCAGCGACCTTGGGTCCAAGCTGGTGAGCTTTTTGCTCACACTAGATGAGCCCGTGCTCAAGCTGGCGACCTCAGGGTCTCGAACCTGGGCCCTTCCGCATCCCAGTCTGACGCTTCATCCACTGCGCCACCGCCTGGTCAGGCTATATATTTATTTTTAATCTTTAATTTTTTCAATTATAGTTGACATACATTATTATATATTAGTTTCAGGTGTACACCCCAGTGATTAGTCATTATATAACTTACTAAATGATCATCCTGATAAATCTCCTACCCATTGACACCATACATAGTCATTAGAATATTATTGACTATATTCCCTATGCTGTACTTCACACCCTGGTAACTATTCTGTAACAGCCAATTTGTGCTTTTTGATGCCTTCACCTTTTTCACTCATCCCCCAACCCTTTCTCATCTGGCAACTGTCAAAATGTTGTTTGTTTCTGTTCTGCTTGTTCATCTAATTTGACTTTTAGATTCAGTTGTTAACAGGTATGTATTTATTGCCATTTTATTGTTCATAAGTTTTATCTTTTTTTTTCTTTGTGTAACCATTTTTTTTAATATCTGTCCTTCATTGACTATGGTCCATTATCTGTTATAGAGAGTCATCCTCCAGCATATAATATGGTACCAGACACATAGTTTAAGTGTTCAATAAATAATTGTTTAGACCATCAAAGATTATATCTTCAAATGTTTTCTCTTATTTTGGTTTCCAGCAAGAAGGTCACCAGTGAGAAAGCTGTTAAAAATTCTCAATTGGGAACAACTCACATTTCATGTTTCTGTGAATGTTGAAATGTATATGAATGAAGAAACTGCTGGGCCCTGGCCGGTTGGCTCAGTGGTAGAGCGTTGGCCTGGCATGCAGGAGTCCCGGGTTCGATTCCCGGCCAGGGCACACAGGAGAAGCGCCCATCTGCTTCTCCACCCCTTCCC